>NC_061510.1:385035881-385353245 GCF_022539505.1 Lolium rigidum
TCCTTCATATGTCACCTCTGAATATATGAATTATGCACTGACCCTCTAATGAATTTGTTTTGAGTTTGGTGTGGAGGAAGTTTTCAAGGGTCAACAGAGGAGGATGATACAATATGATCAAGAAGAGTGAAAAGTCTAAGCTTGGGGATGCCCCCGTGGTTCATCCCTGCATATTTTAAGAAGAATCAAGCATCTAAGCTTGGGGATGCCCAAGGCATCCCTTCTTCATCGACAACTTATCAGCTCACCTCTAGTGAAACTATATTTTTATTCCGTCACATCTTATGTGCTTTACTTGGAGCGTCTGTTTGTTTTTTTTGTTTGAATAAAATCTGATCCTAGCATTCTTTGTTTGGGAGAGAGACACGCTCCGCTGTTTCGTATGAACACATATGTTCTTAGCTTTATTCTTAATATTCATTGCGAAAGTTGAACTACTTCATTCATTGTTATATGGTTGGAAACGGAAAATGCCGCATGTGGTAAATGGTATAATGTCTTGAATAATTTGATACTTGGCAATTGTTGTGCTCATATAGATCATGTTTAAGCTCTTGCATCATGTACTCTGTAACCATTAATGAAGAACTACATAGAGCTTGTTAAAATTTGGTTTGCATGATTGATCTCTAGAGTCTAGATATTTTCTGGTTAAGGTGTTTGAACAACAAGGAGACAATGTAAAGTCTTATAATGCTTACAATATGTTCATATGTGAGTCTTGCTGCACCGTTTTATACTTGAGTTTGCTTCAAACAACCTTGCTAGCCTAGCCTTGTATTGAGAGGAATTCTTCTCGTGCATCCAAATCCTTGAGCCAATAACCATGCCATTTGTGTCCACCATACCTACCTACTACATGGTATTTCTCTGCCATTCCAAAGTACATTACTTGAGTGCTACCTTTAAAAATTCTATTTCTTTGTCTTTGCAATATATAGCTCATGGGAAAAATAGCCTTAAAAACTATTGTGGTGAAGAATATGTACTTATGTATCTTATTTCTAAATAAGTTGCTTGTTGAGCGGTAACCATGTTTCTGGGGACGCCATCAACTTATACCTTTGTTGAATATCATGTGAGTTGCTATGCATGTTCGTCTTGTCTGAAGTAAGGGCGATTTTCATGATCAAATGGTTTGAGTATGCATATTGTTAGAGAAGAACATTGGGCCGCGAACTAAAGCCATGATCCATGGTGGAAGTTTCAGTTTGGACAATTAATCCTCAATCTCTTATGAGAATTTTAACTGTTGTTGAATGCTTATGCATTAAAGAGGAGTCCATCAAAAGCGAGAAATCCAATGCGAGCTTTCTCCTTAGACCTTTGTACAGGCGGCATAGAGGTACCCCTTTGTGACACTTGGTTGAAACATATGCTATGCAATGATAATCCATGTTAATCCAAGCTAATTAGGACAAGGTGCGAGCACTATTGGTATACTATGCATGAGGCTTGCAACTTATAGGATATCTTATACATAACACATATGCTTTATTACTACCGTTGACACAATTGTTTCTATGTTTTCAAAATGAAAAGCTCTAGCACAAAAATAGTAATCCATGCTTCCCTCTGCGAAGGGCCAATCTTCTACTTTATTGTTGAGTCAGTTCACCTATTCTCTCTATCTTAGAAGCAAACACTTGTGTGAACTGTGTGCATTGATTCTTACATGTTTACCTATTGCACTTGTTATATTACTTTGTGTTGACAATTATCCATGAGATATACATGTTGAAGTTGAAAGCAACCGCTGAAACTTATATCTTCCTTTGTGTTGCTTCAATGCTTTTACTTTGAATTTATTGCTTTATGAGTAACTCTTATGCAAGTCTTATTGATGCTTGTCTTGACAGTACTATTCATGAAAAGTCTTTGCTATATGATTCATTTGTTTACTCATTATCTTCACCATTGCTTCGAATCGCTGCATTCATCTCATATGCTTTACAATAGTATTGATCAAGATTATGATAGCATGTCACTTCAGAAATTATCTTTGTTATCGTTTACCTACTCGAGGGCGAGTAGGAACTAAGCTTGGGGATGCTTGGTACGTCCCAAACGTATCTATAATATCTTATGTTCCATGCTACTTTTATGATGATACTCACATGTTTTATACACATTATATGTCATTATTATGCATTTTCCGGCACTAACCTATTGACGAGATGCCGAAGAGCCGATTCTTTGTTTTCTGCTGTTTTTGGTTTCAGAAATCCTAGTAAGGAAATATTCTCGGAATTGGACGAAATCAACACCCAGGGGCCTATTTTTCCACGAAGCTTCCAGAAGACCGAGGGAGATACGAAGTGGGGCCACGGGGCGCCGCCACACTAGGGCGGTGCGGCCTAGAGGGGGCCCGCGCGGCCCTAGGGTGTGGGGCCCCCGTGACTCCTCCGACTCCGCCCTTCCGCCTACTTAAAGCCTTCGTCGCGAATACCCAAGTACCGAGAGCCACGATACGGAAAACCTTCCAGAGACGCCGCCGCCGCCAATCCAATCTCGGGGGATTCAGGAGATCGCCTCCGGCACCCTGCCGGAGAGGGAAATCATCTCCCGGAGGTCTCTTCATCGCCATGATCGCCTCCGGATCGATGTGTGAGTAGTCCACCCCTGGACCATGGGTCCATAGCAGTAGCTAGATGGTTGTCTTCTCCTCATTGTGCTATCATTTTAGATCTTGTGAGCTGCCTATCATGATTAAGATCATCTATTTGTAATCCTACATGTTGTGTTTGTTGGGATCCGATGAATATTGAATACTATTTCAAGTTGATTATCAATCTATCATATATGTTGTTTATGTTCTTGCATGCTCTCCGTTGCTAGTAGAGGCTCTGGCCAAGTTGATACTTGTAACTCCAAGAGGGAGTATTTATGCTCAATAGTGGGTTCATGCCACCATTGAATCTGGGACGATGATGAGAAAGTTCTAAGGTTGTGGATGTGCTTGTTTCCACTAGGGATAAAACATCAATGCTTTGTCTAAGGATATTTGTGTTGATTACATTACGCACCATACTTAATGCAATTGTCCGTTGTTTGCAACTTAATACTGGAAGGGGTTCGGATGATAACTCTGAAGTTGGACTTTTTAGGCATAGATGCATGTTTGGATAGTGATACGTCTCCGACGTATCGATAATTTCTTATGTTCCATGCCATATTATTGATGATACCTACATGTTTTATGCACACTTTATGTCATATTCGTGCATTTTCCGGAACTAACCTATTAACAAGATGCCGAAGAGCCGATTCTTTGTTTACTGTCTGTTTTTGGTTTCGAAATCCTAGTAACGAAATATTCTCGGAATTGGACGAAATCAAGACCCGGGGTCCTATTTTGCCACGAACCTTCCGGAAGACCGAAAGGGATACGAAGTGGGGCGACGAGGCGCCGCCACCATAGGGCCGCGCGGCCGGAGGGGGCCCGCGCCGCCTATGGTGTGGGCCCCTCGTCAGCCCTCCGACTCGCCCTTCCGCCTACTTAAAGCCTCCGTCGCAAAACCCCGAGGAGAAAAACCACGATACGGAAAACCTTCCGGAGACGCCGCCGCCGCCAATCCCATCTCGGGGGATTACGGAGATCTCCTCCGGCACCCTGCCGGAGAGGGGATTCATCTCCCGGAGGACTCTACACCGCCATGGTCGCCTCCGGAGTGATGAGTGAGTAGTTCACCCCTGGAGTATGGGTCCATAGCGGTAGCTAGATGGTTGTCTTCTCCTCATTGTGCTTCATTGTTGGATCTTGTGAGCTGCCTAACATGATCAAGATCATCTATCCGTAATACTCTATGTTGTGTTTGTCGGGATCCGATGGATAGAGAATACCATGTTATGTTAATTATCAAGTTATTACATATGTGTTGTTTATGATCTTGCATGCTCTCCGTTATTAGTAGAGGCTCTGGCCAAGTTTTTGCTCTTAACTCCAAGAGGGAGTATTTATGCTCGATAGTGGGTTCATGCCTGCATTGACACACGGGACAGATGACCAGAAAGTTCTAAGGTTGTGTTGTGTTGTTGCCACTAGGGATAAAACATTGGCGCTATGTCCGAGGATGTAGTTGTTGATTACATTACGCACCATACTTAATGCAATTGTCTGTTGTTAGCAACTTAATACTGGAAGGGGTTCGGACGATAACCTGAAGGTGGACTTTTTAGGCATAGATGCAGTTGGATGGCGGTCTATGTACTTTGTCGTAATGCCCAATTAAATCTCACTTGTACTTATCATGACATGTATGTGCATTGTTATGCCCTCTCTATTTGTCAATTGCCCGACTGTAATTTGTTCACCCAACATGCTTTTATCTTATGGGAGAGACACCTCTAGTGAGCTGTGGACCCCGGTCCATTCTTTAATACTTGAAATACAAATCTGTCGCAATACTTGTTTTACTTGTTTTCTCTCGCAAACAATCATCTTCCACACAATACGGTTAATCCTTTGTCACAGACAAGCCGGTGAGATTGACAACCTCACTGTTTCGTTGGGGCAAAGTACTTTGGTTGTGTTGTGCGGGTTCCACGTTGGCGCCGGAATCTACGGTGTTGCGCCGCACTACATCCCGCCGCCATCAACCTTCAACGTGCTTCTTGGCTCCTCCTGGTTCGATAAACCTTGGTTTCTTTACGAGGGAAAACTTGCTGCTGTGCGCATCATACCTTCCTCTTGGGGTTCCCAACGAACGTGTGAAATACACGCCATCAAGCATATTTTACGGCGCCGTTGTCGGGAGATCAAGACACGCTGCAAGGGGAGTCTCCACTTCTCAATCTCTTTACTTTGTTTTGTCTTGCTTTATTTTATTTACTACTTTGTTTGCTGCACTTATATCAAAACACAAAAAAATTTGTTGCTAGCTTTACTATATTTACTGTCTTGTTTGCTATATCAAAAACACAAAAAATTAGTTTACTTGCATTTACTTTATCTAGTTTTATTTACTACTGCTAAAATGGCCACCCCTGAAAATACTAAGTTGTGTGACTTCACTAGCACAAATAATAATGATTTCTTATGCACACCTATTGCTCCACCTGCTACTACAGCAGAATTCTTTGAAATTAACCCTGCTTTACTGAATCTTGTCATGAGAGAGCAATTTTCTGGTGTTAGTTACGATGATGCTGCTGCCCATCTCAATAATTTTGTTGAACTATGTGAAATGCAAAAGTATAAAGATGTAGATGGTGACATTATAAAATTAAAATTGTTTCCTTTCTCATTAAGAGGAAGAGCTAAAGATTGGTTGCTATCTCTTCCTAAGAATAGTATTGATTCCTGGACTAAATGCAAGGATGCTTTTATTGGTAGATATTATCCCCCTGCTAAAATTATATCTTTGAGGAGTAGCATAATGAATTTTAAACAATTGGATAATGAACATGTTGCTCAAGCTTGGGAAAGAATGAAATCTTTGGTTAAAAATTGCCCAACCCATGGACTGACTACTTGGATGATCATCCAAACCTTCTATGCAGGACTAAATTTTTCTTCGCGGAATTTATTGGATTCGAGCTGCTGGAGGTACCTTTATGTCCATCACTCTTGGTGAAGCAACAAAGCTCCTTGATAATATGATGGTTAATTACTCTGAATGGCACACGGAAAGAGCTCCACAAGGTAAGAAGGTAAATTCTGTTGAAGAATCCTCTTCCTTGAATGATAAGGTTGATGCTATTATGTCTATGCTTGTTAATGATAGGACTAATGTTGATCCTAATAATGTTCCGTTAGCTTCATTGGTTGCCCAAGAAGAACATGTTGATGTGAACTTCATTAAAAATAATAATTTCAACAACAATGCTTATCGGAACAATTCTAGTAATAACTATAGGCCATATCCTTATAATAATGGTAACGGTTATGCTAATTCTTATGGGAATTCTTACAACAATAATAGGAACACACCCCCTGGACTTGAAGCTATGCTTAAAGAATTTATTAGTACACAAACTGCCTTTAACAAATCTGTTGAGGAAAAGCTCAATAAAATTGATATTCTTGCTTCTAGAGTTGATAGTCTTGCCTCTGATGTTGATCTTTTGAAATCAAAAGTTATGCCTAATAGGGATATTGAAAATAAAATTGTTACTATAGAAAATTCCATCCAAGTTAGAATTAATGAGAATATAAGATTAATGGCTGAACTGCGTGCTAGGTGGGATAGAGAAGAAAATGAAAAACTAGCTAAAAAGAAAAATGTAGCTAAAGTTTGGACTATTACCACCACTAGCAATGCTAATGATTCACATGTTGCTGCACCTCCTACTATCAATGGTAAAATAATTGGTGTTGGCAATGCTTCTACTCCTAGTGCAAAGCGCGCAAAATTACTCGAAGCTTGCTAAAACTGCTGAAGCTGCTCGTGATAAAACTGCTGAAATTTTTTCCAACCTTGGGGATGATAATCCCATTGCTTTAGATTGTAATGATTTAGATTTTTATGATTGCCACATCTCTGAAGTTATAAAGTTCTTACAAAAACTTGCTAGAAGTCCTAATGCTAGCGTTGTAAACTTGGCTTTCACAAAACATATTACAAATGCTCTCATAAAAGCTAGAGAAGAGAAACTAAAACTTGAAACTTCTATTCCTAGAAAGCTAGAGGATGGTTGGGAGCCCATCATTAAAATGAGAGTCAAAGATTTTGATTGTAATGCTTTATGTGATCTTGGTGCAAGTATTTCTGTTATGCCTAAGAAAGTTTATGATATGTTTGACTTGCCACCATTGAAAAACTGTTATCTGGATGTTAATCTCGCTGATAATGCTAAAAAGAAACCTTTGGGGAGAGTTGATAATGTGCATATTATGGTTAACAATAACCTTGTCCCCGTTGATTTTGTTGTCTTGGATATTGAATGCAATGCATCTTGCCCCATTATATTGGGAAGACCTTTTCTTCGAACCGTTGGTGCTACTATTGATATGAAGGAAGGTAATATTAAATATCAATTTCCTCTCAAGAAAGGTATGGAACACTTCCCTAGAAAGAGAATTAAGTTACCTTATGATTCTATTATTAGAACAAATTATGATGTTGATGCTTCATCTTTTGATGTTACTTGAGTTACACTTTACGCGCCTAGGCTGAAAGGCGTTAAAGAAAAGCGCTTATGGGAGACAACCCATGTTTTTACTACAGTATTTTTGTTTTATATTTGAGTCTTGGAAGTTGTTTACTACTGTAGCAACCTCTCCTTATCTTAGTTTTGAGTTTTGTTGTGCCAAGTAAAGTCTTTGATAGTAAAGTAAGTACTAGATTTGGATTACTGCGCAGTTCCAGATTTCTTTGCTGTCACGAATCTGGGTCTACCTCCCTGTAGGTAGCTCAGAAAATTAAGCCAATTTACGTGCATGATCCTCAGATATGTACGCAACTTTCATTCAATTTGGGCATTTTCATTTGAGCAAGTCTGGTGGCCTAATAAAATCCATCTTTACGGACTGTTCTGTTTTGACAGATTCTGCCTTTTATTTCGCATTGCCTCTTTTGCTATGTTGGATGAATTTCTTTGATCCATTAATGTCCAGTAGCTTTATGCAATGTCCAGAAGTGTTAAGAATTATTGTGTCACCTCTGAACATGTTAATTTTTATTGTGCACTAACCCTCTAATGAGTTGTTTCGAGTTTGGTGTGGAGGAAGTTTTCAAGGATCAAGAGAGGAGTATGATGCAATATGATCAAGGAGAGTGAAAGCTCTAAGCTTGGGGATGCCCCGGTGGTTCACCCCTGCATATTCTAAGAAGACTCAAGCGTCTAAGCTTGGGGATGCCCAAGGCATCCCCTTCTTCATCGACAACATTATCAGGTTCCTCCCCTGAAACTATATTTTTATTCCGTCACATCTTATGCACTTTGCTTGGAGCGTCGGTTTGTTTTTGTTTTTGTTTTGCTTGAATAAAATGGATCCTAGCATTCACTTTGTGGGAGAGAGACACGCTCTGCTGTAGCATATGGACAAGTATGTCCTTAGGCTCTACTCATAGTATTCATGGCGAAGTTTCTTCTTCGTTAAATTGTTATATGGTTGGAATTGGAAAATACTACATGTAGTAATTCTAAAATGTCTTGGATAATTTGATACTTGGCAATTGTTGTGCTCATGTTTAAGCTCTTGCATCATATACTTTGCACCCATTAATGAAGAAACACTTAGAGCTTGCTAATTTGGTTTGCATATTTTGTTTCTCTGGAGTCTAGATAATATCTAGTATTGAGTTTTGAACAACAAGGAAGACGGTGTAGAGTCTTATAATGTTTACAATATGTCTTTTATGTGAGTTTTGCTGCACCGTTCATCCTTGTGTTTGTTTCAAATAACCTTGCTAGCCTAAACCTTGTATCGAGAGGGAATACTTCTCATGCATCCAAAATCCTTGAGCCAACCACTATGCCATTTGTGTCCACCATACCTACCTACTACATGGTATTTATCCGCCATTCCAAAGTAAATTGCTTGAGTGCTACCTTTAAAATTCCATCATTCACCTTTGCAATATATTGCTCATGGGACAAATAGCTTAAAAACTATTGTGGTATTGAATATGTACTTATGCACTTTATCTCTTATTAAGTTGCTTGTTGTGCGATAACCATGTTTACGGGGACGCCATCAACTATTCTTTGTTGAATATCATGTGAGTTGCTATGCATGTCCGTCTTGTCCGAAGTAAGAGAGATCTACCACCTTAATGGTTGGAGCATGCATATTGTTAGAGAAGAACATTGGGCCGCTAACTAAAGCCATGATTCATGGTGGAAGTTTCAGTTTTGGACATATATCCTCAATCTCATATGAGAATAATAATTGTTGCCACATGCTTATGCATTAAAGAGGAGTCCATTATCTGTTGTCCATGTTGTCCCGGTATGGATGTCTAAGTTGAGAATAATCAAAAGCGAGAAATCCAAAATGCGAGCTTTCTCCTTAGACCTTTGTACATGCGGCATGGAGGTACCCCATTGTGACACTTGGTTAAAACATGTGCATTGCAAAGATCCGGTAGTCCAAGCTAATTAGGACAAGGTGCGGGCACTATTAGTATACTATGCATGAGACTTGCAACTTGTAAGATATAATTTACATAACTCATATGCTTTATTACTACCGTTGACAAAATTGTTTCATGTTTTCAAAATAAAAGCTCTAGCACAAATATAGCAATCGATGCTTTCCTCTTTGAAGGACCATTCTCTTTACTTTTATGTTGAGTCGGTTCACCTATCTCTCTCCACCTCAAGAAGCAAACACTTGTGTGAACTGTGCATTGATTCCTACATACTTGCATATTGCACTTGTTATATTACTCTATGTTGACAATTATCCATGAGATATACATGTTACAAGTTGAAAGCAACCGCTGAAACTTAATCTTCCTTTGTGTTGTTTCAATACCTTTACTTTGATTTATTGCTTTATGAGTTAACTCTTATGCAAGACTTATTGATGCTTGTCTTGAAGTACTATTCATGAAAAGTCTTTGCTTTATGATTCACTTGTTTACTCATGTCATTACCATTGTTTTGATCGCTGCATCCACTACATATGTTTACAAATAGTATGATCAAGGTTATGATGGCATGTCACTTCAGAAATTATCTTTGTTATCGTTTTACCTGCTCGGGACGAGCAGAACTAAGCTTGGGGATGCTGATATGTCTCCGACGTATCGATAATTTCTTATGTTCCATGCCATATTATTGATGATACCTACATGTTTTATGCACACTTTATGTCATATTCGTGCATTTTCTGGAACTAACCTATTAACAAGATGCCGAAGAGCCGATTCTTGTTTTCTGCTGTTTTTGGTTTCGAAATCCTAGTAACGAAATATTCTCGGAATTGGACGAAATCAAGACCCAGGGTCCTATTTTGCCACGAACCTTCCGGAAGACCGAAAGGGATACGAAGTGGGGCGACGAGGCGCCGCCACCATAGGGCCGCGCGGCCAGAGGGGGGCCCGCGCCGCCCTATGGTGTGGGCCCCTCGTCAGCCCTCCGACACTGCCCTTTCGCCTACTTAAAGCCTCCGTCGCGAAACCCCTGAGGAGAAAAACCACGATACGGAAATCCTTCCAGAGACGCCACCGCCGCCAATCCCATCTCGGGGGATTACCGGAGATCTCCTCCGGCACCTCTGCCGGAGAGGGGATTCATCTCCCGGAGGACTCTACACCGCCATGGTCGCCTCCGGAGTGATGAGTGAGTAGTTCACCCCTGGACTATGGGTCCATAGCAGTAGCTAGATGGTTGTCTTCTCCTCATTGTGCTTCATTGTTGGATCTTGTGAGCTGCCTAACATGATCAAGATCATCTATCTGTAATACTCTATGTTGTGCTTGTCGGGATCCGATGGATAGAGAATACCATGTTATGTTAATTATCAAGTTATTACATATGTGTTGTTTATGATCTTGCATGCTCTCCGTTATTAGTAGAGGCTGCGGCCAAGTTTTTGCTCTTAACTCCAAGAGGGAGTATTTATGCTCGATAGTGGGTTCATGCCTGCATTGACACACGGGACGAGTGACGAAAGTTCTAAGGTTGTGTTGTGCTGTTGCCACTAGGGATAAAACATTGGCGCTATGTCCGAGGATGTAGTTGTTGATTACATTACGCACCATCTTAATGCAATTGTCTGTTGTTAGCAACTTAATACTGGAAGGGGTTCGGACGATAACTCTGAAGGTGGACTTTTTAGGCATAGATGCGAGTTGGATGGCGGTCCGTGTACTTTGTCGTAATGCCCAATTAAATCTCACTGTACTTATCATGACATGTATCTGCATTGTTATGCCCTCTCTATTTGTCAATTGCCCGACTGTAATTTGTTCACCCAACATGCTTTTATCTTATGGGAGAGACACCTCTAGTGAACTTGGACCCCGGTCCATTCTTTAATACTGAAATACAAATCTGCTGCAATACTTGTTTCTACTATTTTCTCTGCAAACAATCATCTTCCACACAATACGGTTAATCCTTTGTTACAGCAAGCCGGTGAGATTGACAACCTCACTTGTTTCGTTGGGGCAAAGTACTTTGGTTGTGTTGTGCAGGTTCCACGTTGGCGCCGGAATCTCCGGTGTTGCGCCGCACTACATCCCGCCGCCATCAACCTTCAACGTGCTTCTTGGCTCCTCCTGGTTCGATAAACCTTGGTTTCTTTCTGAGGGAAAACTTGCTGCTGTGCGCATCATACCTTCATCTTGGGGTTCCCAACGAACGTGTGAAATACACGCCATCAGATAGCGGTCTATGTACTTTGTCGTAATGCCCTGATTAAATCTCATAGTAGTCATCATGATATATGTATGTGCATTGTTATGCCTTCTTTATTGATTTTTTCACCCAAGATCTGTTTATCTTATGGGAGAGACACCGCTAGTGAACTGTGGACCCCGGTCCAATTCTTTACATCTGAAATACAATCTACTGCAATTGTTCTTTACTGTTCTTTGCAAACAACCATCATCATCATCCACACTATACATCTAATCCTTTGTTTACAGCAAGCCGGTGAGATTGACAACCTCACTGTTACGTTGGGGCAAAGTACTTTGATTGTGTTGTGCAGGTTCCACGTTGGCGCCGGAATCCTCGGTGTTGCGCCGCACTACACTCCGCCACCAACAACCTTCACGTGCTCCTTGACTCCTACTGGTTCGATAACCTTGGTTTCTTACTGAGGGAAAACTTGCTGCTGTGTGCATCACACCTTCCTCTTGGGTTCCCAACGGACGTGTGTCTTAGAGCAAGTACAATAAGTCCTAGTCAGCTGGCTATAAGGATTAAAATAGTATATTATTGCTTAGTTGGAGAAGAGAGAGGAGGAGAGAGAAGGAGAGTGGGCTCTTATGCAAGAGCCAGCTCTAGCACGTGCTCCTAGGCACTTTGTGAGAGTGAAAAGTGGGCCATCTATTGATAAAGTACTACATTTTTATAGCTCACTATTGTATGTATTGACTCTAAGTTGGCTATAGATGACAAAGCACTTGGCTTATAGCCAGCAGTTGGCTACACTATTGGAATTGCTCTTACACGCCATCAGTAGTCTGGGAGACTCCCTTGTTCTTTCCCTTGGACTTGTGGGCATTTTTCTGCACCATATTGGCAGCAGAACGTCCTTCGGTTCCTCCAGTGTGTTTGTCTTTTGCCCTCGCCTTCTCCTCAACATCCAGAGAGCCCACGATATTCTCAACAGAGAACTCATGCCTCTGATGTTTGAGAGAAGTGGCAAAGTTCAAGGGGGAAGCTTAGCGACAATGCATCCCGCGACAAACTTGTCCGGTAGCACACACTTGAGGAGCTCAAGTTCCTTTGCCATGATCTGTATCTCATGAGCTTGTTCTACCACAGATTGGTTCTCAACCATTCTGTAGTCATTGGACTGCTCCATAGCATACAGTTCACCTTCGGCATCGGCAGCACCAAACTTAGCATCCAGTGCATCCCACAGTTCCTTTCCATTTCGGATTTGTAGATAAGCATCAACCAACTTGTCTCCAAGCACACTTAGGACGGCACCCACAAAGATTACGGTGGCATCCCCGGACGCTTTATCCTCTTGAGGAGTAAGCGGACCTCTGGGAGTACCTTCCGCAACTCGGTGCACGCCCATAGAAGTGAGCCACAAGAGGGTTTTATTCTGCCATCTCTTGAAATGAGAACCCGTAAACGGGCTCGGTTTGAGCGCAGCACAAAACCAGACGGTGAAAATTGCCTAAGCATATAAGGTTTTTGGATTGTTGGATTATTAAGTAATTTTCGTGTGAGTTTAATTACCGAAAGAAACATTACAGATACACAAGCATACTTAACCACACACATCAGACTAAGCACATGCATCAGATCTGAACATGGAACAAGTAGCAGTGCAAGGTAGGAGAGTAAAAGCACGTACATCGCGACCGGGAAGGTCGCACCAGCAGCAGCACCACCATGGGAGTTGTTGATGTCGCCCATGGTGTAGTTGGAGTCGTCGATGAAGCAGTCGAATCGGCGATGAAGAACACGAACAGCAGCGACCAGTCGCGCCGAGACGCTCCCCAAAAACCTTATCACCTATCTCCCGGTGCAGGATCTCAACGGACGGGGTTTCGGAGGCCTGCTCTCCCGGACGGCTGTGAACGCAGTCACCGGGATGGGGAAGACTAGAGAGTAGTGCATCAAAAGGAACTTCGTCAGAGAGACAGACTAGAGAGTTCTGAGAGCCATTTTCTCCGGATCTGATCTATCTCCTTGTATAGCCTAGGAGGAGAGCCGACCCGACCGCGTTGCCACGCGTAGGAAGCCAGGGACACGCGGCGAGCATGCACATGCAAGTCGACACGTACCCAAAACAGTTGGTGCATCAAGCAAAAATTTAGGCTTCCTTGAGTGTGTCTCGAACTCGAACTCGAGTCATGAAACGCGACGTGCCGAGCCAAGGCGAGGCGGGCAAAGGAGGAGGAGTGCGTGAGGGATCTTTCTATTCTCACTCACTTGGAAGGACTAGAACATAAGCCCTTATATACCACTCCAACTCTCTCCCAACTAGCAATGTGGGACTAAACTTTGTCCCCCAAGGATGTCCCAAGCTACCAACGTGATGGGCCTTGAGATTTCAGGAATTGTAGAATACATGGGCTGCCTTATTGGGCTGCAGCCCATCTACATTCAACATACTATTCCCAAATTTCATTTTTTCAGAAAGGAGGATAACACGGCTTTGATGAATATAGCCTTCTATTGAAACTTGAAAGCCATCCATACCCGTAAAATGTAACCATACATAAAAAAAGTATGAGGCCTCTTCTCGCGCCTTAGAGCATCTCCACCGGTGCACCCCAAATAATCGCCGGCAGAGGCGTCGACATTGTCGTATGGGGTGCGCCGGCACAACATCCTTTATTTGTGGGTGCTGTTCCCACACCGGCGCCCCCAAACCGGCGGAATCGATATATGATTTGAATTAAGATCTCAAATAAAAGCATAGAATTCTAATAAAGGGAAGAAACATTCCACAAACTAATACATAATTGGGAACATGGTTTACACGAAGATATAATTTGGAACATGGTTTTCCACAAACTAATACATAGTTTGAACCATGGTTGACACAAATATAAAACATTGCAAAATAATGAAACCTAACTAGTATTGGCATCGCAGGTTTCATGTGTTCGCTGCCAAGAAAGAACACTTTCAGGCACTCCCAGTCACCCAAACTGGAAAATTCAGCTGGTTGCGGTACCCCTGTTGGTTCTTTCAGGAAGAACATCCAAAAACATGTGTGTCTATTTTCACTGCGAAGAAACAACACTCAGTCGTCATCCTCCTCGGCGCCGTGGTAGTGCCAGCGGCAACGCGTCCCGTCGAACACCTTGACGCTCATGTCACCCTCGCCAAGGTAGGAGAACATGAGCACGAAGCCGGCTTCGAGGTGGTGGTAGCGCGCGAACATCTTCCAGCCGATGTGGAGGTACATCTTGCCACGCGCGTTGCGGATCACGTCCAAATTCACCGGCAGCAACCGCAGGTAGCCTCCCGCAGATGCAGAGAGGCCGGCTCGTTGCCGGCGACGAAGTCGGCGAACTTGTCCGGCAGCCTCTGGATGCCGAGTGGGTCGCCCTTGAGGAGGACGACGAACTCGAACTGCACTTGCCGCTCCACCTTCTGCAGGTCCAACGATGAAGACGACAGCGTCGCAGGCGACGGCGAGCGTGCAGCTCTACCGCGGCCACGACCTCGGCCTCGACTAGACATGGCGTCGTCTCTTCAGATGGCGGCGGCTAGGGTTGGGGAGAGAGGCGCTAGGGTTTGTGGGAGGGACGATGCGATGGCGCTCATGGTTAGGCTCACGACGCCGGCACAGAGAGCTAGGCGCGACGGGACTGCAGCGCCGCTGTGCGCCAATAACTCCCGTCGCGAGGTAGGCGACGGTTAGGTTAAAACTGAATGTGCCGCTGACGTCGACTTTTGGGATGTGTGGCTGACATGCGGCTGCCACGCCTAAAATTTTCCGCCTCGCGAGGCGCCGGTGATTCGCGCCCTTGGCCAAGGGGCCGGCACGGGGTTGCTGGTGCTTCTATTAAGCTCGAAAAATCGCCGGCACCGTTTGAGGCGCGCCGGCATGAGCCTATTTTCGCTATTGGGACCGTTATTGGAGGCGCCGGTGGAGATGCTCTTAGTATACCTGCACCAAACTACCACTAGTAAAAAGTAGAAACAAAAACAATACCCAAATCTTACGTCACACTTTCATTAAGGATTTGCTGCAAAATGCGCCAATGATGAAGAGTCCAACCATAAGCCGATCTCACGAGTTTCATCCTAAGAGCATCTCCAGTCGCGTCCCCCAAATGAGGTTTGGGGGACCGCGGACAAGAAATGGGGAAAAAAAACTGTCCAGTCGCGTCCCCCAAAGCTAATTAGCGCCTCATTTTGTGTCCGCCGTCCCCGGTAGAGACTCTATGCATAGAGTCTCTACCGGGGACGCCGGACACAAAAATAGCGTCCACATGCATGCATGCAGCCCCTAGTCCCCACATGCTAGTCTCTTTCCCCACACTTTCTCTCACATACTTTTCCCACATGGGGTGGTCCCCTCTATTAAAATGCATGCATCCGGATGCTCTTTGAGGGACGCGGCTGGGAAGGGCCTCTTTTTTGTACAGATTTTTTGTCTCTTTTTGTCCGGCGCGGTCCCAAACGTGCCCCAAATCATTTGTGCCGGACGCTTTTTGAGAGACGCGACTGGAGATGCTCTAAAGCCGACCTTTAAGCCACCACCTTCAACACAGGAACCACGCCGGTGCACGCCGATATTGCATGCTGGTAATCAAGTGTTTGCAGTGGAGTGTGCAACTCGATGTTGAAACTCCTTAGAGCATGTCTAACAGACCCCGTATTTTTTCGCCCCTTAAAACGCGAGTAGAGGGCCCTGTATTTACTTTTTGCCGGCCGAAAACTCGTCCGAGCTAGCAGACCCCGTATCCCCACCCCGTAAAACAGAATATTCTGTTTTACGAGGTGGGGATACGGGGTCTGCTAGCTCGGACGAGTTTTCGACCCCTCCAAACAGGGCTTTTTGACAAATTGGATATTAGAACCAACACAACATTCACATAAAATAAATGTTTTACATCACACAATAATCGTCATAATTATTACAATAATGTTTTTCGGAAATATCAACAAATATTCTAATAGAAGAATTAAACAAATAATCACACATACAATCACACATACAACAATAGGAAATGAATGTTTCACACATACACCAATAGGAAATGAATGTAATAACTCATTGGCCATGCAACTGCCAATGGTGATCAATCAGATCTTGGGTGAGCTGGTGATGATTCTCAGCATTTTCAATGCCTCGATGAGCTGCAAGAAAAGCTTCAATCCGATCAGGGTTCCTCTCAGGCTGCACTCGGGTGCCAACATTGTCATAGAAACATGGCAAGTTCAAATCTCTTTCATCTTCAATGATCATGTTGTGAAGAATCACACAACATGTCATGATATCAACAAGAGTTTCCTTGTCCCAAAACCTTGCAGGACCCCGAACAATTGCAAACTTTTCTTGCAAGACACCAAAAGCTCTCTAAATATCCTTGCGCATGCCTCTTGATTTTTGGTGAAGCAAGCTTCTTTTCTTGTCAAAGCCTTGTCCTTTTTCTCTTTTATGGACTTGACAAGGGTTGCATAGTTAGGGTAAATACCATATGTGAGGTAGTACCCCATGGTGTACTCATTATTCATAACTTTGTAGTTACAAGTTGGTGCTTCACCCTTAACTAGTCTTGCAAACAAAGGGGATCTATTCAAAATGTTGATGTCGTTGAGTGTCCCCGGCAGTCCAAAAAAAGCATGCCAAATCCATAAGTCTTGAGAGGCCACAGCTTCAAGAACAATGGTAGCATCACGGCTTTTTCCACAATACATTCCACGCCATGCTTTTGGGCAATTTTTCCATGTCCAATGCATGCAATCCAAACTACCAACCATCCCCGGCCACCCCCTCTTTTCATTGATCTCCATGAGCCTTTTTGTATCTTCCTCATTTGGAGCTCGGAGATACGTCTCTCCATACAATTTGATCACCATCTTGGCAAATATACGCACGCAATCCGTGGTTGTTTGTACACCAATGCGAAGGTACTCATCGGTATAATCTGCCGGTATACCGTATGCAATCACCCTCATTGTGGCAGATATTTTTTGATATGGGCTAAATCCCATGACTTGGGCAGCATTTCTTCTTTGCTTGAAACAATCGCAATTAGCCTCGCAATCTCTGACTATTCTCTCGAACAAAGTCCTACGCATTCGGTATCTTCTTCGGAAAAGGCGGGGAGGATAGGTCGGTACCTCGGCAAAATAATCTTGCATCAGATGTTCATGGCCGAGTGCGCGGTTCCGCGGAATGCACATACGCCCCATCACAGATCCTTTCCGCTGATCCAGCAGCTTGGCGCGGTCCTCCATGTGCTTCATGCCGAACAGGAGCAGCATCATCTCCGTCTCGTCGTCGTTGAGCAGCTCGTCGAGGTCCGAATCGTCGGAATCCAACGAGGAACAATCGGTGGACGTCGCGTCCAAATCCGCCATGTGCACATCCTCCGAAGCCATCTACCACGGTGAAGCATGCATCAGCCCCAAACACCTTCATTTTACCGGCGAGAACGAACAAGAACGCGGCGGAATACTCACCGGCGAAAACGGCAGAGAAGACCGCGACGGGGGTGCGGCGGCGCGCGCGGAGGGATGCGGATCTTCGGTGGGGGTGCGGCGGAGGTGCGGCGAGCGTCGACGCAGCTCGGCGCGCCTCGGCGGGCGGCAGAGGGGCGCGGATCTGACGGATTCCGGCGGCGGCGGTAGCTGCGGCGGCGCGCGGGGGAAAACGGGTGGGGGGAACTGAAATATCCGCGCGCGGTTTCGGAAATGGGATACTAGTTTGGCCCTCTATCGCCGCTCCCACCCGGCACAAGTAAGGAGCGAAGACCCGCCCCGTAATCGAAAACAACAAAAATCGCAGCGGGGGCCGATTTTACGGGGTCTGCTAGACGGCCGGGTAGAGCCGAAATCCGTATTCCGGCAGTTATTATACGGATTTGACCCTTTTAAGGGCTCTGTTATACATGCTCTTATATCATCAAGACTTGCCCGACTAACATAGTTCTCACTAACCAGATGAGGCTGAAGAATAAATTGTCCTACCAGAATCAGACACGAATTGATGCCTCCTCATGAGAAATCGTGCATAGTATCTGCCGGCTAGGCAGGACTTGACAACTCCATGAAAGACGATCATGCATAGCTCATACTGAGAATCGAACCAATGCCGGAATGGAGGGGTGTCCCTTGCTGCCGCCGTCCTCAAAACTCCGCGCCTCAAAAGAGGATATTATATCACTGTAAAAAAATCAGTTTTAATATTTTTCATTGTAAAAAATATTTTTTTACAGTGATTTTCGTTATAAATTATTAAAGCTGAGACAAATGGAGGCACCACAGCGATTGATTCACTATTCATGCACATCAATAGTGATGGCGCACGAACCAGTAAGTTATTCCATTGGTTTTTACAGCAATATTTTTTACACATCTACGACTTCCGTAATAATTTCCCGACGGTAATTACCCAATCGTAATTCTTCGGCGGTGCATATTTTTACGATGGTAGTAGCCGCCCATGAACAATCCCTCCTCCACCGCCCCGGCATGAATAGTGAGCAATACTTTTTAAATATATTTTACAATAATTTTCGTTATAAATGTGTAATAATTTTTTATAGTAATATTCAGTATAAATCATCAACAACAGTAATTTTTTTATTATAATTACCCAACTATAATTTTTCGGCGGTGCATACTTCTTCAACGATAATTTCACAATTGTGTTTTTCCTATAGTGCACGAATAGTAATCCTTTTAACACAAATCTTCAACCGCAAGGTTTATTCTTCGATGATAATTATCCAACCATAATTGTTGAATGGTGCGGTAATTCTTTAACAGAAATTTTACACTCTAACACTCCAACTATAAATACATTGTTTTGTAGTATTTTCGGGATTCTCCTGCCATAACTTTCAGAAACATACTCCTTTATTTGTCACTTATTTTATTCAAGAAAAATACTACCACCTCCTTCGAGCAATTTTTCGACATTAATTTTTTGAAAGTGAGTGCTCAACCGTTATTTTTTTTGCGGTAGTTCTTCTACCATAAATGTTTCAACGGTACTCAAGTAGTATGTAATTCTTCAACGATAATTATTCGGTAGTCATTTTCCAATAATGATTGTCGGGGTTCTCCTGCAGTAACTTCGGGGGAACAAATACTCGATTATTCACGTCGTCTTTTATTCAAGAAAAATACTACTATATTGTTATATTAATCGACTCAGGTTTGTCCAACTGGAATACTATTTCCTTATTCGACAATACCGTAAAAAAACTTTTCATTATTCGACACAAAATATACATTATTATTCACCGTCTCTTTTATAGATTATACATACACTGTCTTGTTTTATTGACCAGGACATACCTTCTTTTATTAATCGCCTTATGGTCACCCTACGGGCATACTCCACTATTTGTCGTCTATTTTATGTATCACCTCATCATCACCCTAGCTCCACTATATCGGTCTCATACTACAAGGTTTCGGGTCTATTGCAACAAAATTATTTGTCGCAATACATGCCGAATTGTGGTAATACGTCCATATTGCCACGAAATGGCATTCGTTGGCAGCCGTTGCGATTGGACACATGGTAATAGGTTACCGCCACAAAATAGGAATCGTGGTAATAAATTGTGCTATTGCAACATCCATGCGGGAAGTTGCGACATTTTTTCTAGTGGCAACACTCACTTGAGCCCACAATTTGGTTTGTGGAGATAGCTTAATGCAACATAACAAATTGTGGCGACTGATATCTTGTGGCGATAGATATTTGTGGTAATAACCTATGCCAACAACGCTTGTTTCGTGGCAAATACTCTTTTGTGGAAATAGTCAATCGTGGCATTAAAAAACTTATGGCAGCAACCTTTAAAATTGTGGCATTAGTCATTTTACTGCAAAACACCACAGTTGTGGCATTAACTTATGGCAACAAACATTCTAGTCGTCGTAACAGAAAATTCAAACATAAATTTTTGCTACCAATGTACGATGTACAGTAAATCTAGTAGTTGCCCCGATATATATAGAATATGTCACATTGTCAATGATGAATACGTCCAATAGACCATACATATATTACATAATTTAGTCTGCAAATATTCCACCATACAAAAGTCAAGACTTACTATGAAACAATTATGACTAATACTAGTTAACAAAATCTATTGGAAGAAAACACAAATTTAACTACAGTAATCATTCTAATTTGAAAGTTACAATCTAAAGTTTTTAGACTAAGCTCCCATCCTTTAATTTGGGCCTTTATTTCCATCCTGCGAGGCACATAGAAGAATACTTGGTTAGCTCTTAAAATTATTCCGAAACCTTTAGAGTATATATTGCACCTAATCATCTAATCCGATCTAGTTGTAATGGTGCACATGATTAGTCCTGTATACATGATGAACTAATGCATTGAAGCAGTAGTATACAGAAACATTTAGAGTATATATATATACTTGACCGAGTATGATGCATAGCTAATGAGTACTGCAGTATACCAAAATTAGTTTTATAATGATGAACTAGTGCATGGAAGACACGGATATGCATGGCAGCAGTAAGCTCCTCCACATGAACTACTGCATGGTAGGCACAAATTTGCATGCCAAATTACGAGTACTCAAAAAATAAATTTCGATGAAGTCTAGGCCATCACCTGATTGCTGCCGTGCCTTGAACCTGAAAGTCCAAAACAGCAACGAACACGTCGATGGTCGCTGCTGCAGCAATTTCCGTTCTCACCCGCCATGGCTCAGTCTATGATTGAATTCACCCGGTGAGCAAGTCCTCCTCCACCAGCGACATCATGTGCTGATCCGGCAGCGCTTCCTGGTCGGACTTCCACGGCCGGAGCTCTCAACCCACCTGCCAAGCCGAGCCGTCCTCCATATCGCTGATCAGAAGCCTGTACCTCCTCTTCTTCTTCCGACACGAAACCAATACCAAATCAGCTATATATGGATTGAAACGAATGCAAGAACAAATAAATAAATAACGAGAAACCTGGTTCTAGTACGATCCACTCGTAGTACTAGTTCAGCTCGACAGCGTCCTCCTCGGCCTCATCGATTAGCTCGACAGTGTCAAAAGGGTGAGGCGCCAAGCCAGAAGCTGATGAGATGGAGAGGGCGAAGGGGAGTTATCTATATATAGCTCCATCATCTTCAACTTGAAAACGAAAACCCTTTTGAAATTTCAATGAGCCTCACCCTTTTGACACAAGCTTTTGCCTGCATGCCGCGCTGGAGAGATGAAAGCGGGGCAGGATGTCCTCGCGGGGAACTTGCGTGGAATTGAGGGAGGGCTACAATCGGGGGAGAGTTAATAAGAGAGAAATTTGTGGGATATGCTGGCACACGATCGGGGCGAATGGAGTATCAGATCAGGATGGAGAGGATCACAACTTTCCTATTTTTCTCTACTATATCACGTCATTCCCCAAGGGGAAATAACCATCCTATACCTAGCGTTAATCCTTCATATCAGTTTATTGGGCTCTCTATGAAATTAGAAAAATATCACCATATTAGGCATGAATTGCTAATTAAAACGTGAGTTAATTGCATTTCTTTCCTGGAAACCAATGCCTCCTTCCATTTCTTGATCGCACTTTCTGCATGTGTCCCGTGTGAATACTATAGGTTTTGCGTGTATTGTGACCGTAGTTGAACCGTGGGTCTTCCATCCATAATTAGCGCCTGGATTTATAGAAAATCAAGGATCAACAGAAGGTCTGCTCGCCCAAGCGCTCGAACTAGTAAGCCCATAGAACAAATATGGAGGGAGTAGTAACTTAATTTGAATGAGAGATTAGGCACTGCGTTCCAAAAAGGAAAAAAAATCAACCGTTCTTGGTGCCAAAATAATACTACAGTAAAAATATTTCATCCTAACATATTTAGTCAATATATTAAATTATAAAATTAATAATAACAAGCCTTACATGTGGAGCCTATCAACATTGTTGCAATATAACATCTATTTCGCAACAATAGAACGTCGCGGCAATATGTCTAAAATATCACCACACACGTACATTTTGTTGCAATCTCTACTTTGTATAGCAACAAAAAAAAGTTTATCTCAACGAAACTAAAATGGTTGCAATATGTTTTAAATATTGCCACGAGCTCGCATTTTGTTGCACTAACTACCCTCTATTGCAATGAAAGTCTAGGTTCCCGCAACACAGTAAAATTGTGGCAATACATGACCCCCTATTACCACAAAAGGGATTTCCATGGTAATATTGTGATTTATTGCAACAAAAAAGGGCTGTTGCAATAAAATTCGTTGCAATACAATGGAATCTTTGTAGTTATTGGTCGTTGCAATACAATGCAATATTTTATCCGAGAAAAAAATTACTATATTCTACTATTGGTCGTTTCATATTTTTATTGATCTAAACTAGCTATATACACCAAGAAATCAACACAACCTTCGTAGTTATTACACATGCCACATCTTTTTTTTGTGCAAATTACACATGCCACATCTTGATGGTGTACTGAAGATATACACATTTAGGTCTCACCCAACATCTGACATGTACGGTTATCGTTGCACACTTAGTGGTGTTCTCGCCCCAACAACCGTAGGATTTGAGGCTGAAGCACGTTCACAAAATATAGTCACATGAGGATGGAGGTAGCATTTTGGTCAAAAAATGACATAGTATATATAGGGTCAATTCGGGAATGGTGTTTTGGCACATGGGAGCATATGCTCCCTTTATTTTGAAATGCATGTTACATACATTTTGAAATTTCAAAAAATTGAAACGAAAAATTCGAACATACATCTTCACGTGCTACACGCTCATAAAGTTGTTTCATAAAAATCCGACTTGTCGTGTGACGTGTGTAAAAAAGACAAAATTCAATGCTGAAAATAAGGCTTTTCAGGAGATAAATTTTCTCTTTTTTACACAGACCACAAAACATATTGGTTCCTCGCGAAACTTGACGAACGTACGTATATTGTGGAGATGTACATGTAGAATTTTTTGTCAAAATTTTTCGCCATTTCGAAATATAACTTTTTGATGGAGGGAGCATATGCACCCGGGAGCCGAATTGAATTTCCGGGGTCAATTACAAGTATAATCATCACTAATTTAAAGTATGAAGGTGCCCTTTTTCTAAGTAACTAACATATCGTGAATTTTTTCGATAGAAGACACCAAAGAAATCCCTGCATTAAATTAACTATATATGAGCTAATAGTTATAGCCTACATCAATCTATTGATCTTTTTTACATACTCCTCCTTCCCAATTTAGGATGCATATTAGGTTTGGTTAAATTCAAATTTTATAAAGTTGGTCTAACTATATATAAAAATAGATTAACTTTTATAATATCAAATACAAATAATATGAAAATAAATTTCATGGTGATTCTAATAACATTGAGATAATGGTGTAGATGTTGCTATAATGTTCTATATATTTAATTAAAGTTCACAAAATTTGACTTTGACCAAACCTAATATGCATCCTAATTTGGGAGAGAGGGAGTACAGTGCAACATAGACATGAAAATGGTTTTCAATTTTTTACCATTATCAAAATATAATATTTTATGAACAGTGGGGCGATTTCATGAACTTGAATATAAAACATTCAGGTTCATAGAACCTAGACATACAGCCCGATTTCTATCATTCGCATGAAACTAAATATAGAACATTCGGGTTCATAGAAGGCTTCTTTTATAGTACCTTTTACCACATCCGAGGATAGGAGAGGTATGATTTAGGCAACGATCAGGATTAACAGATTTAGATTAGACCTGATAGCCCAACAAGACGTAGATAAGGGAAAAAGTATTAATACAGTACATTTAATCCCGTTGTCCACATTTGACACAAAAAAGAAACAATGTGGACGCCGGAAATATTTTTGCTAACATGGCCGAACTGTCGAAGGTGCCAATGAGGGCTGGAACCGCACCTGGATCATCAGTTTTTATCCTCTTAGTCGGAATAAAAGTACATTGAATTAGGAATCTCTATAAAAAAGGATTTTGTCCCTTTGTATCTATCATAGTTGATATCCAAACAAAAGTATGAACATGCAATTCTAACCGCTTCAGTACAACGCAATGCAGATTGTATCGATCGGACTTTTGTCGAGAAACATGCTAGAAGAATTTCCTATTCACATAGAAGGAAATGGTTAGAAAAAAAAGCAAACGAAAACAAGATGCAGAGGAAGCAAACGTTCAATCTATTGAGAAATGGGAGAAAACGGCAAACAGAGACTAACACACCAAGCAAATGTCGAAGAACAAAGACACACTACCACACTAAGAGACTAGCCAGAATTGTTTTTTCTTCCACAGAGACATGGGATGATCCCGTGAGCCTCTTGAGAGAATAGGAGTCGACTCAGATACTGCTATCCACGTTGACAGGCTGTTCTCGCAAGTTAGTCTTTGCCATGTTGTGTTTCAAACAAAGCTAACCGAAACGACCTCCCAAAGACACCGTCTGTCAGGATTTGGATGAAACGCAGTTGAAGGCGTTTTTATGATGCCACTCATTCCAAACTTCAAGTAGTGTATGCACATCACCACGACGCATACAACATTGCATCTCGTATCTCTAGATGCTGTGCTTCATAAACTTTCTACGGTCTAGGGAGAGTTTGACAGTTTAAGCCACAAGAGCCGAGGTGGAACAAATTGGATCATGCGTGTGTGTCCTCTGAAGGCTGTAACAAATACAACGAGGTGATTACAAATCATGTAGAGGACGCATGCGTTATATAGGCCGAATGAAAGCTGTGGGTGGGCATCCAACTCCCTGGCTGCGGGACGGCGATCGCGGCGAGCGGCACACAGCGCGGTGGCTCAAGGAGGACCACTGGTACATGTCACAGTAATAAATATAGGTAGCAGGCCTATGATGAGATTCAGATTTATGAAACGAGCTTGGCTTCTTCTACCTCCTTCTGTGCTAGCTCAACGTAACACAAGGTACTGCACAAAATAGTTACGAACATGCTCAAATGAATTCATCAGATTCTCGTACCCAAAAAATCGACCTGGAAATCAGATGCTTTGGCCGTTTGAAGAAGCAATACTCCTAACTTGTTCCTGTCTATCGCTATGAACTGAACTACCAAGCGAGGATTTAGGGTATAAGCAGCTGGCAGTTATGTTAGCAGTTACGTTCGGTTTATCCGGAAATGGAGGTTAAACCTGGGCCTTTGCGTCAAGACGATGAACATACTATTTTATTACTAGCACAATACTCGTGCTTTGCTATAGGTTGATCACACGTTTGACACACATATATTTAGAAATCACAATCAGATTTTGTTATTATAGAATTGAAATGATCAGCAGAAAACACGCATTTCTTACACATGTTCATATCAAAATATTTCGCGAAGCTTAATCACGCTCACGACTTAATTTCTATGTTCTAAAATATATGTGATTGACTGCCTTTGCTCGAATACCTCGATGTCACCATTTGGAACGAAATGCACCATCAGATTTTTTTTTCCGGGAGTGTCGCTGTGTTAACCTAGTTTTCCTAAGAATCTGTATTTTCCGATGGATACCTACTTCTTCTTTTTAAATTTTGTACAATACTGTCTTAAAAGTTGTATAAATCTTCCTCCTTTTTTGATTTTTGAAAATAAAACTTTTATTCATCCATTACATCTTTTTATTTTCTAAAAGACATTTAACTTTTTTTAAAAAGATTCAAAAATTAGAGGGGCATCCAATTGTAAGGCACTACAGGAAACGGTTATACGCCGACGGTGAGCACCGTTGGCATAGGTCTGAAAACCATCGGCGTGGACCTATATCGATGGTGACCCTCGACGTATGACGGTCTGCAAAGCTGGTCGCCAGCATTGCTAAAGCACCGCCGTCACAACTAAACCATCGGCAAAGGAGCAGTAATCCGAGGGTATTCCCTAGCCATCGGCATAGGAGCGAAAAAACATAGAATTGAGGCTATGTCGACGGTATAACCGTCGGCATAGCTTTGACGAGGCAAAAGTGGGCCTGAAACAGAAATTACGGAGGAAAAAGTGGGCGGGGAAAAAGTTTCAGCATAGCTCGGGGTAGCTCGTGGTGTCAACAGCCGTTACGCCTGAGATCGCAGGGCCAGGTGGAAACCGAACGTTCAAGCTATGCCGACGGTGACCCTCGGCATACCTGGAGCTATGCCGATGGTGGTTCTATGCCGACGGTGACCATCGGTGTATCAGGAGCTATGCCAACGGTGGTTCTATGCCGACGGCTATTTTGTAGCCATCGGTGCCCGTGGACTACACTGACGGCCACTACCTTTGGCCGTCGACATAGCTCTAGGCTATCGGCACATCACCGTTTTCTGCAGTGAGGGTCAAGTGACCCAAGGCACACATTAGCTACCAATACCCTAAGGTGACCCTTGCCTAACACGAGCCACGTTGACATGGAGGAGGCACACTAGACATACACGATCACACGATTAAGTACAAGTGCACGCACCACAGCCACACACGCGCACACACCTATATCCCCTCATTTTCCCAGTGGCACACACGACACTCTCGCTTCCTCCATGGATCTAACTCACTAAGTGCAAGTGTATCTGCCCACACAAGCCACATCAAGCGCATGCACATGCCACCTCACCGAGCGTAACCGGCACTTGTGGTTACCCATTGCCCCTATAAATGGAGGACCGCATCGATAGAAGGGGGAGGCTCGAATGGTTGGTTAAACTAGCTAAAATTGGGGGAGGGGAGGAGGGAATGAGCTTTGAAGTGAGGAGGATCGGGTTTGGGTGTAGGAGTGAATAGGATGGATGTGTGTGGGTGGTGGTAGGTGTGGCTTGGTGTTTAATAATGCCCCAGGTTACAGCAACACATCAAAATATGGGTGCACCGGTGGTAACACTAGGCATCATCCCAGGACAGGCTCACGAAGAGCCGCCGGCGCACCGGCCTAGTGGTACGTCGTGGATAGCTCTATATCCCCGGTACACCACTAGCACGGTTCACACCGGCGGTACTTCGTGGGCCTAGCTCGGACTTGGGTAACATTTACCACTGGTGCGCTAAATTTGGGGTATGCCGGTGGTATTCTTGCATCACCGACGCACCAGAAAATTGGTACGCTAGCGGTAATTAAATAGCACTGACGGACCCTATATTTGGCACATCGGCGGTAACTCTGGGCTATAGTACTTCTCCTAGTAGTGGTCAGGTCTAATATAACAAGATTAATGGAGTCCAACACGGCCCTTCCATTCGAAATTAGCGAAGCATGCGCCTCTGCGATAAACTAGCTTGATTATTAATGTCAATCTCCACCTGAATCACAACTGGTACCTCGTGGATGTGAATCGATGACACCCGGTTGAATCATGTCCAAATAAAGCTCGAAATCCCTACCCGCAGGAACAAGACATAGACCCATGCCGGCCTGAGCCACCTTCCCCATATACTCTGTTGAATTCCCCAACCATGCGCAACTGAATCAAAGACGGTCACTTTGGACTGTATCTCACAAGCTCAAAGAGAAGATCAAGAAGCCTTTCTATATGGATCTTGTTGTGCTTAGGCCTTGGTTAATCTGGAGGAAATGCAATTATTTTCAATGGGTAGAGAACTAATTTATATAGATGCCGGACTATCTAACTGAACTTTGGTGGCCTAAGTTTAGAGCAAATGGGAAGCAGTATGCTGGACTATCTTCAAAACCAAACTTCATTTGAATTTGTACATTTTTTACCCTTCTTATGTATTTTTACTGTTGTACAAGCGTTATGTACAAACCTTTTGTAAACATTTAAACCCAAAAGTTAATTAAAATACACAACAGAGCCCTGCTTTTTTCGACAAAAAAAAATCCCCAACCATCTCCTCCCAGCGTGATGCCGTGATCCAAGCACTCCCCCACCCAGCACGAAAAGAAAATCCATGACGAGGACCGCGATTGTCACACCTTCGCCCAGAAGCATCTCCACGCACTATCCCGCGAGAACATTTTGATCGCACAAGAGAAACTCCCGATCGCCATGAGCGCGACTGCCCTGAGGGCGCACCCACGGTACAAGCGTCCATCCCAAACATAAAACATTATTATCACACAATATGTTGTACCAAAATTCTGAACATACAAGAATTTAACAAAGGACTAGAAACTTCTCCCAAACACATGCTCTATCGGTGTAACAGAACCGAATCATAAAACCACCAGTCGAATTGACCCGATCATGGTGTGGTGTACTGGTGTTATACATCAAAGTTTGACAAAAAAAAATGTAACTTATAGCTCTAGTGGATCAATAAATAAATACATGCTTCAAGAGAGAGGATTGTTTGCTAACAATACAGTGATAACAAAAAGGGACAGGGATAGTGACCATACACAATAGCAAGAATAGGGATCTCACAAAAATATCTTACGACAGTAAGAAAATTCCAAACAACAATCTCTCAAAATAAATAAATGAAGATGGAACTAACATGATCCGGAGAAACATCTTGTTACAGAAATAATAAAATTAAACAATCATATCTCATGATTCCTGACACTCCTCTGGTGCTTCACAATCAACATGCCTCTCCCTGCCAAACAAACCAAACAATTTTTTTTGTTGAACAGGCTATATATGTTGTTGATCTTAAATATGACAGTATGGAATATGAATGGCACAATTGAGACGAAAGAAATTAAGAATTTGGTAGCAGCAGGTAGTATAATCACCTAACTAACAGAAGCAAGGGCTGAAAGTTCGTGTCCAAGCAGCTTGCCATCAGCATTGCAGAAGATAGCAAGACGACTGGCCATGTTGTTACGTAGCAATTGAGATAGCCTTGTGCAGTGAAAAGTCTGACTGCTCAAATCTACACGGACCATACAGCATATATCACTTGGAAGGTAGATCTCCTTGTCCCGGTTGCAGAAGCCCAGTGCAAAGTAGATAACATGGTCTTCATGTGTGCTAAGGAGGGGGTACACCGGAGCCATGGAATCTGGCATGAAGTTCCCTTTGAACTCCACCCCGTCCCACAGGCTCGCCAGCTTGAGCTCGTATTCTACAGCCCAATCCATATCTTCCATGAGTCTCCAGATCCTCACCTTGCAGTCCTTAAGATCCACATGCTCAAGGTAGCCGTCGATGGAGACAAATTTGATAGAGTCCCCAACAGGGCCCATGGCTCGAAAGGCTCTAGCCTCTGCAATGTCTCCTCTGCAGCCAAAGTACTTGTTGCACCCGACAGGCAGGTCCAAGGAGCGGATGTTCACCGTATCAATGACGTCAGAGATTACATCGCCGCAGTCGCAGTACATGATGCCGACCAGGAGATCCACCCAGTAACCACGACCACGGGACGAGAATGTTTGTTCGGCGTGGAAGAGGCTTTTACCAGAGCGGAAATCGTTGGGGAAGTTGACCTTCTTAGTCGCATGCCACGGCGAGGCGGATGAGGAATACGACACAAAGAGAACGTCCTGATTTCCCTCGTCAAACTTCTTCTGCCCCGGGAAGGCCAGCGCGTATGACTCGTCGTGGTCATGGCGACGCGCGACGAGAACATGATTCGTACGGAAGGGCGGAGGGTAAGTGCGGGGCATTGAGGGGATCATGTGGAGGGACCTGTCGATGTCGTTGTAGATGAGAAAGACCTCGCGGGAGTAAACTTCAGTAAAGGCCGATGCGATCAAAACTAGATTCTTGTCGACGGTGTGGATACCAGTGTATATGTGGCCGCCTCGGAGGATCAGAAAGGACGGATCTGACGCACCGGCGAGCACCGCTTCTAGGTCCAGGCCCCGCACCACCGAATTGGCGTCGTCCTGCGCGTGGAACCCGAACGCCAGCTTGTCTCCAGAGGTGAGTACACGTCCATGGATATTGTCTCTATCGTAGCCGGGCGGGTACGCATGCACGAGGCGGTCGAATAGGACGAGGGAAGGCGAGGGAGGAGGCATTGGCTGATATTTTATCGGCGGATCTCTAGTTTGAAGATACTCCGTGGATATTGGCGGATCTCTATTTTATGGTGGGGGGATATCGGTTGAGAGAGAACATTGGCGTGGGAGGCAACGGCGACGGGGGTGGTTTCTAAATCGAACACGTTTTCCGGATTTGTAATTGCCAGGAAATCAACTCCCGGCCATGTCTGTTTTTTTAAAAAAAAACTCCCAGCCTTGTCGATTTTAAGGGATATTTTATAATTCCCCAAATCTATTTCTTGCCTGGACTCTGCGTTGTCTACCGCGGTGCTCACCCTTCTCTTGCGTCGGATCTCCATCGGACGGACCTGACGAATTGGCGCATCCAGACAAAAATATGACACGGGTGTTTTCCCTTCCTCGTCGTTTTTTTCCTTTTTGGTTGACTGTTCATAGTATTTCTCTCCCGAGCTCATCCCCTTTCCCCTCCTCTCTCTTGCCCGCACCAAACGTATGCTCGATTTCCGTTTCTGATTCCTCCTCGTCGGCGGCCAGCGGTACGGCAGGAAGTCCTGGGGGCGATAGTGCTGGGCGACGGAGAAGTGGTGAAGGAGCATGGGCGGCGCCCAAGAGCGGATCGACTCGCCTCAGCAGTGGGGGCGTTGGATTCGGCGGCGCGACCCCGCGAATCGACGTTTCTAAGGCTCGTTCGTCGTTGAGAGTAGCCGGTGAAGGAGAATCAGCGACGCGCACCCGCGAATCGACCTGTTCGAGACTGGTGAGTGCTTCGATCTCGCTCGTTTATCTGGCGTTGTTGGTCAACGAGCTGCTTGTACTCACGATTTGTGCTCGTTTTCATGGCGTTGCTCGTTAAACATGTCATGGTGTTCCTTATCTTCGATTAGTAGCTGCCTAATCGAGATAATTTCTACATGTAGCAAACTATGTGGTTAAATCATTTTGGCAGCTGCGTGGTAATAATACCTTTGTAGACCATGTACATTTGAATCAAAACTTACATACATGACACCAGATTTACATGGACGAGATGTTTTTTTACAGACAATAGTTCATGTGTGTCGGTTATACTTTATGCAGTCAAATGCATGTAAATTTCGCCTAGTTTTTACATATAGGAGTTTTTTTTATCCACGCAGTAGTTCATGAGTTTTGGGTTAGACATTTATGCAGTCATACATGTAAATTTCGCATGTTACTTACATAGGGTAGATGGTTTTTTTACATGCAGGAGCTCTTGTGTGTCGGTAAAACATATACTCAGTCAGCACATGTAAATTTCGCTTGCTACTTACATAGTGGAGATTGTTTTTTTACACGCAGTAGCTCTTGTCTTTCGGTAAACCATATACTCAATCAGCACATGTGAATTTCTCCTAGTATTTACAAAGGGCAGATTGTTTTTTACATGCAGTAGCTCTTGTGTTAGTTCTTACATGTGCGAGACCGCCGTTGAGGAGGCGCTCTGGCCCCGTGAGGATGCCGCCACCGCCGAGCAACGCAGCGAGCACCTGCCTGCATGCTTGATGCGGCGACGAGGCGCGAGGGGAGCTGCCTCCGCTCCCAGCACCTCGGTAAGCCTCCGTCGACCAACAACACTTCTTCTCTGCCAACATTGGCCTCACCTCCACTGCTCCCCCTCCAATCACGTGCCTCCAAGCGCTCGCCGCCGCTGCTCCTCTCATCTGTGGCCTCGCCGCGTGCCCCGCCCTCCTGGCGGCGGTGGCCTCCGCATACAACGTCTTGCTTGACGAGCCCTGTGAGGCGGTTGGACAGCGACGGTCGACGGAGACCGAGCAGATCCTCCGGAGGGTCGCAGCGGCGCATGGCTCGTCGGTTGGGAGCCCGCGAGCCAGAGCGCTAGCGCTAAGGATGTTCAGGTGCCTGATACTTATTAATGTTTGATCTACTGTATTGCTTATTGGTGATGTAGTTTTTTACTTCCAGATAAATCGAATTTTTGCAGACTAATGTTGCCTCCTAAACCTTTTACTTCGAGATTGGTAGAAAGACATAAATTATGTCATGTATGTAATATTTATAGACTATTTTTGCCTCTTAAATTTTTTCACTTCTCAGTAGGATGTAACTATATTCTTTTCTTTCTCTACTTTGGATGTAGATTTTATCATTTTTCTACATCTGAATGTTTAATGGACCAAGGTGTAAAACTGTATTATATTTGTGATCCCCGTTTTGATGATTTTGGATGTAATTTTTATTTAATTTTACATCCATCGTTGCACTTTTTACATTGTCAGTTAGATCACAAAATTAGTGGTATAGGTTATTTTTAAAGGGATTTTTTAATAAAGCTCAAATCTTGTCTTCCTTAAGTTTATTCTACTACTTATCTTAAGTTTATTTTACTACTTATCAAGATCCTCTGTTTTTCTGCTACTAAATAGCAATACTGCAATAGGGTCGGACTGGGGAAAGAGGAGAAGGCGTGGAAAGATGGGGCATGGCAAAAGGAAGACGTGCGATGGGGATCTGGGGAGGGCGTCCAGAGTGAACGTGGGGACCAGGATTTCCTTTTTCGGATGTGACAGCGACTGTTAACTACTTATTTTCTATTTTGGGGTGGGGCACCGCGGAAGACTAAATAGTGCCTGAGCACTCTGTAGCATGGCCCTTTATAATTTGCCACACATTACTTTGTCTTTTACTATTTGTCACACATTACACCAGTTTATTTATAATTTGCCATATTCCTTCCTTTACAGATTTTTTAACTTTTTTTACACCAAAATACGTTATGTAATTCCGTAATTGTACCCCTATGGCTGAAATTCATGTGGCTGGAACAAACCAATCAACTAAACAGATGAATACCAAAATAGTCGGTCAACCACTGTACGCTGCCCACTGCTATTCCCCATTCTTCTTCCTAGTGACCACGGGACCGAGCACCATCCGACAAGGGAGCACGCCACGGCGGCAGGGTCCGCGCCCGCCCGCCGGCCGCCATGCACGCGCTCATCCTGTGGCTGGCCGAGCCACGGCGAGCTAGCCCATGGTAGGGGAGGCAGCGAGCTCGTCGATGCATGTTCGTGCGGACGGAGGGGACGTGCAAGATGGAGCCACAGTGGCGGCGCTCGGCGGCAGCCGCAGATGGCATGATGAGGAAGATCTCGCGGTCACCTTCCTGGAGGTGTGTTTGCCGGAGTCCACCCCGGAGCCGCTGCCGGCGACACCTCGAAAGCTGATGTTCGCGGCGACATCCCAGCGCTCCTTCCGCCGGCAACCTCTTCGATATGCTGCTCCAGGCCACCTCCCGAACCAGCTATTGCACGGAAGCTCTCTCTCTTCTTTTTTAGATAAAAGGCACTGGGTGCCCGACTTTAAATTAATAAAGCCCTGCGAGTTCACAACAGTACGAGTACAATGCTGCGACATACAGCTTAGCCAAAGTACGGTAAAAAAACGATGGGGTCGGCCTCCCCTAACAGACCGAAACCCACAAGCTAAGGCGCCGGCGCAAGCAGCATGGCATGGATCCTCTTCAATCCGCTTGTCGCCCGCCGAAGGTGAGGGAGATCTTTAGTTCTCGCCAGCGGCATCCAATGCTGTAGAAAAAGCATAGTTTTAAACACAATATCAGCAGGGTGAGAAAGAACTTTAGACTCAATGGTAAGCTTATTTCTACACGTCCAAAGCATCCAAGATGCCACAAACAAGACCCACGCCAAATGCCTAAAACTGCCCGAGAAGTTAGAGACGATAGCGAAAAATTGCGCGAAGGAGGCTGGACTCCAGTTGCACCCAAGCAACTCTCTCAGAACACTCCAGGCTAGAAGTGCCGGGGAACAAGCAAAGAAAATGTGATCGGTGCCCTCCTCCCTCCCACAAAGAGAACAGCGGCCAGTACCAGGGCCGTGGATATGAGCCAGATTCGCACTGGAGGGCAGTCTGTCGAGAATAAGTTGCCACGAGAAGATGTGGATTTTGAGAGGGATCTTGGCAGCCCAAACATCTTTAAAGTGCGCCACTGTCGCCCCTTGCGACAGATTCGCATACATAGAACTAACAGAATATCTCCCGGACTGCTCGAGGTTCCAGACAACCTCATCAGGGTCGCTTGCAAGGATGGTGTTCTCGATTAGATCTCTGAGCTCAAGCCAATTGTTGTTATCCTCCCGATCAAGGTGGCGCCGAAACGAAATCGGTCTCAGACCCCCGCAGACCTGAGCAACCGTGGAGGCTTGGTCACGGCAGATACTGAAAAGCCTCGGGAACCTCTCTTTGAGGGGCAAAAGTCCAACCCAACGGTCCGACCAGAAGCTGGTACGATTTCCGCTCTTGACGACATGAGTCGCACCCAGCTTGAAGAGGTGTTTGATTTTATGGAGGCTGCGCCAAAATTGAGATCCCGAAAGAGCGGGACCTGCAAAGATATCCTCTGCGGTCGGGTACTTGGCCCTTTCTTCCCCTCCATTTATTATTGCTGAATTTTGTTTATTTTTGTTGTTGAACTGGATGGAAAGCACGTATGTATGCATAGACACTATTTGAATCCATCCTTCTGAATTGGAAATCGTTCTGTGCATAGGTAGTACTAGTATATGAAATAGATGTGCTACATTTTATTTTGACTTTGCTTGCTGCATGCTTATAATGCCTATGGCTGGAAGCCTGGAAGCATATGTTTTCATTCTACCAACGAACTGCAGGTTAGCAGTCATATTCTATCAACGAACTGATGTCATTCTGTTTACTGACAGCAACTTTGTTCCTCATCATAGTAGTTATAACTACCTCTGCAGACATTGAAGCATTTGGACATGACTGCAGAGGTAGTTATAACTACTATGATGAGGCAACCTTTGATTCTAAGTTTCCTCTGTCTCCCTATAGGCCTCTTTGAAATCGGTGGCACCATCTCAAAATCTAAAGTAACCTGAGGCTACTAAAACTTGTCTGTGATGGGTTCAATCTCTCCGCCATATGCTGCCTAGAACATACTCACTGAGTAGAACTGATGCACATATGGATGAAAGTTTGTATTTGCCGTCCCTATAAGGAATGCAAGTGCATGATCACAATGCTTTCCGGTGTGCTGCCGTTCTAGGCAAGTGCACTCACGACTATCTATCTTCACAATATGCCTAAGATTATATTCTTGTTCGTGTCCTTAACCTCACAACTTTCTCCTGTTTATCTTCCAACATCGAAATGATCAAATTCTCTGGTCCTATTATTTATCTGTTGAATGATAGCAGGTAGTATATTTCCAGTGAGAATTCTCCCAACCTCTCTCGACCTATGAAAAAGCTTCATGATTTTCTCTCGTAGTGAGTCAGCTAGCTCATCTGGAGGAAGGTCCTTCATTCCTCTAATCCAGATATTGAAGCTCTGAGGTAGATTGTTGTGAATGTAATCACATTTTATTTTGGTGTTGAAGTCACATCTCATCCACTTCAAGTTATGATAAGTACTCAAGTAGGTAGCTACCTTGGTTTTAGCTTCAAATACCTTGGCCATATGGTAGTTAAATGTTTCTACGCGATATGCTTTGGCTGCTGGCCACATCCGGCCAAAAACGTCGCCATGAAACTTTTTTTGAAGTTTTTCATTAGATGCCTAAAGCATCCCCTTTGCTCAGCTTGAGGAAAAAAAATTTTAACTGCATTTTCTAAATCTTTGCATGCATCTGTACATATAGCTAGATTTTTAAGATGTCCTATTGCCCTATGCAATTGTTGCATAAACCAAGTCCAATTATCCTCCATCTCTGAAGCAAAGAATCCAAATGCCAAAGGAAATATCCAGTTATGTCCATCTAGTGATGTACATGTTGACCATTTCACTTTCCCTTCATGAAGGTGGAGTCTATACTAACATATGGTCTACAGCCGTTCAAAAATCCGTCAATACGATGGAATAAACTGGTTAGCAAGCATCTCCCTTATCTTTTTATTTTGTTTTCAATCGGTGGCTTGAGTGCCATAAAAAATCTGCAGAAATACACTTTACCTCATTCACCTTTCACATCAACCTCTACAATGCTACCCGGAGATCTCTTCTCAATCTCAGCTTTGAAGTTCCAGAGATTCTGAAAGCTCTCTCCCCATGTACCATATAATTTATCCATGGCATTTTCTTGGGCCCTCCAAACACCCTGTAGTAACTTCGTACTCGTCTTTTAACTTTTTTTTGGAGATCAGTAGCACCTATATTTGGTTCAGTCCGAAGTATGCTAATTGACTTTTCAACCACCCATGCTTGATGTGCCATGCTTGAGACCACTTCAACTGTCGATGAACAATTATGAGGCTTTACTATTTTGTTAACTTGCATGGAAACGCAATATAATCTGTTAGTTGTGTGTAACTTTATAAAATAGTTGCAATATATAACATCAAAGGTTGATGCTAGATGAGTTATTACCCTGACTGTTTTTCCATCTTCCGTTGTCCTAGCCGTTATTCTCCAACGACATATATTTCCTTTACAATGGCCTATAAATCGAGTAGTGTCACTATGTTGTATCTGAATGTCAAACTTGCCTCTAATAGCAAATGTTCTCAAGAGCATCCTAAACTCTTCCATTGAAGTAAACAAGGAACCTTCCTCTATCACAGGATGTTCTTTGTCATACCAAAAGTGTTTCTCTTCATGCATATGGCCTGGCACAGGGAGAGCTGCATTAGCAAGTAAATGCTGGTCAATGTCATCCATACTAGCATTGATGTTTGCAATGGAGTAGTAACGGCAAGGGAAGTGCACGTGGCTTTGCCAAAAGAGACCGTCGCGTGGGCTAACTGTTGGTGCCAATATGGCCAAACTTTTCCAGATGGCGATGAGAGCTCGAATTAATCGTGCCCGAGTTGGGTAATACTAGACGAACCAAATCAGTTTGTCTCCTTGGATTTGTCGTGATTTTTATTTGTCATAATTTTAATCTACGACAAGAAAAAGGGCCGCGCCCCTTGTATTTTTCATAATTTTAATCATAGCAAAAAGTATGAATAAGCAATTCCGACCACTTGAGTACGATGCAATGCAAATTGTAACGAGAGGACTTTTTTTTCCAGAAACACATGAAAGAGCTGGCTATTAACATGGAAGAAAATACTTATCCGGTGAATTAGGAAAAAAGGCAGACAAAAACAAGATACAAAGGGAACGAAGCTCCAACTAATTCGTGAATTGGTGGAAACGGCAAACACAGTGCACGGCATACACACTAACACACCTAGAAAATGGCGGAGAAGAAAACCTCCGCACTGTACAATACAACCCACACATTCTCCACCGATCAAATTGGTCTGGCCTGCCTTCTCCCACACGCCGTAGGATGACTAGAGAGCTTCTTGGAATATGGATGTATAGTCTACATGCATCAATCGTCTTGCAAGCAGAAGACCCCTCCACACCTAGACAGACAGTTCTGGCAAGCGAATGTTTGTCATGTTTTGTGGGGAACACAGCTAAGCCACATGGCCTTCTATTTGCGTGCTCTATTAGGATGTGGTCAAAGAGTAGCTGAAGGTATTTTTCTGATATCACTCATTCTGAATTTCGAAAAAATAGTGCGTGGTTGCGCATGCAACATCACATCTCCAGGTGGAGTACTCCATGGTTTAGGAAGAGTTTGACAGTGTTAACAACGAGATCAGAGGTGGAACAAACTGATTTCCGGGAAATCGACAGCAGCAATGCCTATTCGCATAGAAGAAAATAGTTGGTTGGTAAATTTTGAAAAAGGGGCGAAAAAAGATACAAAGCGCCATCATCGACAAATAGACATAGAGGAACAAAAACAAAGAGCATTGCATAACCACTAACACACAAAGAAGACGCTAGAGAAGAAAACAGCATGTTAGAGAGTATGTTTCGCACACCCTCCGTCTAGAAGATTAAAACAAAAATGAATCTTACTCCACCCAGAGAGGCTTTGGAATACCCCGACAGCCCCCCAAGGAGTACATATCCACCTGCAGTTATCATTGATGGGCGTGCCTTCAAAACATGACCATGGTGGACAAGGTTCACGGTATTGCTCGGGCCGTCGACTCGCCGGATGCAGCATTTTTGGATCGTGCCAGTCCATCTTTGTAAGTGAAGCCAACGTCTCGTGTGGTGTAAATAAAACTACACGACACAACCACCAGTGGGCACAATCTCTCACGATAAGCGTGGAGAGAAGTCGAAGATGTTTTTCTGATGCCACTGCCACCCATTCCAAACATCAAAAAGTGAGTTCATGTTTTCACGTACACGTAACGTCCCATGTCGTGTCTAGATGGAGTACATTGTGAACTGTATATATGGTACAGGGAAAGTTTGACGATTTGAGCGAGATGAGATCGACCACAATTCCTAAGGTTGTACCTAACAAACCGAGCAGGTGGAAATATCAAGTATAGCATGCATGCGTGCATATATAGGCCGGAAATAAAGAGGGGGACGTGGTTGTACCTAGGATTGAGAGGCAGGCCAGCACTAGCGCCGGCGAACCCTTAATCTGCCCATATGGCCGGTCAGTGTCGTGCACCCACCTGGAGAGCTGAATGATACCCAGTCTAGGCCGCTCCTCGAGGATTCCGACCGTCTTCGAATTATTTGAGTTTAGCCCTGTTTATGACATTTAACATAAGAAACCAATGTGGGTGGCCCAGTAGTCGTTTCTACCATGAACAAACTGTCCTAGATTGCGACGAGAGCTTCTACTGCACTCAAATCGGGTAATACTTGACCGACCAATCAGTTTGTCTCCTCTTAGGCATAATAGAATTCCAACTGTGTCCTCTTTGTGTTTGTCATAATTTTAATCTGGGACACAAAAACAATGGAACACGCCCCTATGAATCTGTCGCAATTTGAAAAGTACGAAAACGCTGATTACAACCCTTGAGTACAATGGAAAGCAAATTGTATCGAGCGGGAATTTTCGAGAATCACGACGGAAGAATTGTCTATTAACATAGAAGAAAATATGTGGGGGGGGGGGGGGAGGGGAGGGGAGGTGCGGACAAAACAAGATACAAAGGGCACGACGCTCCTACTAGTTCCAATTTTTTTAGGAACGGCAAACATAAGGCACGGCATACATACTAACAGATCTAGCAAATGGCAGACAAGCAGAAAACCTCCGTGCTGCTTCATACATCCCACGACTATTCACCGAGCACGCCAGCCACGCGTGCCCTCGCACTGAATGGTTGAATGGTCCTGAGAGCCTTATAAAAGAATATGGATGTATGGTCCATACGACGTGCACGAGTCTTCAAGCCAGCAGAAGAACTTTTGCATGTAGACAACCTGTTTAGGAAACTGAATCTTCGGCATGTTCTGCGGAGAACACATCTAAGCAACATGGCCTCTGATGGGCACGATCTATTAGGATGTGGTTCAGACTTCAGGACTAGCCCAAGGTGTTTTCCTGACGCCACTTATTCCAAAATTTGAAAAATAGTGTATGCATGGAATCACGCGCATGCAACATGGCAGTTCATGAGCTGACTATGGCCTATGAAGATCGTACCAGTGTTAACAACAAGAGCAGAGATTGACGATATTAGATCGTTTGCCCTTTAGACTGTGCCAAATAAAACGAGGTGATGAAAAATTATGTAGAATGTGCATGTGGTATATATAGGACAACTTGAATGCCGGTGGGTGGGCAACAGGGCATCCAAGTACCCAGGGTATACGTTCGAGAGACGGCCATGGAATAGAGCATGTGAATGAATCTTTAACCCATAATGATCGGGCAGCCTAGTGCACTCGCCATAAGGGCATGTACATCCCAGATCAGCTGTCTGTAAGGAGGTGCCAACTAGGATTTTTTAGGACGTGGCTATAATAGAAGGGAGAGAGAAGAAAGGGTGTGACTATTTCTTAGTTGACTAAGAAATAACTTCGTGTTCAGTTAGATGATGTCATCAAATCTCAGTTGCACCTCATGTTGCAACTCATAACTAGCACAAATCACAATGCAAATTAAATGGTGTAATTCTTAACTGAGCACGAAGTTAGTTCTCAGCTACCTGGAAACTAGCAAATCCCGAGAAGAAATGGTGTCTATAATTCTACGAGAACACCATCTTTTTTTTTGCGGGTACGAGAACACAATCTATATGGGTAGCCCCAAAACAAATTCGATTGGTCAGATCCCACTAATAACGTTCCTAGAGATTAACTGCTTGACGTTTTTATAGGCTATTTAAAGAACGGATTGTTGTAGAAGTTGTCTATACCACCGTCTATAGATGACATGGAAACTCATTGCAGACAGCTGCCGTCTTAACGAATGTACATGCCCTTAGGCATGTACAATGATGTACACTCGGATGTCTGTAAGGTACCGCCATGCAAGAAAATAGATGACATGTATAGAAACTATGAAGAAAATGAGTGACACTACAGGAATTGACGCATACGCCGATGGCCAGCTGCCCTCGGCGTAGGCTACGCCGCCGGCAGCCCTCGGCGTATGGCGTCGGCGTTTAGGTCCCTCGGCATAGACAATATTACCGTCGGCGTAGCACGCTATGCCGACGGCAAAACCGTCGGCATACAAATTTTACAAATTCGAATTTCCTTTTTTCCAAAAAAAAATCAAAAAAAAATTCGAAAAAAAAATTTTTTTTATATGCCAACGGCAAAGCCCTCGGCATAGAGTTTTAAATTTTTTCAAATTTAATTTTTTTACACCATTTATTTTTTCTTTTTTTACTTGTTTATCTTTCACCCATACACTTTTAACTCTAAGTACACTTAATCTTAGGTCAAAATAACAATCATGGTTAAACTTCCCAGTCGGTCACCCATCCTCACACTACTCCAACCTCAGCGTGCTTAACTTCTTGGTTCCATTCGAATGAGCTTTCCTTAAAGAATTGACACCTTGTTAATAATAATAGCCTATCAACCCTATTGACCCTTCGACCGTGATGTCACAACTCATTATTTTTGAATTCCAAACAATTACATAAGTAAACAATAATGAATATATAAGTAACAATGATTAATAATATTGAATTCAAATAACAACAAAATGATTTTATTTTTTGGTTTTTTCTATTTAATATGGAATAATTAATATCTTTAAATCAAAAAATCGAAATTCCACAAATAATATGTCTAAATCGATCAGAAAAATGAGAGGAATCTAAATATAACACCAATATCATCATTTGAACATAAAAGTTAGAGGAATCCAAATATGACATCCAGTTTGCCATCTGGCCAAAATGGCCCCCTCGGGAGATGCGAAATGGTCGTACCGAGCGCGCTGGTGCATTGTTCGCCAACACGCTAAACGGAAAAAAAATTAGCACATAAAGTGATGTACTATAGACCTAAGAACATTTTTTGCGGAATTTATTGAGCGACGGAAAGTGTACCCCTATTTCAAATCCGGTCAGTTTCCAACGGATTCAGCGGGACACCGCAGGAAGCCGCAGGGATTCCCAGATAGCTAGCGCGCACATACGGCATGTCATATGTGGTGCGGAGGCGGTGTGCTACCACTACGCGGAGGTCTCGCGCAATACTAAAATACGCCCCATGTAGCTGCTTCACAAAAAAAACTCGTTTTGGCACCCCGAAAATGAAAAAACCATCGTCCATGGGTCGGATTGAAAATCCGCTCCCACAGCCATGCCTTCCTTCCCAGGGACCACGCACCTGCCAAATATAGCCTCGTTCCGACAAACTATGTGGTGTCACAGGCCGTTTCCTACTCATTTGCCCTAAAATCCATAGAACTCTGGACGTGATAGCCCTGTTTGTGAAGGGTTTTCCAAAATAATTGCCGTATTCTAATTCCGACTTTTGGAGTGGTTACCAGGACACATAAAATGATGCCATGCGGCTCCAACGGATTTTCTGACTTCGTTTAAATTGTCATTTGACCAAAACGGCCCCCCACGGAGATGCGGTATGGCCGTACCGGGCGCGCTGGTGCACCTGTTCACCATCACGCTAAACGGAAAATATTTAGCACATAAAATGATGTATCATAGACATAAAAACATTTTTCACAGAATTTATTGAGCGACGAAAAGTGTACCCCTAGTTCAAATCCGGTCAGTTTCCAGCGGATTCGGCGGGACACCGCAGGAAGCCGCATGGATTCCCAGATAGCTAGCGCGCACATATGGCATGTGATATGTGGTGAGAAGGCGGTGTCCTACCACTATGCGGAGGTCTCGCGCAATAATTAAATGCGCCCCATGTAGCTGCTTCACAAAATAAAACCCGTTTTGGCACCCCGAAAATGAAAAAAACCATCTCACATAGGTCGGATTGGAAATCCTCTCCCGGGGCCTTGCTTCCCATCCTAGGTACCACACACGTGCCAAATATGGCCTCGATCCGACAAACTATGCGGTGTCACAGGCCGTTTTCTACTTATTTGCCCTAAAAGCCATAGAACTCCGGACGTGATAGCTCTGTTTGTGAAGAATTTTCCAAAATAATTGATGTATCCTAATTCTTATTTTTGTAGTGGTTACTAGGACACACGAAATGACGCCTTGTGGCTCCAAGGGATTTTCTAACTTAGTTTAAATTGCCATCCGGCCAAAATGGCCCCACGGAGATGCGGTATGGCCATACCGGGCGCGCTGGTGCACCCGTTCACCATCGCGCTAAACGGAAAAAATTTAGCACATAAAGTGATGTGTCGTAGACCTAAAAGAAAATTTCGCGGAATTTATTGAGCGACGGAAAGTGTACCCCTAGTTTAAATCCGGTCAGTTTCCAGCGGATTCGGCGGGACACCGCATGAAGCCGTAGGGATTCCCAGATAGCTAGCTGATATGTCCATTTTGCATCACTATTTTATATCATAATTTACTGTTATTTATATTTCATATTTAGAGATGATACTTATGTTATTTCACCTATTTTGCATGTTTCATGATTATTGGAGAATTACGCACCGGAGTTAGAATTCTGCTGGAAAAAGCACCGTCAGGATACAATATTTCTGAAGATCAACAATTGACGGAAAATATACCGAAGTTCCTATTTTTCCAATTGACGGAGCCAGCCAAAAGGGGAGGCCGAGGAGGGCTGATGGCGTGTAAGACACACGTCCGTTGGGAACCCCAAGAGGAAGGTGTGATGCGCACAACAGCAAGTTTTCTCTTAGTAAGAAATCAAGGTTATCGAACCAGTAGGAATCAAGGAACACGTGAAGGTTGTTGGTGGCGGAGTGTAGTGCGACGCAACACCAGGGATTCCGGCGCCAACGTGGAACCTGCACAACACAATCAAAATACTTTGCCCCAGCGTAACAGTGAGGTTGTCAATCTCACCGGCTTGCTGTAAACAAATGATTAGATGTATAGTGTGGAAGATGATGTTTGTTTGCGAAGAACAGTAAAGAACAAGTATTGCAGTAGATTGTATTTCAGATGTAAAGAATGGACCGGGGTCCACAGTTCACTAGTGGTGTCTCTCCCATAAGATAAATAGCATATTGGGTGAACAAATTACAGTTGGACAATTGAAAAATAAACAAGGCATAACAATGCACATACATATATCACGATGAGTACTATGAGATTTAATCAGGGCATTACGACAAAGTACATAGATCGCTATCCAGCATGCATCGATGCCTAAAAAGTCCACCTTCAGGTTATCATCCGAACCCCTTCCAGTATTAAGTTGCAAACAACGAGACAATTGCATTAAGTATGGTGCGTAATGTAATCAACACAAATATCCTTAGACAAAGCATTGATGTTTTATCCCTAGTGGCAACAACACATCCACAACCTTAGAACTTTCAGTCACTTGTCCCGGATTCAATGGAGGCATGAACCCACTATCGAGCATAAATACTCCCTCTTGGAGTTACAAGTATCAACTTGGCCGAGCCTCTACTAGCAACGGAGAGCATGCAAGAACATAAACAACACATATATGATAGATTGATAATCAACTTGACATAGTATTCCATATTCATCGGATCCCAACAAACACAACATGTAGCATTACAAATAGATGATCTTGATCATGATAGGCAGCTCACAAGATCTAACATGATAGCACAATGAGGAGAAGACAGCCATCTAGCTACTGCTATGGACCCATAGTCCAGGGGTGAACTACTCACACATCAAGCCGGAGGTGATCATGGTGATGAAGAGTCCTTCGGGAGATGCTTCCCCTCTCCGGCAGGTTGCCGGAGGCGATCTCCTGAATCCCCCGAGATGGGATTGGTGGCGGCGGCGTCTTTGGAAGGTTTTCCGTATCGTGGCTCTCGGTACTAGGGTTTTCACGACGAAGGCTTTAAGTAGGCGGAAGGGTAGGGTTTGTGGAGGCACGAGGGCCCCACACCATAGGGCGGCGCGGGGCCCACCCTGGCCGCGCGGACCTGTGGTGTCGGCGCCTCGTCGCCCCACTTCGTAATCCTTTCGGTCTTCTGGAAGCTTCGTGGAAAAATAAGACCCTGGGCGTTGATTTCGTCCAATTCCGAGAATATTTCCTTTGTAGGATTTCTGAAACAAAAAACAACAGGCTCTTCGGCATCTCGTCAATAGGTTAGTGCCGGAAAATGCATAATAATGACATAAAGTGTGTATAAAACATGTGAGTATCATCATAAAAGTAGCATGGAACATAAGAAATTATAGATACGTTTGGGACGTATCAAGGGCCACCATGGCCCCCCCATAGGCCGGCGCGGGCTCCACCCTGGCCGCGCCGCCATGTGGGGAGGGGGCCCACGACCCCCCTCGGCCATCTCCCCTTCGCGTACTTCATCTCCCGAAAACTCTAAGGTGTACGGGGACATCGAGAAGAGACACAGCCGCCTCTGCGGGGCGGAAAACACCTGAGAGAAAAGAGCTCTCCGGCAGGCTGAAATCTGCCGGGGAAATTCCCTCCCGGAGGGGGATATCGTCGCCATCGTCACCGCCATCGAGCTGGACTTCATTGGGATCATCATCACCATCATCTCCACCGCTGACACCATCATCTCCACCGCTGCACCTCGTCTCCACTGTAACATCTAGGGTTGAATCTTGATTATTTCATAGGGGAAACTCTCCCGATATTGATTACTCCTTGTTATTGATGCTATTGAGTGAAACCATTGAACCAAGGTTTATGTTCAGATTGTTATTCATCATCATATCACCTCCGATCATGTTCCATATGATGTCTTGTGAGTAGTTCGTTTAGTTCTTGAGGACATGGGTGAAGTCTAAATGTTAGTAGTGAACTATGTTGAGTAATATTTAATGGTTTGATATTTAAGTTGTGGTGTTATTCTTCTAGTGGTGTCATGTGAACGTCGACTACATGATACTTCACCTTTATGGGCCTAGGAGAATGCATCTTGTATTCGTTTGCTAATTGTGGGTTGCCGGAGTGACAGCAACTTGAACCCCATTGGTATATCGATGCAAGAGGGATAGCAGGATCTCAGAGTTTAAGGCTGTGGTTCGATTTATCTTAATTACTTTTTTGTATTTGCGGATGCTACTTTTTTGTATTTGCGGATGCTTGCAAGGGGTTTAATCACAAGTATGTATTAGTCCTAGGAAGGGCGGTGCATTAGCATAGGTTCACCCACACAACACTTATCAAAACAATGAAGATTAATCAACTATATGAAGCGAAAGCACTAGACTAAATTCCCGTGTGCCCTCAAGAACGTTTGGTCATCATAAGTAAACAAACCGGCTTGTTCTTTATGCTAAAAAGGATTGGGCCACTCGCTGCAATTATTACTCTCGCATTTTACTTACTTGTACTTTATTTATCTTCTATATCAAAATCTCCTGAATACTTGTCTATGAGCATTTACAGTGAATCCTTCATCGAAACTGCTTGTCAACACCTTCTGCTCCTCGTTGGGTTCGACACTCTTATTTATCGAAAGTACTACGATACACCCCCTATAATTGTGGGTCATCACTAGCGCGCATATATGGCATGTGATATGTGGTGCGGAGGCGGTGTCCTACTACTATGCGGAGGTCTCACGCAATACAAAAATTCGCCCCATGTAGCTGCTTCACAAAAAAAAACCGTTTTGGCACCCAGAAAATGAAAAAACCATCGCCCATGGATCGGATTGGAAATCCGCTTCCGAGGCCTTGCTTCCCATCCCAGGGACCATGCGGTGTCACAGACCGTTTCCTACTCATTTCCCCTAAAAGCCATAGAACTCCGGACTTGATAGCCCTGTTTGTGATGGGTTTTCCAAAATAACTGCCGTATCTCAATTCCGTCTTTTGGAGTGGTTACTAGGACACATAAAATAACGCCATGCGGCTCCGCGGGATTTTCTGACTTCGATTAAATTGCCATCTGGCCAAAACGGGAACCCGAGGACATATAAGAAAGTGTTTAAATTGTTACTATGTTAACATGCTACCGTACATGATTCACATATGCATGATTTTGACATAAACGAATAGAGGATGTTTTTCTGAACATTTTGATACCTTATACGCATTTTTCTGATATCATATGAATTAGTTATGATTTTTACAAAATTAGACAAATTTGAAAAATAGTCTACACCGAGGGTGGCCGTCGGCGTAGCCCTGTCTACGTCTAGGACCAAATAGATTCCGAGGGCTGCCCTCGGCGTAGGCAACGATACACCGACGGTCAGACGGCTGGCTGGCCGTGCCGGGCCATACGCCGACGGTCCCGACATTTGGCCGTCGGCGTACGCCACGGCCGTCGGCGTATGTCGCCATTCCTGTAGTGTGAGTCCGTCGTAAAAATTACAGACGGTCTATTCCTGTGAAACGAGGAGCCTACGGCTCTTCTTCCCGTTGTACTTAGTTGTCTTAGATTGTGGGCTCACAGATCCCTTTTTCCCCGATAAAAGTGTGGCCTGATTTGTTGGAATTCCTTGCTGTTGTACCTACCTGCTAGGTCTATAGACAATCCATACAGACATCGCACTGTACCGACTGTCTTTGCAGCTATCTAGAGCTGACATGGAGGAGTGCAGATAGTAGGTGTCTAGACCATTGTACATGCTCAAACCGGGCCGAACGATACCCAGCAAGGTTGGGTGATCTCGTTTTGGCAAAGGCCACGCCCGCTCCGTCCGACAGTTGTCAGTTGCCACGCCCATCAATCCCGTTCAAGCAAAACCCGCGCGGCTCGAAACAGAAAAGCAGTGACGAGACATCCTAGCCGGGGAAACATCCATCCATCGATCCACCCCATGCATGGCTGACGACGCCGTGCTTGGCGCTGTCCCGCTGAGCCAGATCGCGGCGAGCGGCACGCACCAGCTACTGCTCAAGTGGTGGCTCCAGGACCAGGACCTGCTGGCCTGCCGCGTCGCGCTCCGGGAGGCTCCGCGCGCCTCAACGTCGCCCGCAAGGAGATCTCCTTCCTCTACTGCGTTTTCTTCGCCTTCTACGCTGCCTCCGTTCTCCTCTTCCTCTCCTACTCCGTAACCAACACGTATGTGTCCTGCCGGCGCTCGTGGATCCCGTGCCTCGTGTCGCTGCTCTCCTCTCTAGCCATGTTGTGGGTGATGCGGACATGCGATACAAGGCGGACACGATCGAAGCAGGTGCTGCCGGGGGAGCAGGAGGACACCACCCTGCTCGGGAGGCGCATCGCCGAGCTGCACAAGGGGCTCGAGTTCGTCGACACGCAGACAGGGCAGCGAGCAGCGTCATTTTTTTCTTCGATAAAGGATGCTTTATTACTTTTGGGAAGCAATTACATCCAGCCTCTGCATAACCAGGATGCACACAGCCGTTTATGTCTCTGGAATCAAAGTATATAAAAATAAGGCGAAATACATATCAAAGCGATGAATCATATAACGCCTAAGATGAGGGTGCACTGGTGGAAAAACAGGCTTCGGGTGAGCCCCATAAGTCGCGACGCTGCAGGAACCGCGACTAATGGTACCTTTAGTCGCGGTTCGGGAGGCGAACCGCGACCAAAGGCCTGGGCCCAGGGCGCTCGGTGGCCAGCCGGTGCACGTGGGTGCCCGAAGGCCTTTAGTCGCGGTTGGCCAGGCCAACCGGGACTAAAGCCCCTCCCCTATATATACCCACCCAGCAGCCAACACTTAGCCATTTGGTGCCATTCTCTTCACAAGCTTCACAAGTGGGTGTTAGGTTTGCTTTTGGTTCCTCTTATGCACATAAGGTGTTTGATGAAATGCCCCAAGAGCATGAAACAAACATGATATGAAGTGTTGGAGCCACACTTGAGCTTTCTCATTTATTTTTTCCTCCTCGATCGCGGTTAGCAACTTGAACCTTTGATGTGTCGTTGATAAAATGTGCATGTGTGTGTAGTTCATTGTTTAATTTATATTGTTTGTAGCTAGTTAGTTTAACAAATGCATGATGGTTAATTATATATTTTATATTATAATAATGCAGATGAATCGACAATGGATGTACGGTAACCGACTCTCCGGCGAGTTCGGTGCGGGTTTGAAAGATTTCCTCGTAGTGGCCAATGCGAACAAGCGGGGGGTTTTGTTATCTGTCCATGTGTTAAATGTAAGAATCGGAATGGTTACTCTTCCTCAAGAGATGTTCACATGCACCTGCTTCGGCACGGTTTCATGCCAAGCTATAATTGTTGGACCAAGCATGGAGAAAGAGGGGTTATAATGGAAGAAGATGAAGAAGGGGATGATTTCATCGATGAAAGCTATCTTGCTCATTTCGGTGATACTTTCATGGAGGATGCTTGAAGGTGAAGGGGAAGGTGAAGGGGAAGGTGAAGAAGAGGCACGTGATGATCCCGTTGATGATCTTGGTCGGACCATTGCTGATGCACGGAGACGGCTGCGAAACTGAAAAAGAGAGGGAGAATTTGGATCGCATGTTAGAGGATCACGGGAAGGCGCTGTACCCCGGATGCGATGATGGTCCGAAAAAGCTGGGCTGCACTGCTGGATTTCTTTGAGATGGAAGGCACGGGCGGGTGTAGCTGACTCGGCATTTGAAAACTTGCTGAAAATGTTGAAGAATATGTTTCCAAAGAATAACGAGTTGCCCGCCACTACGTACGAAGCAAAGAAGGTTGTCTGCCCTCTAGGTTTAGAGGTTACGAAGATACATGCATGCATCAACGGCTGCATCCTCTACCGCGGTGAATACGAGAATTTGAATGAATGCCCGGTATGCACTTGCATTGCGTTATAAGATCGAGGCGATGACCACTGGTGACGATGTTGAGGGCCGAAACCCGGGAAGAGGGTTCCCGCCAAGGTGATGTGGTATGCTCCTATAATACCACGGTTGAAACGTACTGTTCGGGAACAAAGAGCATGCCAAGTTGTTGCGATGGCACAAAGAGGACCGTAAGTCGGACGGGGAGTTGAGACACCCCGCAGATGGAACGCAATGGAGAAAGATCGACGAGAGAGTTCAAAGATTTTGCAGCTGACGCAAGGAACATAAGATTTGGTCTAAGTACGGATGGCATGAATCCTTTTGGCGAGCGAGCTCCAGCCATAGTACACTGGCCCGTGACTCTATGCATCTACAACCTTCCTCCTTGGTTGTGCATGAAGCGGAAGTTCATTATGATGCCGAGTGCTCATCCAAGGTCCGAAGCAACCCGGCAACGACATCGATGTGTACCTAAGGCCATTAGTTGATGAACTTTTACAGCTGTGGGGCAGACCCGGTGTCCGTGTGTGGGATGAGCACAAAGAAGAGGAATTTGACCTACGAGCGTTGCTTTTCGTAACCATCAACGATTGGCCTGCTCTTAGTAACCTTTCGGGACTGTCAAATAAGGGATACAATGCATGCACGCACTACTTACATGAGACTGAAAGTGTACATTTGCCAAATTGTAAGAAGAACGTGTACCTTGGGCATCGTCGATTTCTTCGAAAGGTCATCCGAGTAAGAAAGAAAGGCAAGCATTACAACGGCAAGGCAGATCACCGGCCGAAGCACTGCGGAACACACTTGAGTGCTGAGGTATTTGATATGGTCAAGGGTTTGAAAGTCATCTTTGGAAAGGGTCCCGGCGGACAATCGGTTCCGAAGGGAGCTGACGGGCACGTAGCCATGTGGAAGAAGAAATCTATATTACGGGAGCTAGAATATTGGAAAGTCCTAGAAGTCCGCTACGCAATCGACGTGATGCACGTTACGAAGAATATTTGCGTGAACATCCTAAGCTTCTTGGGCGTGTATGGGAAGTCAAATGATACAAAGGAAGCACGGCAGGACCAGCAAAGTTTGAAAGACCATGATGACCTGCATCCGGAACGGTTTCAAGGTCGTGCCAGCTACGCTACGACCAAAGAAGAGAAGGTCATCTTTTTTGAATGCCCGAGCGGTATGAAGGTCCCGTCAGGATTCTCGTCCAATATAAAGGGAATAATAAACATGGCGGAGAAAAAGTTCCAAAACCTGAAGTCTCACGGCCTGCCACGTGATTATGACGCAATTGCTTCCGATTGCTTTGAGGGGCTCTGTCGGGAAAATGTTCGAGTAGCCATTGTGAAGCTATGTGCATTCCTCAATGCAATCTCTCGGAAGGTAATCAATCCGGAAGTTCTACCACGGTTACGGAACGATGTGATCCAATGTCTTGTCGGTTTCGAGTTGGTGTTCCCGCCATCCTTCTTCAATATTATGACGCACCTCCTGGTTCACCTAGTCGATGAGATTTCCATTCTCGGTCTCGTATTTCTACACAATATGTTCCCCTTCGAGAGGTTCATGGGAGTATTAAAGAAATATGTTCGTAACCGTGCTAGGCCGGAAGGAAGCATCGCCAAGGGCTATGGAAATGAGGAGGTAATTGAGTTTTGTGTTGACTTTGTTCCCGACCTTAAGCCGATTGGTCTTCCTCAATCGCAGCACGAGGGGAGACTAAGTGGAAAAGGCACGATCGGAAGGAAATCAATGATATGTATGGACGGCCATTCTCTGATCGAAGCACACCACACGAGTTCGACCAATTCCATCTTGGTGGCTCCGTACTTTGAGAAACACAAGAATATTTTACGCTCGGACAACCCCGGGAAGCTCGAATCCTGGATTAGGAAGGCCCACATGGAGACTTTCGGCGGTTGGTTGAGAAAACATTTAATGAGTGACAATAAGGTTGTAGATCAGTTGTACATGTTGGCCAAGACACCATCTTCGACTATAACGACTTTCCAAGGGTACGAGATAAATGGGAATACATTTTACATGATCGCCCAAGATAAAAAGAGCACCAACCAAAACGGTGGTGTCCGCTTTGATGCGAGCAACCGAGAATGGGCAAAAGGTCACATATTATGGTTACATAGAGGAGATATGGGAACTTGACTATGGACCCTCCTTTAGGGTCCCTTTGTTCCGGTGCAAATGGTTCAAGCTAACGAGGAGGTGGGGTAAAGGTGGACCAGCAATACGGAATGACAATGGTGGATTTCAACAATCTTGGTTATCTTGATGAACCATTCGTCCTAGCGAAAGATGTCGCTCAGGTTTTCTATGTGAAGGACATGAGTAGCAAACCGAGGAAACGGAAAGATAAGAAAACGATCGGTACATCATGCGATGATCCAAAGCGCCACATTGTTCTTTCGGGGAAAAGAAACATCGTGGGAGTGGAGGACAAGACGGACATGTCGAGAAGATTATAATATGTTTGCTGAAATTCCGCCCTTCAAAGTGAACACCGACCCAAGCATTAAGTTAAATGATGAGGATGCTCCATGGATACGGCACAATCGTAAGCAAGCGGGGACACAAGGGAAGAAATGATGTGTAATAATTTATTGTACCAAACTTTGTTGAATGAATCATGTGAATTATATTACCCGTGATGTGTTTGGTGTCCATTTTCGAATGATTCAATTGACTCGAGATAGCACCGATGATACATGAAATTTGGAGTGACTAAGTCATACTCCTGCATACATGAAATTTGGAGTGACTAAGTCATACTCCTGCATATAGGAAATTTGGAGTGACTAAGTCATACTCCTGCATACATGAAATTTGGAGTGATTTAGTCATACTCCTGCCTAGGCGTATAATATGCATACTCGTAGTCTTCATAGCCGCCGCCGTTGTATGCGGTAGTCGTCGCCTTCTAAGTTGCCGGCGTCGTCGTCGCCTGCTTGTCGTCGCTCGTCATCGGGCGGCGCTCGTGGCTCGGGCCGAGGGTAGCGCGGGCGGGGGATATCGCCGGCCGTGATGTAGTCCATGACGCTCTGCGAGTCCGGCCGTACCACCATAGCCGACGGCCGGCCTCGTGGAAGTTTCCGGGAGGCGAGACCAGTCCTCCTCATACTCGGCGAGCGCCCTCTCACGCCGATTGATGAAGAAGGCGTCCCAAGTATGCTGGTTATCGGGATGCCGGCGGGGATTCATCCGGCTGCTCCGGCGTGAGGTCGAGGTAGTAGTGGTTCGTGATGGCCGCCGGCGCGCGGTACCACGAGGGACGGGAGGGACCGGCACGCCGCCGGCGCTTAGGCTCCGGCCGGCGAGGGACGCGGTAGCCGGAGGGCAAGGGTAGTTCGAGGCGCAAAGCTCCTCCACCTGCCGGTAGGTTAGAGTGGGTGCGGTGGAAGCCATGAGAGAGTGATGAGAGATTGTAGAGATGTGATGCTTGGCCAAGCCGGGCTACCTATATGTAGTGACAAATGGCGGGAAAAATGGGAGCGGGAAGACATGAGGCGGGAAGAAAGAGGCGGGGAGAAAGTGGCGGGAAGAATTTGGCGGGAAAAAAATTGGCGGGAAGAAAGAGGCCGGAAGAAATTGGCGGGAAACAATTGGCGGGAAGAAAGAGGCGGGAAGACGAGGGAAGAAATGGCGGGAAGACGAGGAGGGAAGAGGGGGTCGGCGGAAAGAGGCGGGAAGAGGGGGCCAACGAACTTTTGAATTGAATTAATTTTATTTTTATGAATTTTTGATAATTTGTATTTTTAAGATTTTGAATTGAATTAGTTTTATTTTTCTGAATTTTTTGATATATTATATGTATTTTTAAGATTTTGAATTGAATTAGTTTTATTTTTCTGAATTTTTTGATATATTATATGTATTTTTAAGATTTTGAATTGAATTAGTTTTATTTTTCTGAATTTATTGATATATTATTTGTATTTTTAAGATTTTGAATTGAATTAGTTTTATTTGAATTAGTTTTATTTTTCTCAAATTTTTTGATATATTATTTGTATTTTTAAGATTTTGAATTGCATTAGTTTTTTTTCTGATTTTTTTGATATATTATTTGTATTTTTAAAATTTTGAATTGAATTAGTTTTATTTTTCTGAATTTTTTGATATATTATATGTATTATATGATTTTCAAAAAAGAAAAGTATTTTCAAAAAAGAGCTTTAGTCGCGGTTGGCCTGGCCAACCGCGACTAAAGGTCCTTGCGCGTGGGAAATTAAAAACCGGGCGAAAATCCCTTTAGTCGCGGTTGGGGTCGCCAACCGCGACTAAAGCCCCATCCCTATATATTCCCGCGCCGCCCCGCGGGCGCATCAGTTCTCTTCTTCCTCGCTCGCTCCGTTGCCGATCGCCTCACTCGCCGTCGCCGTCAGGCTGCCGCGCCTCGCCGTCTCCGTCGCCGCACTCGCCGTCGCCGTCGCCGCACTCGCCGTCGCCGCCGCCGTCTCGTACGTCGCCGCCCCGCCCACACCTGTCGCGCGCGCGCGCCCGTCGATCTCCCGTACGCGCGCCCCTCGTCGTCGCCGGCGCCGCCGCCGCTCGCAGTGAGAGAGAGGAGAGGGAGAGAGCGCGGCGCCGTGGCCGCGCGCGCCGCTGCTCGCCGGCGCCGCTGCCGCTCGCCGAGAGAGAGAGGAGAGAGAGGCGGCGGCCGCCGTGCCCGCGCGGTGAGAGACGGAGAGGGAGAGGAGAGAGCAGCCCCGGCATTTTTTTTCTTTCTTTTTTAGTTTTTGTTCTTGTTAATTTTAAAACAAAAAATAACTAAAATTTGAGTTAAAAGTTTGTGTAAAATTAAAAAACTAAAATTTGACTTAAAAGAACTACAATTTGACTTAAAAAAGATTGTGTAAAAAAACTAAAATTTGACTTAAAAAAGATTGTGTAAAAAAACCCCCCTTTCGCCGCCGCCACCGCGCGCCCACCTTCCGCCGCCCCCCTTTCGCCACCGCGCCGCATATATGCATGTGTTGTGTCTCGACTCCGCCGCCGTAGGTCCCTAGCCATCGTCAACCCATTGCCGCTTCAGTCAAGGAACGCACGCGCGCGCGCACTATATAATCCTTGTCATATCGGAACTCGTCACGCCTCGACGACGAGATTCTCGTCCGGTAGACATATCCGAGAAAACTCTCTCTAAGTTGAAAAAATGTATACTCTCACAGACTAAACAAACGCCCCGTCTCGCGCTCTACCGCGACACCCTCTCCCACCCTTTCCTCGCCCCCTCCTTTTGCCACCGCCCTTTCGCCACCGCCACCGCCCCCCTTCTTCACTTAATTAATTTGTTTTGACTACATGTTTTCAGGACTGACATATGGCGGACGATAGAGCTGACCCGATTCTGGACAACTATGATCCGGACGCTGAAGACCATATGTTCGGCATCATAAAAGGCGATATTCCATTTGTGCCGACCGGAGAAGAAGAAGATGATATCTCTTCTTATCTGAACCTTGAGTGTGAAGATGAAGGGCGCCGTCGGCAAGATGATGCCGAAGAAACGTCGATAAACGACGATCTTCAATTGGAAGTAGCAACCACCTCCGGCGCCGAGGTATATATATATACATATTGAGCGTCTGGTGATACAACTAACTGATTTGAATAAATGTGTGTGTACTAACGCGCGCGACTCTCTTTCTTATTTTAGCCCTCGGCCGCATCGTCGAAAAAATCGAGTACGTCGTCAAAGCGTGGCGCAACCAAGACGATGAAACCAAACGAAACATGCACCATCGAGGTTGTCGAGGAAGCAACCGGCGAGCCGGCGGAGCCCAGCAAGAACGCCACCAAGTTTATCGGCCAATGCGGAGCCGTTGTTAGAGACAACGTCTCGATCACCGTCCGAGGAGTGGAATGAGCCAAAGAAGGCACGTCTTGGTTTCACTTTTGTCGATAAGAGAACAAAAAAAGATTGCTTCAAGAAGCTTATAGAACATTTCGTTCTACCTCCGGAATACCGCAGATACGATGAGGCGGGTAACAAGATTCAGGAAAACAAGGAGAGGTACAAGCTAGTCAAACAGTTCGCTCTTTCTAAGATGGCCGACGCATTCCGGAAATACAAGCAAAAACTAGCCCATAACTTTGTCAAGCGGGGCAAGACTCCGGTTTTCGAAGGACAATATGAGAAACTGCAACATGATTGGCCGAGAATTTGTGAAGCAAAAGAAATCGGAGCGAGTTCCTTGAAATGTCGAAAAAAATAAGAAGAATGCGGCCAAGAAGGAGTACAATCATATTATGGGGCCGGGAGGGTATCGCTTTTGGCAGCCTAGGTGGGAGAAGATGGAGAACGAGGCTGAGGACGCGAGGAATCCGTCCGAGTACGAAGGGATGGGACCCAAGGGCCAAAAGCTGGTGGTACGGGCATGGGGGATCGCCGAACCCGGAGACGAGGGAGTGTGTTTATCGGGGCAAAATAATTAAACCCACCCAAAAGCTTATTGAGGCAATGAGGGATGCTCAAGAGGGGAGGATCAAGTTCAACGGAGAGAACGACGCCACGACAAAAGCCCTCGGGAATCCCGAACACGGAGGACGTGTACGAGGCATGCCGGGGACATTCCGTGGAAAGTAGGGTTCCCCGGAACGATGACCCGTACGGTTACGGAAGCCGTAAGAGAAAGATGGATCGGGATGCGGATGTTGTGGCGAAGTTGGTAACGGAAATGGATGTGATGAAGAAAACCGTGAGTGTACTAGTAGCCGAAAGAGATGCAGCTCGGGTGCAGCATGAAGATCATCCAATGGATCTCGGAAGCCAGCGGCGGAGAAGAAGCAGCGTGGCTTCCACGGAGGCCTCACCGGCTGGTGCACCGACGATCGAAATTACTGCACCGGAGCCTCGGCTGGTGGTCGAAATTACTGCACGGAGCCTCCTCGCTACCCCGTGGACGATATAAAGGAGATGAAAGCATGTCATCCGTATTATCCTATCGGGAACATGTCCATGAAGGTAGCCATCGGCGGTGCTTTACCACCGGAGCACTCCACCACAACAACCCCATTCCGGATGGCTATGCTCGTGTCACGGTGGAGGAGATAGTCCAAGGGTTTGAGGACCCGGACATTGACATTGCTACACCCGAAGGGGTGAAAAGACTTGGAGATGTCAAGCGCCGGTTCATTCTATGGCGGAAGAAATTTATCAAGTTTCCGGGCGAGGCGCCAACAAGTCCACCCCGTACGGTGGTGGTGGTGGCGGTGGCGGTGACGGTGGCGGTGGCGGTGGCGGTGACGGTGGCGGTGGCGGTGGTGGTGGTGGTGCTTCACCTAATACACCTCATTCACGTCGGCCGACGCCGCCCCCCGATCCTCGTCCGGCGGGTGATCGGACACCGGTACCGCCCCCAATCCACCTCCGGCGAAGAAGCAGAAGCAGTCCCGGGTTATTAACCCGGACCCTTACGTACCTAAGAAAACAAAGGTACCGGAGGTATCACTGAAGCCTCTCCCCACGAGGCCTTGGGAAAGTAGTGCCGAGGAAGTCGAGGCGGGCGCGGCTGCTGATTTAGAGAAATGGAAGGCGAGCGTCAAGAAGAAAATAGAGGGCGAGCCCAAGCCGGTATATTCGACAAGGAAAAGCAGTGGGCTAAGTCATTTTTGAACACACCGTCCCAAGCCGCGAAGAATCTGCCTGACGACTATTTACGTGAACTTCGTAGGCAAGCACTCGCGTTCAAGAGGAACCAAGATTCGGCGGAGAAGAAAGCCTTGGAGGACGAGGCCGAGAAAAAATTAGAAAGGGGGAAAGAAGTTGCCCAGCTCGGGGAACAAAGTAAACAATCGATCGCCCCGCTCATAGTGCAAGCCGCCGGTCCGGATGCCCCCGATATCATAGCAGCTGCGGCAGCACATGGATTGACCGTAGCGAGTGCCGAGAGAACAAGCGGCCGACTTAGGTATCATCTGTCCGGTGCACTCTGTTAGGCCTTGATGAGGCGCCAATGAAGGACGTAGTATTTACATATGTGAAGAATGGCCCTCTCGTCGAGCCTGCGCGAGGAAGAGGATCTACCTCGACAAATGAAAGGTACGCTAAATTGGTACAAGGGTTACATAAAACATAAAAACGCCAAAGACTATATCTATGCGGAAGTTAGATATGAGCATCACTTCAAACGTTACTGGGTACAAATTCCTGCGAGTGAATTGTTCCAGTTGTTCAATCTGCGCGACCTCGACAAATCTATCATCGGTTGCTACGTTACGTAAGTGATTTATTAATTTCTACCCCATCTCGTTCATTGCTGCACTATATATATATATATATATATATATATATATATATATATATAGTCCTAACTATCTTGTTGTGTACGCTATATATTATGCAGAATGAAGAAGCGGGAAATGCGAATAAGGAACATCCATGATGTTGGGTTCATTGACCCACACATCGTTAATTCATATGTGTTAGAACACCACCCCGCCGACGTGGAGGATGACTTGTGGCGGTTTATTAGAAAACAACAACAGAAAAGTGATATTCTATTTCCTTACCATTTTGGGTGAGTGTTTCTGTCTTGAGCACATTCTCTTTTGTTTACTCCATGCATGGTATGTGGCTAATCGATGAGTTATGCATGATTGTGCATGTATCGTGTCCGCAGGTTCCACTGGATTCTTATGGTAATTAAAGTTCGGACCTCCTCGGTTCTCGTCCACGACTCTCCGAATATGGATCCGGCGCTTTGGGGCGACATGAGAAAAATGATGCAAAAGTAATTATTTTCATTCATTTGCGCTCTATATCGATCGGCCTATTTCGTTCATCATTTCCTAATATCAAGTAACTAATTAATAACTCTCTTGTTTATTTAATTTTCTTTGCCTCGTAGGGTTTGGAGACGGTTCGTAGATACCAAGGTCGGTGAATTCAAAAAGAGCTAAATTTTAAAATGGCAGTGCGGACGGCGGGGATACTCAGCCACCGGGGACCAATCTATGTGGATACTATGTTTGTGAGAGGATCCGGAGATACTGCAATGAGCGGGACCAGAAGTGTGAGAACAACATCCTGAGGAATAACCTCCGGAAGACGCTTAGTCCAGAAGCTCGCTTCCGACCACTTCAAGAGGAACTAGCTGGATGGTTGGCGAGGGAACTCATCGATCCTAGAGGAGAACACTATTACGATGACGTAGAACTTTATATGCACCAGAATTTGTAACTAACTTGTTCAAAATTGTATATGGTCATCCGATATTGAATATATATTGTATATGGTCATCCGATATTGAATATATATTGTATATTCCTCTTGAATTCTTTTTGGTTCTAATTTCAAATTTGTTTGAAATTGTACATTCATATGCATGTATGTATACGGTACCGTAGAATATGTGAAACTCCTTCAAAATTAAAACCCAAAAGAAATAAAATAATACAAATTAAAAAGAAACCAGATTTAGGGGGAGGGGGGCTAAACCCTAAACCCTGCGGAGGCCTTTAGTCGCGGTTGGCCGGAAGAACCGCGACTAAAGGTCCTCCGCCCAGCGCTCGCCTGCGGCCCACGTGGACGGGCCTTTAGTCGCGGTTCGTAAGGAACCGCGACTAAAGGGGGGGGCCTTTAGTCGCGCTACTTTGGTCGCGGTTGCGCCACCGCGACTAATGGCAGTTGCCAACCGCGACCAAAACCCCTTTTTCCACCAGTGGTGGTGCAACAATCCGCAGACTATGTTGCCATCCATGTAGGGAAAAAGTATCCCTCGCCGTAGCCTCCAACCGTGTACAGACCTCCGTAAATAGGTTTCGGTTCTCCACCCGCTTGAAGAGGTAACCACGAACGGATAATACATGTACATCTGTAGATGACCTGCAACAAAGAACAATTTTTATCATTAAAAATCTTGTCATTTCTACTTAGCCAAAGCGCCCAGATAACTGCAAGCGCCCCCACCCTAAGAAGCAACTTAAACCTTGAGCCGACACCATGAAGCCAGTTGCCAAAGACATTGGCTACACTAGTCGGGGGATACAGGGTAGACGCTACTTGGATGACTGACCAAATAGAACGCGCAAAATGGCACTGGAAAAAAAGAGCGAGCAGCGTCATGCAGCCACATGTTGGTGCTGACGTATATATGTGGCCGAAGATGTCTAGTTCGCGGTCTGGTCTTGATGTTCCGCGGCCTCCGTCGCCCTTGCTGTCTTTCCATGCACGCCTACCCAGGGCTCCACGAAAGAGTCTACTGACGCGGGCTCGCTATGTACTCCAGGAGGGAGTTCTCCCCCTGCTTCTAAGGGAACCGGTGTTTTCCTTGGAGGGGGTATAGTCATATAGAGGGATACCGAAGGCTGCAGCTACGAGAGTCAGGTCCAGCGAACGTAATTCGTGGGCAATCCAATGCTGATGCCACTCAAATGAAACGCGCAAAGCTGCTAGCTCAAGCTCGGGATATGGGAGCATTTTCACGAACATCTTCTTTTCGTAAGTTTTCTCATATGAACCTGTGAATCCTTTGTTAGGTTACAAAAATTAGATGATCTTGTATAAAGTATGAGTTTAAATTTATTCCAGTATATTATTGTAATGTATTGCTGATATTCCGGTAATATGAGGTTGGTTTTTTCGATAAAGAGAATATATTAATATCAAAAGATACCAATTACACCCAACCTCTGCAACAACGCACCACCCTAATGGCACCACGGATGCACAAAGCTAAAAAAGGAAAAGAAAACTAAGAAGACAACACCTGAAATACGAACTCTCGAAAAACGACACCTCCAAGAAGGGAACAGTGCTCTAACACCGTCATCGTCCAATCAAAGATCCTAGGTTTTCACCCTGAAGATAGCCACCGCTCTCAAAACAATGCCTCCAATAAGGTCATTGCCAGGCACAACCAGTTAAGGCCAGACCTTGGGTTTTCACCCTAAAAGGTAGGACTCTGAACTTCACCTGTGTTGTCGCCCCCACTTTCATACCGCTGCTGTGAAGCCCGGAACACCAAGAAAGTCCCTCAACAGCGCGAAGATTTGAACCTCGCTTAGCTAGTCCTCCCCTCCGGCCTTCATGAAATTCTCTTCTTCCGACTTTCATCATGGACCCATAGTCACTTGATGTCAACACAGAAAAAGAGCTTCGCGCCGCTCCCTCCAGAACCAATCGGTCGGAATAAAAGTATGGGTGCGCACGATCGAATACCACCGATCCAGCAAACTCCTGGCAAAAAGCACTGTTACATTCGCCGGCGAAGCCTTCCAGAACTCAACACACCGGTCAGATCGCGAGTCCAGGCCTCTGGTAGGTCTTCCTCTTCACGCAAGAGAGACCCTAAGACCGCCGCCTTTAATCAGGTCGGACCCCCACGTCGGCGACCATCCCAGGCTGGCCACTCCAACGCTCCACCGGCGACACCGTCGCCGGCTTCCATGCTTCTCCATCTCGCCGCCGGAACGCGGTGATAGATCGATAGATCCACCACCACCAACCGCAGGCCGACCCACTCCGGCGAAGAATAGGGTCACCTCCACCGTCGTACCCAAGGCTGCTGCCTCGAGCGACCTCGTGTCGCGGGTGAAGCCCGAGATCGCCTCCACTCACCGACGAGCGGTGGGGGGGGGGGGGATTGGCGCAGGGCATGGGCCTGGCCGCCGCCCACCACCAGCCCCTGCCGAAGTGCTGCGGAGAGCCAATGGGAGGAGAGAGACCGCAGCGGAGGCCGCCGCCACCCATCCCATCCGCGCCGGCCGGTCCGCTAGGGGAGAGCCGACTGGAGGAGGGGGACCGCAGCGTAGGCCGCCGCCGCCCATCCCATCCGCGCCTGCCGGTCCGCCATGCGTCGAGGAGGGGAGATCCGGCCGCCGTCCACCACGCATCGACGAGGAAAGGCCCCCGCCGCCGCCACGCCCCGTGGGTCTTTGCCCCGGCGGCTCTACCGGCGGTGGTTAGGGCTGGGAGGGTGGGGTGCGGGAGAGGTGGGGTGCGGGAGCTGTAAGCTAAAAAGCTCGGTAATATGAGGTTGGTAATGGCAGGAAATACAATTTACATAACGTCTACGGGAGATCCTGTCTATCCATGCCATGGGCGCTTGAATCCCAGCAAGCAGCAACACCACGGTGACCAGTTCCACGTTTAACCGAACGGCAGGCCTTTGTGGACGGGATTAGGATAGAGAAGGTTTTCACCCGCCAGAGCAATATCTTAGCAGTGCCACATATGATAAATGCCAAGGTGGAGGAATGAGAAAGTTGAAAAAAGGTTTTGTCTTATCTTAATTAAGAGAAGATATCTTAGCCAATCTCTCTCACCACATATTTAGGATGTCTGGTTAGTAAAGATAAGGCTAAAATATAACCCATTATACATCATGTTTTATTTTCAAATCTCTAAACTATGTGGCGGGTCAAGATGCTTTCAAAAAAAAATGTGGCGGGTCAAGATAAGACGAGTCTTCTCAACCATTGCATATGCCCTAGAGTGACGCACGTGGTCCACTCAGTTCTCGTGGTGAAAAGTCCCATGTGGGGAACTAAAACATGACAACCGAACAAAGCCTAGGGTGGCGGCTGGGGATGACCTAGCCTAACGTAGTAATGTGTGCGCTAGCCAGGAGAGGCGACGACAAATTCGAAAATTCGGGAGAGATCGGTAGAATGAGATGGTGTGCGAGAGCCACATGCTGAGATGGTCATCATTGCAGCAATCTGGAACATTGGATTCACGTGAATTGATGACTCAGATCTAATGTTTCTGCCAAGTTGGCTCTTTTATAACTACTAGTGGACATTTTTGTATTTGTCATAATTTTTTCTAATACAAAAAGGGACCACGTCCCTTCATATCTATCTCAATTTGAATCCAAACTAAAGTACGAGACCGTTTGAGTACAATAAAATGTAAATCGTATGGAGCAAAGTTTTTTTGGGAAACACACTACAAAATTACTGCCTATTAACATGGAGGATAGTACTTATTCGATTAATTAGGAAAAAAAAAGCTGGCAAAGAACAAGATACAAAGGGCACGAAGGTCCAACCATGTCGCAAATTGTTGGAAACAGCAAATAGAGCAGACAACATATATCGTCAGTGATACGTCTCAAACGTATCTATAATTTCTTATGTTCCATGCTACTTTTATGATGATACTCACATGTTTTATACACATTATATGTCATATTTATGCATTTTCCGGAACTAACCTATTGACGAGATGCCGAAGTGCCAGTTCCTGTTTTCTGCTGTTTTTGGTTTCAGAAATCGTAGTAAGGAAATATTCTCAGAATTGGACGAAATCAAGGCCCACGATCTTATAATTCCACGAAGCTTCCAAAACACCCGAGAGGCACCAGAGGGGAGCCCTGGTGGCCCCACACAAGGTGGCGGCGCGGCCAAGGAGCCAGGCGCGCCCCCCTACTGTGTGGTGGCCCCAGACCCCCTCCGACTCCGCCTCTTCGCCTATTTAAAGCTCCCTGACCTAAAACTTCGATACGAAAAAGCCACGGTACGAGAAACCTTCCAGAGCCGCCGCCATCGCAAAGCCAAGATCTGGGGGACAGGGGTCTCTGTTCCGGCACGCCGCCGGGACGGGGAAGTGCCCCCGGAAGGCATCTCCATCGACACCACCGCCATCTTCATCACCACTGCTGTCTCCCATGAGGAGGGAGTAGTTCTCTCTCGAGGCTAAGGGCTGTACCGGTAGCTATGTGGTTAATCTCTCTCCTATGTACTTCAATACAATGATCTCATGAGCTGCCTTACATGATTGAGATTCATATGAGTTTTGTATCACTATTCATCTATGTGTTACTCTAGTGATGTTATTAAAGTACTCTATTCCTCCTTCATGGTGTAACGGTGATAGTGTGTGCATCATGTAAGTTCTTGGCGTAGGTTATGATTGTAATCTCTTGTAGATTATGAAGTTAATTATTGCTATGATAGTATTGATGCGATCTATTCCTCCTTCATAGTGTGATGGTGACAGTGTGCATGCTATGTTAGTACTTGGTGTAATTGCAATGATCTATCATGCACTCTAAGGTTATTTAAATATGAACATCGAATGTTGTGGAGCTTGTTAACTCCGGCATTTAGGTGCTCTTGTAGCCCTACAAAATTAGTGGTGTTCATCATCCAACAAGAGAGTGTAGAGTGGTTTTATTATGTGATCAATGTTGAGAGTGTCCACTAGTGAAAGTATGATCCCTAGGCCTTGTTTCCAAATACTGAAACTCCGTTTATTTACTGTTCTGTTGCATGTTTACTCGCTGCCATGTTTTATTCAGATTGCTATTACCACTCATATACATCCATACTACTTGTATTTTACTATCTCTTCGCCGAACTAGTGCACCTATACATCTGACAAGTGTATTAGGTGTGCTGGGGACACAAGAGACTTCTTGTATCGTGATTGCAGGGTTGCTTGAGAGGGATATCTTTGTCCTCTTCCTCCCCGAGTTCGATAAACCTTGGGTGATCCACTTAAGGGAAACTTGCTGCTGTTCTACAAACCTCTGCTCTTGAAGGCCCAACACTTGTCTACAAGAATAGAAGCACCCGTAGACATCAAGCTATTTTACGGCGCCGTTGCCGGGGAGGAAAGGTAAAAGGCACTCATACTCCGGTCCCAGGTAACTAAGTACTTTTCTGTTGCCGTTGTGTGAGTGTTCGAAGCTATTTCCTTTAGATCCTGCAATTGCATCTTTTTGTTTCTTGTTTACACTAGTTAGGCATAATGGAAAACAACAAAAATATGAGAGATCTTTATGAACTTTATCTTAAATTAGGACATGATGTGTTTGAAGAGAGAATTAAAAAACCCATGGAACTTTATATGCATGCTAATGGGAATGTTATTAATATGAATGCTTTGAACACCATTGTTGCTAATGCTATGAAAAATTCTAAGCTTGGGGAGGTCGGTTTTGATGAAAATGATCTCTTTAGCCTTCCGGGTATTGAGGAGAAAGTTTATGTTGATTATGATATGCCTCTCATATATGATGATTATAATGAGAGTGGTCTTTTGGTGCCGCCTACTATGGAGGATAAAGTTTATTATGATGATACTATACCTCCTATATTTGATGATGAGAATAATAATGATAGCTACTTTGTTGAATTTGCTCCCACTACAACTAATAAAATTGATTATGCTTATGTTGGGAGTAGTAATAATTTTATGCATATGACTCATGATAAGAATGCTTTATGTGATAGTTATATTGTTGAGTTTGTTCATGATGCTACTGTAAGTTATTATGAGAGAGGAAAATATGGTTGTAGAAGTTTTCATGTTACTAAAACATATCTCTATATGCTGAAATTTTTGAAGTTACACTTGTTTTATCTTTCTATGCTTGTTGCATTATGCTTCATGAACTTGTTTATTTACAAGATTCCTTTTCATAGGAAGTGGGTTAGGCTTAAATTTGTTTTGAATTTGCTTCTTGATACTCCCTTTTGCTTCAACTCTTATTTCTTGGGAGTGCATCATTAAAATTGCTGAGCCCATCTTAATGGCTATAAAGAAAGCACTTCTTGGGAGATAACCCATGTTTTTATTTTACTACAGTACTTTTGTTTTATATTTGAGTCTTGGAAGTTGTTACTACTGTAGCAACATCTCCTTATCTTTAATTTATTGCATTGTTGTGCCAAGTAAAGTCTTTGATAGTAAAGTCAATACTAGATTTGGATTACTGCGCAGAAACAGATTTCTTGCTGTCGAATTTGGGCAGGGTTCTCTGTAGGTAACTCAGAAAAATCTTCCAATTTACGTGTGTGATCCTCAGATATGTACGCAACTTTCATTCAATTTGAGCATTTTCATCTGAGCAAGTCTGGTGCCTCTAAAAAATTCGTCTTTACGGACTGTTCTGTTTTGACAGCCTTTTATTTCGCATTGCCTGTTTTGTTGTGTTGAATGGATTTCTTTGTTCCATTAACGTCCAGTAGCTTTGTGCAATGTCCAGAAGTGTTAAGAATGATTGTGTCACCTCTGAACATGTGAATTTTTGATTATGCACTAACCCTCTAATGAGTTTGTTTTGAGTTTGGTGTGGAGGAAGTTTTCAAGGGTCAAGAGAGGAGGATGATATACTATGATCAAGAAGAGTGAAAAGTCTAAGCTTGGGGATGCCCCCGTGGTTCATCCCTGCATATTTTAAGAAGACCCAAGCGTCTAAGCTTGGGGATGCCCAAGGCATCCCTTCTTCATCGACAACTTATCAGGTCACTTCTCTTGAAACTATATTTTTATTCGGTCACATCTTATGTACTTTACTTGGAGCGTCTGTGTGCTTTTATTTTCATTTTGTTATTTTCATTCTCTGAATAAATACACGCTTATGTGGGAGAGAGACACGCTCCGCTGTTGCATATGAACACATGTGTTCTTAGCTTTACTTTTAATGTTCATGGCGAAGGTTGAAACTGCTTCGTTAATTGTTATATGGTTGGAAACAGAAAATGCTACATGTGGTAATTGGTATAATGTCTTGAATAATTTGATACTTGGCAATTATTGTGCTCATATAGATCATGTTTAAGCTCTTGCATCATATACTTTGCACCTATTAATGAAGAACTACATAGAGCTTGTTAAAATTTGGTTTGCATGATTGTTCTCTAGAGTCTAGATATTTTACGGTTAAGGTGTTTGAACAACAAGGAAGACGATGTAAAGTCTTATAATGCTTACAATATGTTCATATGTGAGTCTTGCTGCACCGTTTTATACTTGAGTTTGCTTCAAACAACCTTGCTAGCCTAGCCTTGTATTGAGAGGAATTCTTCTCGTGCATCCAAATCCTTGAGCCAAATCCATGCCATTTGTGTCCACCATACCTACCTACCACATGGTATTTCTCTGCCATTCCAAGCAAATACTTCATGTGCTACCTTTAAGCAAATACTTCATGGCGAAGCGATTAAAAGGACTTCCCCAAGAATTCAATGTTCTGGCCATTGGTGTCTTTGAGGATGATAGCGAGTCTCTTCACTTCCCTGAAGAAGAGGCGCCTGAAGTGGATCAAGTCCATCTTAGATCAGGTCGTCAGCTAGCTGACCCACATCCTCCACCTAGAAAGGAGCCTAGGAACAAAGATGTAGTTTCTGATGAAATGATCGACCCTACTCGTTAAGGCGTCGGTCAAATATGATGTAATTTCGCACTTGAAGAAAATACCAGCTATGCTTTCAGTGTATGATGCTTTGTCTCTCTCTTCTGATTTGCGCAAAGCTTTGGTTACAGCATTATCATTTCCGGAGGATTATCAAGTAGAAGTTTCCCAAACTGAAACTGAACTAAATAATGTACTGAACATCACATTTACTGATGAAGATAGGCTGCTAGGCTCAAAGAAGCACAACAGGCCACTTCTCATGTTTGGTGAGATCGATGAATCGCCAACAAATCGCATAATGATAGATGGAGGTTCTGCTATAAACTTGCTACCTCTACGTACTCTGAAAAGAATTGGATATAGTACTAGAAACTTGAGTCGGTCCAATGTAGTGATACATGGGTTTAATCAATCCGGCCAGGAAGCCATGGGTACTATCTCCTTGGTTTTAAAATTGGAGACATTATGCACACACGTGATGTTCCATGTAATTGATGCAGCAACCTCGTACAATGCATTGCTGGGTCGACCATGGTTGCATGAAAATCAAGTTGTACCATCGACACTTCATCAGTGCATCAAGTACAGAGAGCAGTCTGGAGAAACGATCGGAATATTTGCAGATAAGAGGCCATTTACAGTGGCTGATTCATTCTATGCTGATGCAAAATTTTATTTTGAGCCTGTTGAGAAAGCGGACAAGCCAAAGTTAGCCATAATACCTGAACCGAGTGTTACAGCAAAAGATGTTGCAGAATCTTCATCAAGCAAAAAAGTCTATCAGTACATACCAAGTAATCAGAGGAAAAAGGGTGACCCAATATTCCGCATTGTGAGTAAGTCGTCCATTAAAAGAGGTACAAAATTCCCTACACCTCTACCTCCTTTGGTTCAACACAAAATTGAACTATCAAAGAGGGAGTCGCATCAGTATAAGAAAAATAAAAAGAAGCATGTGGCGCCGATTACCTTGTCAAATAAAAATGATGAGTCATTGCCTATTTCTTTATATGATAATAGAGTTCTGTATATGATGCAGAAAATGGGATATGATATCTTCACAGGCCCGTCTTTATGCGACGGCCGGGGGCAACTTGCGCCATTTGAAAAGGCGTTGTCTCAAGAACAGCTTGAAGCTCTACATGAAGATCAAGTCTTAAAAGAAAAGAGATATGGGTTAGGATATGAAGTCTGTATGGCGTCGACTGAATATATTGATATGGCTGAAGCATCTCCGCAAATGGAAGATGGCAACCAGCCCACGGTCGACGACTTGGAAGAAATAAATATTGAGATGTGTTTGCTTGGACATATGAAGAAATGCCAGGGCTAGACCCGGAAGTAGCTGTACACCACCTTGCTGTACAAGAAGGTGTTGCGCCGGTGAAACAGGGACAAAGAAAATATCGTCCAGAAGTACTTCCGAAAATAGAAGCTGAGGTAGATAAACTCATTGCTGCAGGGTTCATTAGAGAAGTCAAATATCCCAAGTGGATCTCTAGTATTGTACCCGTCAAAAAGAAAAATGGTCAAACTCGTGTATGTGTAGACTTCAGGGATTTGAATAAAGCATGTCCCAAAGATGATTTCCCAATACCTATTTCTGAAATACTAGTCGATGCCACCATAGGGCATGAAATATTTTCTTTCATGGACGGTTATTCCGGTTACAACCAAATAAAAATGGCGCCGGAAGATCAAGAGCTAACAGCATTCCGCACACCTAAAGGTATATACTGTTATAAAGTTATGCCTTTTGGGTTGAAAAATGCCGGCGCAACATATCAGCGAGCCATGGCAATCATCTTAGATGGGTTGTTGTATGATATCGTCGAATGTTATATAGACGACATAGTTGTAAAATCAAAGCACGAGCAAGATCACTTAAAGCATCTTGAAGTGGTTTTCGAGCGTCTTAGGCAACATAATCTGAAAATGAACCCAATGAAGTGTGCATTCGGAGTTTCCTCCGGAAAATTTCTAGGTTTCGTGGTTACAAAGCATGGTATTCAGGTCGACCCAACTAAAATACAAGCGATCGTTAAAATGCCTCCACCCATAAATCTACACAAATTAAAAAGCTTCCAAGGCCACCTAGCATATATACGGAGGTTCATCTCTAATTTATCGGGGAGATGTAAACCCTTCTCGCGCCTTATGAAAAAGGATATCCCATTTGAATGGGATCAAGCATGCCAAAATGCATTCTTAGAAATTAAGAAATATTTGATAAATCCCCCTGTTTTAGGAGCGCCAGTTAAAGACCGGCCACTAATTTTATATACAGCAGCCATGCCTACATCGCTGGGTGCTCTACTGGCACAAAATAACGACGCGGGGAAAGAAATGTCGTTGTATTACCTTAGCCGCACCCTTGTGGGGGCTGAGTGTAATTATCCAGACATGGAAAAAATATGTCTAGCATTAGTATTTGCAGCACAAAAATTACGCCACTACATGTTAGAACATACTGTACATCTTGTATCGAGAGCGGATCCTCTTCGATACATTCTGAATAAAATGGTGCTTTCCGGAAGGTTAGCAAAATGGGCAATGTTATTGTCACAGTTTGATATTAAATACGTGCCACAAAAGGCCATAAAAGGTCAGGCCTTAGCTAATTTCCTAGCTGCACATCCGATACCGGATGATTTCCCAATTGATGATGATTTACCGGATCAAGAAGTATTCACCACATCAATCATAAGCTCAACATGGCAGATGTACTTTGACGGCGCTTGTCGAAAATCAGGGGCAGGTGCTGGAGTTGTCTTCGTTACACCAAACAAAGATATAATTCCGTACTCATTTACCTTGACTTCAGCGGTGTCAAATAATTCCGCCGAATACGAGGCTTTGATAGTCGGGCTTGAGTTAGCTTTAAATATGGGATTAGACTCACTCACCGTATATGGTGATTCTCAATTGGTAATTAACCAGTTGTTGGGAGTCTACATGGTTAGGAAAGAAGAATTAATGCCATACTTTAAAAGAGCCAAAACGCTAATGTCTCTATTTGCTGATCTAAATGTTCAGCATATTGTTAGAAGCCAAAATGACAAGGCTGATGCTTTAGCAAGTCTAGCTGCCAGCATGTCACTATCTTCTCATCAATCGATGGATGTCCATGTTGAAGAAAGAAGGATATTGCCAATACTTGCTGAGGAAGAAGAAACAATTGTAGCTTCAGCAATGACAGCCGAGATATGTGAAATTGAAGTAGGGGATTGGCGAGAACCATTCCTAGAATATTTACTTCATGGATATTTACCGCTGGATGCTAGTGAAAGATCTCGAATCCGCAAAAGATCGATTCATTATACATGCATCAATGACACACTCTATAGGCGCTCACATGATGGTGTCTTATTACGATGCCTCGCAGGAAATGAAATTATGGAGGCCCTGAATGAGGTTCATGCTGGAATATGTGGCTCACACCAATCTGGTCCTAAATCCCATTATCAACTAAGGCGTTTGGGTTATTATTGGCCCACAATGTTTGGCGATGCTACTAAATTCGCAAAGAAATGTCATGAGTGTCAAGTGCATGCTGACTTTATACATCAGCCACACGAGCCACTCCATGCCACAAATATATCTTGGCCATTTGAAATGTGGGGAATGGATATAGTAGGGCCAATTAATCCACCATCGTCCAAAGGTCACAAATTCATTTTGGCTGCAACGGATTACTTCTCTAAGTGGGCTGAACTTGTACCACTAAAAGAGGACAAAGCGGAGAATGTGGAGCACTTTATAAGAACACATCTCATATATCGCTATGGCGTTCCTTCTCGGATTATGTCTGATAATGGAACTCCCTTTAAAAATAAACATGTTGACAAATTATGCTCAAAGTTTAAGATAAACCATTTCTATTCTACGGCATATAATCCAGCCGCAAATGGACAAGCAGAGGCTTTTAATAAAACTCTTTGCAAATTACTAAAGAAAGTGGTGTCAAAAAATAAACGGGAGTGGCATGAAAAACTCCTTGAAGCCTTGTGGGCTTATAGAACCACAACCCGAACACCAATAGGAATGACGCCTTATTCCCTGGTATTTGGAGGAGAAGCGGTCCTCCCTTTGGAAGTACAAATTACTTCTCTAAGAGTCGCTACTCATGAAAATTTATCCGAGGAGAAATCAGCACAATTACGCCTCGATGAATTAGAAAGACTTGAAGTAAAACGACTTCAAGCCTTGCAAAATCTAGAGGCATACCAAGCTAGAATGTCTCGGGCCTTCGACAAGCGCGTGAAACGAAGGTCATTTAAACAAGGAGACTTAGTGCTCACAGTCATTCGTCCAATGAACATCACACGGCGAATGAAAGGGAAATTTGAACCTAAATGGGAAGGTCCTTTCGTCGTAAAAGAAGTTTATTCTAGCGGCGCATACAAAATCATATCGCCGGACGGTAAATATTCACCCTCACCGGTAAATGGGAAATTCCTTAAGCGTTACTAGGTTTAAAAAAAAACTAAATAAAAGAAAATACTCCTCGCCATCACGAGTATAAACTGGGGCAGAAATAAAAGAAAATACTCCTCGCCATCACGAGTATAAACTGGGGCAGAAATAAAAGAAAATACTCCTCGCCATCACGAGTATAAACTGGGGCAGAAATAAAAAATTTACTCCTCGCCATCACGAGTATAAACTGGGGTAGAAATAAAAAAATTACTCCTCGCCATCACGAGTATAAACTGGGGCAGAAATAAAAGAAAATACTCCTCACGAGTATAAACTGGGGCAGAAATAAAAAAAATACTCCTCGCCATCACGAGTATAAACTGGGGCAGAAATAAAAAAAAATACTCCTCGCCATCACGAGTATAAACTGGGGCCAAAACTAAATTAAAAAAAATTACTCCTCGCCATCACGAGTATAAACTGGGGCCAAAATAAAAAATATCAATTATGAATAACAGCAGAGCTTTAAGCCATGCAGATGTAAATAAATAAATCAGCTTCGGAACATGAACTCCATTACTAATTCAAACATAAGTACCAGGACATTATAAATAAATGTTGGGAGCTTAAAGACACGCGAATCCTAACAAAGTGATTGACTGAAGTTCAATTGTTACACGAATAGCATGACATAGTCTGCTAACCACTTAATACCAAATGATAAACAAAATGCTAATTCTGAAGAAATGAAATCAGAAACTATAATGACCAAGTAAAAGAGACACGGACAATCTGAATCCTTCACAGGGAGCGCCATTTGTGCAGATTTCCAATGAGCTGATCCGCTTCAAGCTTCAAAGTTTGGGCCTGTTGCTGGAATTCAGTGAGCTTTTGACTTTGGCCAACGCCAGCATTCTGAAGCCTATCCCTGCGCTCCTTCAGTTCTGACTCGTGAACAGAGTGTGCTTGCCGTAGCTTCTCTTCATTCCCTTCAAGCTCAAACAAAGCAGCAGAAGCCTCCTCAAGCTGTGCCTTCAGACTTGCTACGAACGCTGCCTGTTCGGCACGACGTTTCCCAATGGAGGATAATTCTTCAGCAACAGTTCTAGCGACATCTTCGCGGGACTGAACTTCAAGTGTCGCTTCAGTCCTAGCATGGTTCTCCTTCTCAGTCTCCTTCTGAAGTTCACCCTGATTAGTTTCTAGCTTGTTTGAAAGGGTAACAAGCTGAACTAACACTTCTTTAGCTTTAGCTATCTGGGGAATATAGCCAGGCAGCGTTTTCGAAATCTCCTCAAGCATGATACGATGCTCAGGATCACAGATTGTCGTCGTGTTCAAACCCTTAAGAGCATTCTTCACTACCTTGTGGGTGGCATCCAGAAAAGGGTCCGTTATGAGATTATGTTCCATTTCTGAGCTCTTTCCTGAAACGACGACCGTCACCTCGGGACTTGCCAAACTGTGAGCGTCCTGCTCGCTACCTGAAATATATATACATAATAATCATGAGAAAGATAGTGACAGTAAATACAGTGGATAAGCATGATTAATCAGTCAAATTTATGTACAATCTACCATGTAAGGTTGATGAAAAACCAAAATCATTAGGGGTTGGAGGAATATTTTGAGCCCCATTTAAAGTAGAGGATGAATGAGGCATCCCAGACCCATCGGACTGATAACCCTCCATGTATATGTCAAAAAGGTCCTCCCAACCGTGACCATCTTCACCGGCAAGCGCGCGGTCAAGATTTTCATTGCTGATTAAAGTACCAAAATCTGATTCTGTCGTTACAGTTTCAAACACCTGGAAATGCAGACAAATCAGACTCTGCAAAAAAATCAAGTTTTCGCTTCAAGGGTAACCTCTCATCCTCGCCAACAGGAGTGAGGGTAGACGTAGACTGCCTAGACCTCTTTCCATTATTATTGGGAGTGATCTTTGGAGGTTCATTATACCTCGCCAACGGTTGGGCAGAGAAAACCACAGCTGCAACATTGTCATTTGATAGACGTCCTTGCTGCAGTTTAAAAAAAAACATTATATATAAGTGAATGAGTACAAATAAGAATACACGTTGAAAAAAAAATTAAACTGTCGACACACCTTATCTGATTGTATTGGGTGAGTAGCAGCAACGACATCCTGGTCGTAACTTTGGAGTACCGGTGTCCAACGATTTTTGATTCTTTCCTCTATCTTCTCAATGACAGTAATATATTGTACTCGTTGACTATCACATACCCGTTTTACCACCTTAAGGTCTGTGGTAGAAAGTGGACGAGCAGTGATATGATGTTGTAGCGCATACTTGCTCTTCTTCCTCTCATCATAAGAAATATTTCCCATCATGTTGCCATTGCAAAGAGAATTTGAAATACGGGCAAAAGGTTTCACAAAATTTCTCCACCAATTAGCCCACGCCACGGAAGAATCCGTGACTCGATTATCACTCGGAAAATATTTGAACGCCGGATCCAGTGAGAGCAAATGCAGCCAAAAAGCATGAGCAATTCCAATCTCGTCAGTCGTATATAAGCTTTGTAGAGGAGAGAAAGGCACGACTTGGTCAAAACGGAATTGTTGTGCTACTCGATCTGGATGATACGGTTCAGCTATGCAAGCATCATTCTCCAAACAGCCACGCCTCCAAGGAAGCATTCCCCGTCGGATCGAGATTAGGAAAGCCTTTTTGGGCTGGAATAAACCATCTGGATTTGTCAAAGTATATGGGAACCAAAAGATATTATGACGACTCTCAAGGAAAGCATGTGCTTGCTCCGGAGCAAAAGGCTTGGGTGTTTTGAACATCGTATCCACCATACGAGGCTTTACTATTAAATTCCTAGAGGATGGGAAATTTGGTGTTTTCACCCTGTTTCCAAAAGGCTTTTTGAGGTATATACCTATCCATCCAATCATGAAATGGACTGGCCAAATCCTATGCGTGAAAGAAGGTCCAATTGGGTGAGTACTGATTAGCCGAAGTGAGTAATAGAGTGAACAAAGAGCTGGCGGGCCCAAAGAAATTCGACGTCCCAAGGTGATCCATGATGCCATCACCAATACGCCAGGACGAATGTATGCCCCACCACCAACAACGACAAAGCGACATAGCCAAATAGCAATGAAAGCAGCAGTATATATTCTTTCATCTTCTAGACTTTCTATAAGAAAACAATCATACTCACGATTGTGGAAGAAGTCGCACCAATCTTTGAAACCAACCTGGTTGCCTATAGCAAGCTTGGTCCAGATATCTAAGAGTCGTGATAGAAACTTTGGGTACAAAAGTGATGAACCTTCTAGCTCATGTGATGGTGGAACAAATTCTTCATAAGGTTCACCGTCAAGCGGCAAACCTGCCATCTGATGCATATCGAGGAGGGTAATGGTACGCTCACCAGAAGAAAACAAGAAAGTATTGGTGTTGGGATTCCATTTCTCAAGTAAAGAACTCAGAAGTGGAGGAGAGACGGAATAGTCACCTAAAGAGCAGTAAATAGCTCCATAGATGTAATCCACACCCTCTTCACTTCCCTTCAGATGGGTATGATATTTCTTCATAATGCAAGCTCCCCATTCGGTATATCCCAGGGGCATTGGGACATACTCTACCTCATGGTTCTCCCAACCAAGACCTTCAGACACTATGCGGGTCCCCAAAGTCATAGCTTCATCAAGTCTAGGCAAAGGCGCCATTGGATGATAACACTGGCCTAGAAAGGATGGTCCTGACGTCCATCCACGTTCTCCATACTCAAGCTTCCCATGTGGCATACTTGAAGGCTTGATCACATGATTAGCTAGTTCATTAGTGGCTGGCCTGAACATATGTACTTTGGCCAGTTGCAAAAGAGACATTCTGTGTAAATTCTTAGACGAAGATAGTACTGTAGCCTCCTCCATCTATAGGTAAATGAAATATAAATGTATTGGTACCAATGCAAAAACGTTGGTGAAACAACAGATTAAATCAATACAGAGCATTACCTAAATAAAAAAAAACACGGCGGGAAATCCACGATCCTGTCGATATAAAAATAATACTCAGTTTGTGAAAAGAAGCAACCGCCTAAACTTCCAATGGGATGCAATCAATTTAAAATGATGCGTGCATACCATTCTTCTATACAAATAATGAAAAAGGATAAGAGAAAGGAGTTGTGTCTTACCAATGAGGAAAGGCAGACGTATGACAGCCAAACAAAGAGCGACCTGTTACTCCTGGCTGTAATCAATCTACCTTATAAGAAAGATAGAGATCGGAAGTTAAATCAGATTGAGTACATAGATTACGTACTCGGATGGAAGTGTGTAAAAAAAATATTCATGCACTTACCAGCATCTGAAAACAAGATCTGATCTGCGTTTCCGCAGAGAGTTGCTGGCTTTTATGCCTGAAATCAACAATAGAATAAACAGATTGGAATAAATCAGATAGATAGTAGGAACGCAAAGTTCAAACAGCCAAAATAGCATGATAGTTACACATACTCGAAAGATAAAAGAATTTGCTTCAGAGCGGAGCTGAACTATGCCCGTCAGATAGCCTTCAGAGAAGTAAAGAGTGCTATGCACGGGTTGTTATTAAAACAACGGCAGCAAATTTGTTGGCCAGCACGTTGCTGGAATATCGGCAGTAGTGGCTAGCTATAGATAACTATTTACTCGTCCCTGGGCCCCTTATCCTTTGGAGTCTCAACTAATTTTCAAAGTGATGCAGGATAATGATCCGGTAAAAAATAAGGGCCGGAATTATTTAGACATCCAATATAAAGAAAAGCATATATTTTCGAGTTCTGGATACGAAGCATAATAATATTCGCATCCAGACCTCGAGGGGCATCTGTTGACATCGATTTTGACTAAACTAAATTTGAATGTGGAAAATTAACGAAAATATTAATATCACTTCAAACGGCAAATTCCGTTACTATAAAAAGAATATAAATCTAAACAATAAAGTCATTTTAAATAATCAATTACAACGATCGGCATGAGCAGGACCAAAATATGTAGTCATAGGTAAATATTGATACACACTACAGGAATGGCTTGGTGTGCCGACGGCCTCATCGTACGCCGACGGCCAAATATCGGGGCCGTCGGCATACATGCCGGCCAGCCCAGCCCCTGGGTACGCCCCTCGGCGTACGTGCACCGTCGGGGTATGTCCCTCTATGCCGACGGCCACCCTCGGCGTATACCTGGCCATCGGCATAGCTACAGGGTGGAAGTCCGGGTCGGATGTGCCCTAACGGAGACGTGACGGCGTCACGTCTATGCCGACGGTGCCCCTCGGCATAGCGAATTGCCATTTTTCATTTGTTCCCGCCAAAATTTGCCGCCAAAATGACGTCACATTTTTACGCCTAGGCCGAGGGGCACCGTCGGCATAGCGCATGGCCATTTTTCATTTGTTCCCGCCAAACTTTCCCGCCAAAATGACGTCACATTTTACGCCTATGCCGAGGGGCACCGTCGGCATAGCAGATGCTGTTTTTTTCCTTTTTCCCCGCATATTTCTCCAGCTCATTCTATCCCGCCAAGTTTTCTCCCGCCGACGCTCCCGCCAACTTTTCCTGCCGTTTCAGCCCGTCGCCTCCCTATATATATACCCATGTGTTCTTCTCCAACACAACACCACCACCAGCACGGTGGGGTGTTGTTTGTCCAATGTTGTACCCCCGGGGCCTTCCGGCTACACGCACATGCGCTGACGGCACTAGGACGTATAGGGCGGAACTCACCGGTGGGGTGAACCGGAGGGAAACATGAGATAGCATGGATCCATACTTGCCACCACATGACCTAACAAAGCTCAAAGGAAGGCACAGTGCCACCGCGGCACCGCCGCTGGGGAGTAGTCAATGTTGTAGACCGCGCGGTCAACAAATTAGGGTTTCCCTGGAAATCGAGCCTCGGGGGTGGGAATGACCCAAAAAAATGTGTGTGAGCACATGGTGTGTACACTAGCACGGTGGGGTGTTGTTTGTCCAATGTTGTACCCCCGGGGCCTTCCGCCTACACGCACATGCGCTGACGGCACTTAGACATGTCCTGGACGTATAGGGCGGAACACACCGGTGGGGTGAACCGGAGGGAAAATTGAGATAGCATGGATCCATACTTGCCACCACATGTCCCCATGACCTGGAATGTACCCGGCGTTGACGATTCGCATACATGGGCCCGCACTTGGTAAAATCCAGGATCTATATGTGGAAACTCCTGCTACGGCTCATCCGGGGCCTATTTCATTCCAAACCTATGGTTTCCATGTGCATATGTCCTAAACAAAGCGCGCGTTGGCGGACGGGTGCACGCGCGCGCCCGGTACGGCCATACCGCATGTCCCGGCGGCCCCATTTTGCGCAGTTGGCAAAGCAAACGGAGCCAAAAAATCGAGCGGAGCCGCGTGGCGTCATTTTATGTGTCCTAGTAACCACTGCAAAAGACGGAACTGGGATACGGCAATTATCTTGGAGAACCCTTCACGAACGGGGCTATCTCGTCCGGAGTTCTATGGCTTTTAGGGGAAATGAGTAGGAAACGGCCCGTTTCACCACATAGTTTGTCGGAACGAGGCCATATTTGGCACGTGCGTGGGCCTTAGGATGGGAAGCAAGGCCCCGGTCGCGGATTTCCAATCCGAACCACGGGCGACGGTTTTTCCATTTTCGGGGTGCCGGAAGGGCTTTTTTTGTGAAGCAGCTACATGGTGCGCATTTCGGTATCGCGCGGGACCTCCGCGCGGCGGTAGGATACCTCCTACGCACCACCTATCACATGCCATATGCGCGCGGAAGCCATCCGGGGATCCCACCCGCTTCTCGCGGTGCCCCGCCGAATCCGCTGGAAACTGTCCGGATTTGAACTGGGGCGACACTTTCCTTCGCTCAATAAATGGAGGGAAAAATGTTTGTAGGTCTAGGACGCGTCATTTTATGTGCTAAATGTTTTCCGTTTCGCGCGTTGGCGGACGGGTGCACGCGCGCGCCGGTACGGCCATACCGCATGTCCCGGCGGCCCCGTTTTGCGCGGTTGGCAAAGCAAACGGAGCCAAAAATCGAGCGGAGCCGCGTGGCGTCATTTTATGTGTCCTAGTAACCACTGCAAAAGACGGAACCGGGATACGGCAATTATCTTGGAGAACCCTTCACGAACGGGGCTATCTCGTCCGGAGTTCTATGGCTTTTAGGGGAAATGAGTAGGAAACGGCCCGTTTCACCACATAGTTTGTCGGAACGAGGCCATATTTGGCACGTGCGTGGGCCTTAGGATGGGAAGCAAGGCCCGGTCGCGGATTTCCAATCCGAACCACGGGCGACGGTTTTTCCATTTTCGGGGTGCCGGAAGGGCTTTTTTGTGAAGCGGCTACATGGTGCGCATTTCGGTATCGCGCGGGACCTCCGCGCGGCGGTAGGATACCTCCTACGCACCACCTATCACATGCCATATGCGCGCGGAAGCCATCCGGGGATCCCACCCGCTTCTCGCGGTGCCCCGCCGAATCCGCCGGAAGCCGTCCGGATTTGAGCTGGGGCGACACTTTCCTTCGCTCAATAAATGGAGGGAAAAATGTTTTTAGGTCTAGGACGCGTCATTTTATGTGCTAAATGTTTTCCGTTTCGCGCGTTGGCGGACGGGTGCACGCGCGCGCCGGTACGGCCATACCGCATGTCCCGGCGGCCCCGTTTTGCGCAGTTGGCAAAGCAAACGGAGCCAAAAAATCGAGCGGAGCCGCGTGGCGTCATTTTATGTGTCCTAGTAACCACTGCAAAAGACGAAACTGGGATACGGCAATTATCTTGGAGAACCCTTCACGAACAGGGCTATCTCGTCCGGAGTTCTATGGCTTTTAGGGGAAATGAGTAGGAAACGGCCCGTTTCACCACATAGTTTGTCGGAACGAGGCCATATTTGGCACGTGCGTGGGCCTTAGGATGGGAAGCAAGGCCCCGGTCGCGGATTTCCAATCCGAACCACGGGCGACGGTTTTTCCATTTTCGGGGTGCCGGAAGGGCTTTTTTTTGTGAAGCGGCTACATGGTGCGCATTTCGGTGTCGCGCGGGACCTCCGCGCGGCGGTAGGATACCTCCTACGCACCACCTATCACATGCCATATGCGCGCGGAAGCCATCCGGGAATCCCACCCGCTTCTCGCGGTGCCCCGCCGAATCCGCTGGAACTGACCGGATTTGAACTGGGGCGACACTTTCCTTCGCTCAATAAATGGAGGGAAAAATGTTTTTAGGTCTAGGACGCGTCATTTTATGTGCTAAATGTTTTCCGTTTCGCGCGTTGGCGGACGGGTGCACGCGCGCCCGGTACGGCCATACCGCATGTCCCGGCGGCCCCGTTTTGCGCAGTTGGCAAAGCAAACAGAGCCAAAAAATCGAGCGGAGCCGCGTGGCGTCATTTTATGTGTCCTAGTAACCACTGCAAAAGACGGAACTGGGATACGGCAATTATCTTGGAGAACCCTTCACGAACAGGGCTATCTCGTCCGGAGTTCTATGGCTTTTAGGGGAAATGAGTAGGAAACGGCCCGTTTCACCACATAGTTTGTCGGAACGAGGCCATATTTGGCACGTGCGTGGGCCTTAGGATGGGAAGCAAGGCCCCGGTCGCGGATTTCCAATCCGAACCACGGGCGACGGTTTTTCCATTTTCGGGGTGCCGGAAGGGCTTTTTTTTGTGAAGCAGCTACATGGTGCGCATTTCAGTATCGCGCGGGACCTCCGCGCGGCGGTAGGATACCTCCTACGCACCACCTATCACATGTCATATGCGCGCGGAAGCCATCTGGGGATCCCACCCGCTTCCTGCGGTGCCCCGCCGAATCCGCTGGAAACTGTCCGGATTTGAACTGGGGCGACACTTTCCTTCGCTCAATAAATGGAGGGAAAAATGTTTTTAGGTCTAGGACGCGTCATTTTATGTGCTAAATGTTTTCCGTTTCGCGCGTTGGCGGACGGGTGCACGCGCGCGCCCGGTACGGCCATACCGCATGTCCCGGCGGCCCCGTTTTGCGCAGTTGGCAAAGCAAACGGAGCCAAAAATCGAGCGGAGCCGCGTGGCGTCATTTTATGTGTCCTAGTGACCACTGCAAAAGACGGAACCGGGATACGGCAATTATCTTGGAGAACCCTTCACGAACAGGGGCTATCTCGTCCGGAGTTCTATGGCTTTTAGGGGAAATGAGTAGGAAACGGCCCGTTTCACCACATAGTTTGTCGGAACGAGGCCATATTTGGCACGTGCGTGGGCCTTAGGATGGGAAGCAAGGCCCCGGTCGCGGATTTCCAATCCGAACCACGGGCGACGGTTTTTCCATTTTCGGGGTGCCGGAAGGGCTTTTTTTGTGAAGCGAGCTACATGGTGCGCATTTCAGTATCGCGCGGGACCTCCGCGCGGCGGTAGGATACCTCCTACGCACCACCTATCACATGCCATATGCGCGCGGAAGCCATCCGGGGATCCCACCCGCTTCTGCGGTGCCCCGCCGAATCCGTCGGAACCGTCCGGATTTGAACCGGGGCGACACTTTCCTTCGCTCAATAAATGGAGGGAAAAATGTTTTTAGGTCTAGGACGCGTCATTTTATGTGCTAAATGTTTTCCGTTTCGCGCGTTGGCGGACGGGTGCACGCGCGCGCCCGGTACGGCCATACCGCATGTCCCGGCGGCCCCGTTTTGCGCAGTTGGCAAAGCAAACGGAGCCAAAAAATCGAGCGGAGCCGCGTGGCGTCATTTTATGTGTCCTAGTGACCACTGCAAAAGACGGAACCGGGATACGGCAATTATCTTGGAGAACCCTTCACGAACGGGGCTATCTCGTCCGGAGTTCTATGGCTTTTAGGGGAAATGAGTAGGAAACGGCCCGTTTCACCACATAGTTTGTCGGAACGAGGCCATATTTGGCACGTGCGTGGGCCTTAGGATGGGAAGCAAGGCCCCGGTCGCGGATTTCCAATCCGAACCACGGGCGACGGTTTTTCCATTTTCGGGGTGCCGGAAGGGCTTTTTTGTGAAGCGGCTACATGGTGCGCATTTCGGTATCGCGCGGGACCTCCGCGCGGCGGTAGGATACCTCCTACGCACCACCTATCACATGCCATATGCGCGCGGAAGCCATCCGGGGATCCCACCCGCTTCTGCGGTGCCCCGCCGAATCCGCTGGAAACCGTCCGGATTTGAACCGGGGCGACACTTTCCTTCGCTCAATAAATGGAGGGAAAAATGTTTTTAGGTCTAGGACGCGTCATTTTATGTGCTAAATGTTTTCCGTTTCGCGCGTTGGCGGACGGGTGCACGCGCGCGCCCGGTGCGGCCATACCGCATGTCCCGGCGGCCCCGTTTTGCGCGGTTGGCAAAGCAAACGGAGCCAAAAAATCGAGCGGAGCCGCGTGGCGTCATTTTATGTGTCCTAGTGACCCACTGCAAAAGACGGAACCGGGATACGGCAATTATCTTGGAGAACCCTTCACGAACGGGGCTATCTCGTCCGGAGTTCTATGGCTTTTAGGGGAAATGAGTAGGAAACGGCCCGTTTCACCACATAGTTTGTCGGAACGAGGCCATATTTGGCACGTGCGTGGGCCTTAGGATGGGAAGCAAGGCCCCGGTCGCGGATTTCCAATCCGAACCACGGGCGACGGTTTTTCCATTTTCGGGGTGCCGGAAGGGCTTTTTTGTGAAGCGGCTACATGGTGCGCATTTCGGTATCGCGCGGGACCTCCGCGCGGCGGTAGGATACCTCCTACGCACCACCTATCACATGCCATATGCGCGCGGAAGCCATCCGGGGATCCCACCCGCTTCTGCGGTGCCCCGCCGAATCCGTCGGAAGCCGTCCGGATTTGAGCCGGGGCGACACTTTCCTTCGCTCAATAAATGGAGGGAAAAATGTTTTTAGGTCTAGGACGCGTCATTTTATGTGCTAAATGTTTTCCGTTTCGCGCGTTGGCGGACGGGTGCACGCGCGCGCCCGGTACGGCCATACCGCATGTCCCGGCGGCCCCGTTTTGCGCAGTTGGCAAAGCAAACGGAGCCAAAAAATCGAGCGGAGCCGCGTGGCGTCATTTTATGTGTCCTAGTGACCACTGCAAAAGACGGAACTGGGATACGGCAATTATCTTGGAGAACCCTTCACGAACAGGGCTATCTCGTCCGGAGTTCTATGGCTTTTAGGGGAAATGAGTAGGAAACGGCCCGTTTCACCACATAGTTTGTCGGAACGAGGCCATATTTGGCACGTGCGTGGGCCTTAGGATGGGAAGCAAGGCCCCGGTCGCGGATTTCCAATCCGAACCACGGGCGACGGTTTTTCCATTTTCGGGGTGCCGGAAGGGCTTTTTTTGTGAAGCGGCTACATGGTGCGCATTTCAGTATCGCGCGGGACCTCCGCGCGGCGGTAGGATACCTCCTACGCACCACCTATCACATGCCATATGCGCGCGGAAGCCATCCGGGGATCCCACCCGCTTCTGCGGTGCCCCGCCGAATCCGTCGGAAGCCGTCCGGATTTGAGCCGGGGCGACACTTTCCTTCGCTCAATAAATGGAGGGAAAAATGTTTTTAGGTCTAGGACGCGTCATTTTATGTGCTAAATGTTTTCCGTTTCGCGCGTTGGCGGACGGGTGCACGCGCGCGCCCGTACGGCCATACCGCATGTCCCGGCGGCCCCGTTTTGCGCGGTTGGCAAAGCAAACGGAGCCAAAAAATCGAGCGGAGCCGCGTGGCGTCATTTTATGTGTCCTAGTGACCACTCGCAAAAGACGGAACCGGGATACGGCAATTATCTTGGAGAACCCTTCACGAACGGGGCTATCTCGTCCGGAGTTCTATGGCTTTTAGGGGAAATGAGTAGGAAACGGCCCGTTTCACCACATAGTTTGTCGGAACGAGGCCATATTTGGCACGTGCGTGGGCCTTAGGATGGGAAGCAAGGCCCCGGTCGCGGATTTCCAATCCGAACCACGGGCGACGGTTTTTCCATTTTCGGGGTGCCGGAAGGGCTTTTTTTGTGAAGCGGCTACATGGTGCGCATTTCGGTATCGCGCGGGACCTCCGCGCGGCGGTAGGATACCTCCTACGCACCACCTATCACATGCCATATGCGCGCGGAAGCCATCCGGGGATCCCACCCGCTTCTGCGGTGCCCCGCCGAATCCGCCGGAAGCCGTCCGGATTTGAGCCGGGGCGACACTTTCCTTCGCTCAATAAATGGAGGGAAAAATGTTTTTAGGTCTAGGACGCGTCATTTTATGTGCTAAATGTTTTCCGTTTCGCGCGTTGGCGGACGGGTGCACGCGCGCGCCCGGTACGGCCATACCGCATGTCCCGGCGGCCCCGTTTTGCGCGGTTGGCAAAGCAAACGGAGCCAAAAAATCGAGCGGAGCCGCGTGGCGTCATTTTATGTGTCCTAGTAACCACTCGCAAAAGACGGAGCTGGGATACGGCAATTATCTTGGAGAACCCTTCACGAACGGGGCTATCTCGTCCGGAGTTCTATGGCTTTTAGGGGAAATGAGTAGGAAACGGCCCGTTTCACCACATAGTTTGTCGGAACGAGGCCATATTTGGCACGTGCGTGGGCCTTAGGATGGGAAGCAAGGCCCCGGTCGCGGATTTCCAATCCGAACCACGGGCGACGGTTTTTCCATTTTCGGGGTGCCGGAAGGGCTTTTTTTGTGAAGCGGCTACATGGTGCGCATTTCGGTATCGCGCGGGACCTCCGCGCGGCGGTAGGATACCTCCTACGCACCACCTATCACATGCCATATGCGCGCGGAAGCCATGCGGGGATCCCACCCGCTTCTGCGGTGCCCCGCCGAATCCGCTGGAAGCCGTCCGGATTTGAGCCGGGGCGACACTTTCCTTCGCTCAATAAATGGAGGGAAAAATGTTTTTAGGTCTAGGACGCGTCATTTTATGTGCTAAATGTTTTCCGTTTCGCGCGTTGGCGGACGGGTGCACGCGCGCGCCCGGTGCGGCCATACCGCATGTCCCGGCGGCCCCGTTTTGCGCAGTTGGCAAAGCAAACGGAGCCAAAAAATCGAGCGGAGCCGCGTGGCGTCATTTTATGTGTCCTAGTGACCACTGCAAAAGACGGAACTGGGATACGGCAATTATCTTGGAGAACCCTTCACGAACGGGGCTATCTCGTCCGGAGTTCTATGGCTTTTAGGGGAAATGAGTAGGAAACGGCCCGTTTCACCACATAGTTTGTCGGAACGAGGCCATATTTGGCACGTGCGTGGGCCTTAGGATGGGAAGCAAGGCCCCGGTCGCGGATTTCCAATCCGAACCACGGGCGACGGTTTTTCCATTTTCGGGGTGCCGGAAGGGCTTTTTTTGTGAAGCGGCTACATGGTGCGCATTTCGGTATCGCGCGGGACCTCCGCGCGGCGGTAGGATACCTCCTACGCACCACCTATCACATGCCATATGCGCGCGGAAGCCATCCGGGGATCCCACCCGCTTCTGCGGTGCCCCGCCGAATCCGTCGGAAACCGTCCGGATTTGAGCTGGGGCGACACTTTCCTTCGCTCAATAAATGGAGGGAAAAATGTTTTTAGGTCTAGGACGCGTCATTTTATGTGCTAAATGTTTTCCGTTTCGCGCGTTGGCGGACGGGTGCACGCGCGCGCCCGGTACGGCCATACCGCATGTCCCGGCGGCCCCGTTTTGCGCGGTTGGCAAAGCAAACGGAGCCAAAAAATCGAGCGGAGCCGCGTGGCGTCATTTTATGTGTCCTAGTAACCACTGCAAAAGACGGAACCGGGATACGGCAATTATCTTGGAGAACCCTTCACGAACGGGGCTATCTCGTCCGGAGTTCTATGGCTTTTAGGGGAAATGAGTAGGAAACGGCCCGTTTCACCACATAGTTTGTCGGAACGAGGCCATATTTGGCACGTGCGTGGGCCTTAGGATGGGAAGCAAGGCCCCGGTCGCGGATTTCCAATCCGAACCACGGGCGACGGTTTTTCCATTTTCGGGGTGCCGGAAGGGCTTTTTTTGTGAAGCGGCTACATGGTGCGCATTTCGGTATCGCGCGGGACCTCCGCGCGGCGGTAGGATACCTCCTACGCACCACCTATCACATGCCATATGCGCGCGGAAGCCATGCGGGGATCCCACCCGCTTCTGCGGTGCCCCGCCGAATCCGTCGGAAGCCGTCCGGATTTGAGCCGGGGCGACACTTTCCTTCGCTCAATAAATGGAGGGAAAAATGTTTTTAGGTCTAGGACGCGTCATTTTATGTGCTAAATGTTTTCCGTTTCGCGCGTTGGCGGACGGGTGCACGCGCGCGCCCGGTACGGCCATACCGCATGTCCCGGCGGCCCCGTTTTGCGCGGTTGGCAAAGCAAACGGAGCCAAAAAATCGAGCGGAGCCGCGTGGCGTCATTTTATGTGTCCTAGTAACCACTTGCAAAAGACGGAACCGGGATACGGCAATTATCTTGGAGAACCCTTCACGAACGGGGCTATCTCGTCGGAGTTCTATGGCTTTTAGGGGAAATGAGTAGGAAACGGCCCGTTTCACCACATAGTTTGTCGGAACGAGGCCATATTTGGCACGTGCGTGGGCCTTAGGATGGGAAGCAAGGCCCCGGTCGCGGATTTCCAATCCGAACCACGGGCGACGGTTTTTCCATTTTCGGGGTGCCGGAAGGGCTTTTTTTTGTGAAGCGGCTACATGGTGCGCATTTCGGTATCGCGCGGGACCTCCGCGCGGCGGTAGGATACCTCCTACGCACCACCTATCACATGCCATATGCGCGCGGAAGCCATGCGGGAATCCCACCCGCTTCTGCGGTGCCCCGCCGAATCCGCTGGAAGCCGTCCGGATTTGAGCCGGGGCGACACTTTCCTTCGCTCAATAAATGGAGGGAAAAATGTTTTTAGGTCTAGGACGCGTCATTTTATGTGCTAAATGTTTTCCGTTTCGCGCGTTGGCGGACGGGTGCACGCGCGCGCCCGGTGCGGCCATACCGCATGTCCCGGCGGCCCCGTTTTGCGCGGTTGGCAAAGCAAACGGAGCCAAAAATCGAGCGGAGCCGCGTGGCGTCATTTTATGTGTCCTAGTAACCACTTGCAAAAGACGGAACTGGGATACGGCAATTATCTTGGAGAACCCTTCACGAACGGGGCTATCTCGTCGGAGTTCTATGGCTTTTAGGGGAAATGAGTAGGAAACGGCCCGTTTCACCACATAGTTTGTCGGAACGAGGCCATATTTGGCACGTGCGTGGGCCTTAGGATGGGAAGCAAGGCCCCGGTCGCGGATTTCCAATCCGAACCACGGGCGACGGTTTTTCCATTTTCGGGGTGCCGGAAGGGCTTTTTTTGTGAAGCGGCTACATGGTGCGCATTTCGGTATCGCGCGGGACCTCCGCGCGGCGGTAGGATACCTCCTACGCACCACCTATCACATGCCATATGCGCGCGGAAGCCATGCGGGAATCCCACCCGCTTCTGCGGTGCCCCGCCGAATCCGTCGGAAGCCGTCCGGATTTGAGCCGGGGCGACACTTTCCTTCGCTCAATAAATGGAGGGAAAAATGTTTTTAGGTCTAGGACGCGTCATTTTATGTGCTAAATGTTTTCCGTTTCGCGCGTTGGCGGACGGGTGCACGCGCGCGCCCGGTACGGCCATACCGCATGTCCCGGCGGCCCCGTTTTGCGCGGTTGGCAAAGCAAACGGAGCCAAAAAATCGAGCGGAGCCGCGTGGCGTCATTTTATGTGTCCTAGTGACCACTGCAAAAGACGGAACTGGGATACGGCAATTATCTTGGAGAACCCTTCACGAACAGGGCTATCTCGTCCGGAGTTCTATGGCTTTTAGGGGAAATGAGTAGGAAACGGCCCGTTTCACCACATAGTTTGTCGGAACGAGGCCATATTTGGCACGTGCGTGGGCCTTAGGATGGGAAGCAAGGCCCCGGTCGCGGATTTCCAATCCGAACCACGGGCGACGGTTTTTCCATTTTCGGGGTGCCGGAAGGGCTTTTTTTGTGAAGCGGCTACATGGTGCGCATTTCGGTATCGCGCGGGACCTCCGCGCGGCGGTAGGATACCTCCTACGCACCACCTATCACATGCCATATGCGCGCGGAAGCCATGCGGGAATCCCACCCGCTTCTGCGGTGCCCCGCCGAATCCGTGGAAGCCGTCCGGATTTGAGCTGGGGCGACACTTTCCTTCGCTCAATAAATGGAGGGAAAAATGTTTTTAGGTCTAGGACGCGTCATTTTATGTGCTAAATGTTTTCCGTTTCGCGCGTTGGCGGACGGGTGCACGCGCGCGCCCGTGCGGCCATACCGCATGTCCCGGCGGCCCCGTTTTGCGCGGTTGGCAAAGCAAACGGAGCCAAAAATCGAGCGGAGCCGCGTGGCGTCATTTTATGTGTCCTAGTGACCACTGCAAAAGACGGAACTGGGATACGGCAATTATCTTGGAGAACCCTTCACGAACGGGGCTATCTCGTCCGGAGTTCTATGGCTTTTAGGGGAAATGAGTAGGAAACGGCCCGTTTCACCACATAGTTTGTCGGAACGAGGCCATATTTGGCACGTGCGTGGGCCTTAGGATGGGAAGCAAGGCCCCGGTCGCGGATTTCCAATCCGAACCACGGGCGACGGTTTTTCCATTTTCGGGGTGCCGGAAGGGCTTTTTTTGTGAAGCGGCTACATGGTGCGCATTTCGGTATCGCGCGGGACCTCCGCGCGGCGGTAGGATACCTCCTACGCACCACCTATCACATGCCATATGCGCGCGGAAGCCATGCGGGAATCCCACCCGCTTCTGCGGTGCCCCGCCGAATCCGTCGGAAGCCGTCCGGATTTGAGCCGGGGCGACACTTTCCTTCGCTCAATAAATGGAGGGAAAAATGTTTTTAGGTCTAGGACGCGTCATTTTATGTGCTAAATGTTTTCCGTTTCGCGCGTTGGCGGACGGGTGCACGCGCGCGCCGGTACGGCCATACCGCATGTCCCGGCGGCCCCGTTTTGCGCGGTTGGCAAAGCAAACGGAGCCAAAAAATCGAGCGGAGCCGCGTGGCGTCATTTTATGTGTCCTAGTAACCACTTGCAAAAGACGGAGCTGGGATACGGCAATTATCTTGGAGAACCCTTCACGAACGGGGCTATCTCGTCCGGAGTTCTATGGCTTTTAGGGGAAATGAGTAGGAAACGGCCCGTTTCACCACATAGTTTGTCGGAACGAGGCCATATTTGGCACGTGCGTGGGCCTTAGGATGGGAAGCAAGGCCCCGGTCGCGGATTTCCAATCCGAACCACGGGCGACGGTTTTTCCATTTTCGGGGTGCCGGAAGGGCTTTTTTTGTGAAGCGGCTACATGGTGCGCATTTCGGTATCGCGCGGGACCTCCGCGCGGCGGTAGGATACCTCCTACGCACCACCTATCACATGCCATATGCGCGCGGAAGCCATGCGGGGATCCCACCCGCTTCTGCGGTGCCCCGCCGAATCCGCTGGAAGCCGTCCGGATTTGAGCCGGGGCGACACTTTCCTTCGCTCAATAAATGGAGGGAAAAATGTTTTTAGGTCTAGGACGCGTCATTTTATGTGCTAAATGTTTTCCGTTTCGCGCGTTGGCGGACGGGTGCACGCGCGCGCCCGGTGCGGCCATACCGCATGTCCCGGCGGCCCCGTTTTGCGCGGTTGGCAAAGCAAACGGAGCCAAAAAATCGAGCGGAGCCGCGTGGCGTCATTTTATGTGTCCTAGTAACCACTGCAAAAGACGGAGCGGGGATACGGCAATTATCTTGGAGAACCCTTCACGAACAGGGCTATCTCGTCCGGAGTTCTATGGCTTTTAGGGGAAATGAGTAGGAAACGGCCCGTTTCACCACATAGTTTGTCGGAACGAGGCCATATTTGGCACGTGCGTGGGCCTTAGGATGGGAAGCAAGGCCCCGGTCGCGGATTTCCAATCCGAACCACGGGCGACGGTTTTTCCATTTTCGGGGTGCCGGAAGGGCTTTTTTTGTGAAGCGGCTACATGGTGCGCATTTCGGTATCGCGCGGGACCTCCGCGCGGCGGTAGGATACCTCCTACGCACCACCTATCACATGCCATATGCGCGCGGAAGCCATGCGGGGATCCCACCCGCTTCTGCGGTGCCCCGCCGAATCCGTCGGAAGCTGTCCGGATTTGAGCTGGGGCGACACTTTCCTTCGCTCAATAAATGGAGGGAAAAATGTTTTTAGGTCTAGGACGCGTCATTTTATGTGCTAAATGTTTTCCGTTTCGCGCGTTGGCGGACGGGTGCACGCGCGCGCCCGGTACGGCCATACCGCATGTCCCGGCGGCCCCGTTTTGCGCGGTTGGCAAAGCAAACGGAGCCAAAAAATCGAGCGGAGCCGCGTGGCGTCATTTTATGTGTCCTAGTGACCACTGCAAAAGACGGAGCCGGGATACGGCAATTATCTTGGAGAACCCTTCACGAACGGGGCTATCTCGTCCGGAGTTCTATGGCTTTTAGGGGAAATGAGTAGGAAACGGCCCGTTTCACCACATAGTTTGTCGGAACGAGGCCATATTTGGCACGTGCGTGGGCCTTAGGATGGGAAGCAAGGCCCCGGTCGCGGATTTCCAATCCGAACCACGGGCGACGGTTTTTCCATTTTCGGGGTGCCGGAAGGGCTTTTTTTGTGAAGCGGCTACATGGTGCGCATTTCGGTATCGCGCGGGACCTCCGCGCGGCGGTAGGATACCTCCTACGCACCACCTATCACATGCCATATGCGCGCGGAAGCCATGCGGGAATCCCACCCGCTTCTGCGGTGCCCCGCCGAATCCGTCGGAAGCTGTCCGGATTTGAGCTGGGGCGACACTTTCCTTCGCTCAATAAATGGAGGGAAAAATGTTTTTAGGTCTAGGACGCGTCATTTTATGTGCTAAATGTTTTCCGTTTCGCGCGTTGGCGGACGGGTGCACGCGCGCGCCCGGTGCGGCCATACCGCATGTCCCGGCGGCCCCGTTTTGCGCGGTTGGCAAAGCAAACGGAGCCAAAAAATCGAGCGGAGCCGCGTGGCGTCATTTTATGTGTCCTAGTGACCACTGCAAAAGACGGAGCTGGGATACGGCAATTATCTTGGAGAACCCTTCACGAACGGGGCTATCTCGTCGGAGTTCTATGGCTTTTAGGGGAAATGAGTAGGAAACGGCCCGTTTCACCACATAGTTTGTCGGAACGAGGCCATATTTGGCACGTGCGTGGGCCTTAGGATGGGAAGCAAGGCCCCGGTCGCGGATTTCCAATCCGAACCACGGGCGACGGTTTTTCCATTTTCGGGGTGCTGGAAGGGCTTTTTTTGTGAAGCAGCTACATGGTGCGCATTTCAGTATCGCGCGGGACCTCCGCGCGGCGGTAGGATACCTCCTACGCACCACCTATCACATGCCATATGCGCGCGGAAGCCATGCGGGAATCCCACCCGCTTCTGCGGTGCCCCGCCGAATCCGCTGGAAGCCGTCCGGATTTGAGCCGGGGCGACACTTTCCTTCGCTCAATAAATGGAGGGAAAAATGTTTTTAGGTCTAGGACGCGTCATTTTATGTGCTAAATGTTTTCCGTTTCGCGCGTTGGCGGACGGGTGCACGCGCGCGCCCGGTGCGGCCATACCGCATGTCCCGGCGGCCCCGTTTTGCGCGAGTTGGCAAAGCAAACGGAGCCAAAAAATCGAGCGGAGCCGCGTGGCGTCATTTTATGTGTCCTAGTGACCACTTGCAAAAGACGGAGCCGGGATACGGCAATTATCTTGGAGAACCCTTCACGAACGGGGCTATCTCGTCCGGAGTTCTATGGCTTTTAGGGGAAATGAGTAGGAAACGGCCCGTTTCACCACATAGTTTGTCGGAACGAGGCCATATTTGGCACGTGCGTGGGCCTTAGGATGGGAAGCAAGGCCCCGGTCGCGGATTTCCAATCCGAACCACGGGCGACGGTTTTTCCATTTTCGGGGTGCCGGAAGGGCTTTTTTTGTGAAGCGGCTACATGGTGCGCATTTCGGTATCGCGCGGGACCTCCGCGCGGCGGTAGGATACCTCCTACGCACCACCTATCACATGCCATATGCGCGCGGAAGCCATGCGGGAATCCCACCCGCTTCTGCGGTGCCCCGCCGAATCCGCTGGAAGCTGTCCGGATTTGAACTGGGGCGACACTTTCCTTCGCTCAATAAATGGAGGGAAAAATGTTTTTAGGTCTAGGACGCGTCATTTTATGTGCTAAATGTTTTCCGTTTCGCGCGTTGGCGGACGGGTGCACGCGCGCGCCCGGTACGGCCATACCGCATGTCCCGGCGGCCCCGTTTTGCGCGGTTGGCAAAGCAAACGGAGCCAAAAAATCGAGCGGAGCCGCGTGGCGTCATTTTATGTGTCCTAGTAACCACTGCAAAAGACGGAACCGGGATACGGCAATTATCTTGGAGAACCCTTCACGAACGGGGCTATCTCGTCGGAGTTCTATGGCTTTTAGGGGAAATGAGTAGGAAACGGCCCGTTTCACCACATAGTTTGTCGGAACGAGGCCATATTTGGCACGTGCGTGGGCCTTAGGATGGGAAGCAAGGCCCCGGTCGCGGATTTCCAATCCGAACCACGGGCGACGGTTTTTCCATTTTCGGGGTGCCGGAAGGGCTTTTTTTGTGAAGCGGCTACATGGTGCGCATTTCGGTATCGCGCGGGACCTCCGCGCGGCGGTAGGATACCTCCTACGCACCACCTATCACATGCCATATGCGCGCGGAAGCCATGCGGGAATCCCACCCGCTTCTGCGGTGCCCCGCCGAATCCGCTGGAAGCTGTCCGGATTTGAGCCGGGGCGACACTTTCCTTCGCTCAATAAATGGAGGGAAAAATGTTTTTAGGTCTAGGACGCGTCATTTTATGTGCTAAATGTTTTCCGTTTCGCGCGTTGGCGGACGGGTGCACGCGCGCGCCCGGTACGGCCATACCGCATGTCCCGGCGGCCCCGTTTTGCGCGGTTGGCAAAGCAAACGGAGCCAAAAAATCGAGCGGAGCCGCGTGGCGTCATTTTATGTGTCCTAGTAACCACTGCAAAAGACGGAAGCTGGGATACGGCAATTATCTTGGAGAACCCTTCACGAACGGGGCTATCTCGTCCGGAGTTCTATGGCTTTTAGGGGAAATGAGTAGGAAACGGCCCGTTTCACCACATAGTTTGTCGGAACGAGGCCATATTTGGCACGTGCGTGGGCCTTAGGATGGGAAGCAAGGCCCCGGTCGCGGATTTCCAATCCGAACCACGGGCGACGGTTTTTCCATTTTCGGGGTGCCGGAAGGGCTTTTTTTGTGAAGCGGCTACATGGTGCGCATTTCGGTATCGCGCGGGACCTCCGCGCGGCGGTAGGATACCTCCTACGCACCACCTATCACATGCCATATGCGCGCGGAAGCCATGCGGGAATCCCACCCGCTTCTGCGGTGCCCCGCCGAATCCGCTGGAAGCCGTCCGGATTTGAGCCGGGGCGACACTTTCCTTCGCTCAATAAATGGAGGGAAAAATGTTTTTAGGTCTAGGACGCGTCATTTTATGTGCTAAATGTTTTCCGTTTCGCGCGTTGGCGGACGGGTGCACGCGCGCCCCCGGTACGGCCATACCGCATGTCCCGGCGGCCCCGTTTTGCGCAGTTGGCAAAGCAAACGGAGCCAAAAAATCGAGCGGAGCCGCGTGGCGTCATTTTATGTGTCCTAAGAAGGCAGAGTAAAGTCACGGGGGCGCCGCCGATGGAGGTCGGTCAAAGGGTAGACCGCCGATCGAAAGGGTAGACCGCGCACTCAATTTAATGTCGAACGTGGTAAAAAAGGTAATCTAGACCTAATATAATATATACTAGTATATTATAGTTAGAAGAATAGAATGAAAGAAAAAAATTAACAAAAAAAAATAAACTATGCCGAGGGCTGCCCTAGGCGTATGCGTAGCCCTCGGTGTAGCCGAGGGAACCCTAGCAGTAGCGCAGGGTCCACCGGTCGGCGGCTAAGCCGAGGTGGCCCTCGGCGTAGGTGACTATGTCTCTAAGCCGAGCGTGGCTCTCGCCGCAGATCCCGCGCGCGTTTTCACCCGGTCGGCCGCGCTCGCGCTCGACATCCCCGTCGCCGCTTTCTCCCGCATCGACCGCCGCCGCCGCTCTTCCGCACCGAGCCGCCGCGCCGCCGCCCCTCCTCCGCCACCGATCCGCCGCCGCCGCCCCCTCCTCCCGTCGCGCCGCCCCCGCCCGCCGCGCCGCCCTCCTCCTCGCCCCGACGCCGCCGCCACCTGCGCCCCGCCGCCGCCGCCGGCCGCGCGCGCCGCCCTCCTCGTCCTCGACCACCGGCCCCCGCCCTCCTCCGTCACCGCCGCTCCCGTCCCCACCCTCCTCCCATCCCCATCCTCTCTCGCCCTCGGCCCTCCTCTCGTCGCCGGCCCTCCTCCTGCGCCCGGCCTCGCTCGGCGCCGCGGCCCGTCGCTCGCCAGCGCCGCGCTCGCTCCTCGCGCCGGCCTCCTCGCTCGCCCGGCCATCCTCCCGTCGCCCGCCCTCCTCCGCCTCAGCACCGCCTCGCCGTACTCAGTTGCTATGGTAAGCAACTTTAGCCTTTTTTCATTTTTGTATTGCTTTAATTGTTGTAATCAGAGTAATTGTACTGTAGGAATCAATTAGATAATTAGCTTATTGATTTGACACATAGTATTTGATGATAGCATATATGTGCTAGATACGACAATTGAACGCTCATATGTCATGTACTGTGTGTTCGTTCTCCAATCCAATAGATAGTGAGGATAGAAATAGAATAGTGAAATTGAAATAGTATGATTCAAATTGAAATTGAGAATTGATTTGAAATAGTAATAGAAATAGAATACTTGGACATTTGGAAAGAAATAGAAATGTCTAGTTGAAATTGAAATGATATGTTTAATAATTGAAATAGAAATGCAAATGTGAATTTCTTCTAATAATATGTATTTGTAATAGGCCATGCCGTGACCGCCTCGTCTTGAGCACCCCGGCGTGACGATCCCGGATCTTGACGCGCTTCTCGACGGTCGCCGACATCGACAGTCGGTTGTTCGACTACTTCCTCTACAGCCGAGGGTGAGCAAAATTTCCAACTTCTTCTCCGCATTTTATTTATGTCACTAGATTCATTTTCCAAGTCAAGTTGCGTCACCTAGGTGTCACTTCCCGTCCTCAAGCGTTACGCGGATAAATATGCATTAGTGGTCGGCATATTTTCAACCGTAACGCTTGCGGCATTTACGGGACGGTCGGCGGATCCGTAGTTGGGTACGTTCTCCATGCTCTGCTCCGGTCCGAGTCGGGATTTCGGCGGCGCCTCACCGTTGTTCTCCGGATGCACATCCTCTTGTCTTTTTGGCGAGACGTGTATCGGGAGAGCAGCGGGGAGGTGCTGCCGAGATTCTGACTCGGACCGAGGTAGAGCATGGAGAACGTACTCAATCTACGGATCCGGCGGCTGCTAGGAGCCCACCTAGTAGAGATGTAGGTTGATGCATTCGTTTTGCCTGTTAAAAAAATTAAAATATGATGCATTTTCCTATTTGATATAAATGCTATGCTTGTCGTTTGGCTTCCAATAGAGCGAGAGGATGGCTGATAATGGATGGATGTACACCGGCCGTGTTAGTGCGACTAATAAAACAGATGAGTGGATAAGGAAGACTTGGCATTTAGTGAAGGAGTTGGCGCGTGGTACAAAACGAAGGTTCAGCCACTTTGCCCGTGCAATCGTTGCTTGAAGCATCACCGTCGTGGAAAGGATGACATGTTTAAACACCTTACGCAATATGGGTATATGCCTCGTTACGTCACGCGGATCGACTTTGATGAGCACGAACGTGACGAGAGGTGAGGTGATGCGGCGGCGGCTCAATGGCAATGAGTACGATGGGGTTAGAGACTTTCTAGATGATCTTGTCGATGCCCACATGCCGGAGTCGCCACCTTCACGGGAGGAACCGCCGGAACCGGAGGAACCTCCAGAACCGGAGGAACCAGAGCCAGCCGCGAAGGCCTTCTATGATATGATAGCCGCTGCTAAGACGCCTCTGTACGATGGCGCCGAGATTTCTCAGCTCGATGCCATCTCCCAATGTCTAGCCGACAAGACCCGGTACAACACCACCCGTGACGGCTTCGAAGCAAGTCTGAAAACAACTGGTAACATGTTGCCCAAAGGGCATTGTCTGCCTAAAAGCCTGCACGAGACGAGGCAACTCATGTCGGCGCTCAACATGGATTATCAAAGGATAGACTGTTGTGAAAATGGCTGTGTTCTCTTCGGAAACGGTTTGCGGAGGACAAGTATTGTCCCATTTGTAAGGCCTCTAGGTATGAAGAGGTAACGGGAAAGGATGGTCGGGTGAGGCGGTCAAAGATCGCAAAGTCGATTCTTCGGTATCTCCCATTCATAAAAAGAATCCAGCGGCTTTACTTGGCGAGGAGACCGCCAAACGGATGACGTGGCACAAGATGGGGACTCGAATAAAGGACAATCGGGGGCGGACGAAGATGGGACATCCATCGATGGCAATGCATGGAAGAACTTTGATAGAAAATACCCCCATATGGCAGCGAGATGCTCGGAATGTCGAATTGCGATAGCTACGGATGGCTTCAATCCATATGGTATGTCGAATTCCAATTACGGTTGTTGGCCCGTGTTTGTAATTCCGCTCAATCTCCCTCCCGGAGTCCTAATGACGAGGAAGACCATGTTTCGTCGCTGATCATTCCGGGGCCCCATTACCGGGGAAGAACTTGAGTGTCTACATGCAGCCGATTGTGGAAGATTTGAACCACTCTTGGCACCACGGGACGTTGACGTACGACCGAGCATCGAAGACAAACTTCGCATGAAAGTTTGGTTGCGGTATACCATGCATGACATGCCCGGGTACGCCCTAACATGCGGATGGTGTACAGCTGGTAAATGGCCATGCCCGGTGTGCGAGGCATCGACTTGAGTTCCTTTGGCTAAATAAGGGTCGCAAGTATGTTGCGTTTGACACGAATCGGCGGTACCTCAAACGGAGGCATCCGTTCGGAGAAGACAAAAAGAACTTCAAGAAAGGCAAAGTTGTGCATGAAGTAACGAGAGGTGCCAAAGTTCGATGGTATAGCTGTTGATGCCGAGCTACGTGCTCTCGTGCCGGCGGCATCGGAAGCTGGCCATCAATTTGAGGGATATGGTGTAACGCACAAGCTGGACTCACGAGGCAGCCTTAACGAAGCTCGAGTATTACAAGGACCTCGAACTTCCCCATAACATCGATGTGATGCACACCGTAAAGAATGTCGCGGAGTCCTTATTTCACACGTGCCTAAACATTCCCGGGAAGTCAAAGGATAATGTCAAGGCTAGAGTCGATGTTGAGAAGCTACTGTGATAGGAAGAAATTACACATGCAACGTCCTACGGCCGTCGAAAGAATTGGTTCAAGCCGCACGCCGACTTCTGCCTTGATTCCATCCAAAAGAAGGAGGCATTCAAGTGGCTAAAATACGTTGTGATGTTCCACGATGGTTATTGTTCGAATATGAGCAAGGGAGTCAATCTTTCGACGGGAAAAGTCACCGGGCTCAAGAGTCACGACTATCATATATGGATTGAGCGGCTGATGCCGGTGATGCTTCGAGGGTATCTCCCCGAGAAAATATGGCGAGTGCTCGCGGAGTTGAGCCATTTCTTCCGCACGCTCCGTGCTAAGCGGATATGTCCTAAGGTTATTGAGAAGCTGCAAGTTCAAGTGCCGGAGTTGCTATGCAATTTGGAGATGATCTTTCCGCCGAGGCTTCTTTACTCCGATGGCACATCTCATTGTGCACCTCGCAAACGAGGCACTATTGGGTGGCCCGGTGCGGTTTCGGTGGCAGTTTTGTATTGAGAGAGAGTTCAAGTATATTCGGAAGATAGCTGGAAACAAAGCCAAGATTGAAGCATGCATAGGCTGAGGCAACGTGCCTTCGGGAGATGGCGGATGCCGCAACAACGTACTATCCGATGAAGTTCCCACTCTGCATAACCCGGTCTCTCGTTACAATGTCGACGTGCCCATGAATGACCCCAAGCTTCAACTATTCCAATGTCCCGGTGGCAAGGCTGGTAAAGGACAAAAATATAGATTGGAGAGGGAAGAGAAGGATTGCATAATGCTCTATGTGCTTATGAACATGAAGGAAGTGGTGGGGGGGGACGACGACGATGGCGGTCACGATTTCATTAGGTAACATGGTGTAATGCTTATTGTATCTAGTTTCGATCACCTACACTCAACTCGGTCTAATGCTTATTGTATCCTTTCAGCGAATTCACGGATGAACGGTGGTGGCTTCCGCGCGATCCCACGGGCGCGGAGTTGGAGACTCTGCGAAAGAGGGTGCTCCCGAAGTAAAAATAAACTTTGTGTCTTGGTTCATGAAAAAAGTAATGTCTAAGCTGTCCCTCTTACCTACCAATATGTGACTTGTCCCTGTTATTCCACGTAACTAATGCACACAACAAATTTGAACCGTGCTTGTAGGGAGCTGATGCAAACGTTGAGATGACGAGATGAGTTGAGATGTGTTTCCCAAGGTTGTAACCGTGACGTCATGAAGTATGAGAAGTATGACGTGAATGGGTTTCGATTCCATACGGAGACACACCAGAAGGGCCGGGCGAATCCAAAAACGATAAATACTGGTGTCTTCACTAAAGGATCCGATACCTTTGATTACTACGGGAGGTTAGAGAATGTATACGAGCTGACCTTCAACCGTACAAACAAACAACTCAATCTCGTTGTGTTCAAGTGTCATTGGTTCGACCCAAGAGGTGGACGAGAGAATTACCAAGTCCATTGGGTTAGTTGAAGTTAAGCCTTCCACCACCTATACCGGAGCCGATGTCTATATTGTTGCTCACCAAGCCAAGCAAGTTTATTATTTGCCGTACCCATGCCAGAAAGCGGCCCTCAACGGCTGGGAAGTCGTGTTCCAGGTATCGCCACATGGTAACCTACCGATTCCCTCCGAGGACGATTACAACAACATTGACCACTGTAACATACGAGGGAATTTTCTATCAAGAGGAAGAGGACTTCGGGCACTTTGAGTTAGAATGTGTTCTTGAAGAGGACCTCGGGAACGATGCAGAAACTCGTGGTGAGTCAGTGGTGGATCTAAAGGACATAGATATGCTCGAGAAGTTACAAGTGGAAGATGATAGCGATGATGAGCCTCCACCCGTCTATCAAAATCCAACTTACTACTCAAAAGATAGTGATAGTGATAGTGGCAAGGAGAAACAAAATGAGATTGACGATGAGATTGATGACGGCTGGTGAGGGTCTTTTATGTGTTTATATTTCAACATGCTTCTTATTTGTTTAGTATCTTTATGCTTAGTATTTATATTTTTTTCAACATGCTTCTTTATTGTTTAGTATCTTTATGCTTAGTATTTATATATTCTTGAACATGCTTCTTAATTGTTTAGTGTCTTTATGCTTACTATTTATATATTTTTCAACATGCTTCTTAATTGTTTTCTCTTTCTCAATGCAGGTGATTGAACAATATGAGCGGCGGCAAGGAGGACTCGTCGAGCTTGCTTAAGAAGATGCAACAACGCAAGAACAATGTTAGAAGGAGTGAGAGGGAACCGCGTCGCAATCCGCGTTACGAGGACTTTGCGGTAGGAGGAGGAGGACGAGGACGAGGACGAGGACGGGGACGAGGTGGTGGAGGCTGGAGGTGGCTTGGGAGGAGGTGGAGGTGGAGGTGGAGGTGGCTGGGGAGGACCGGACTTTGAGCCACCACCCTCGGCTTCGAGCGACGTTGCTTCCGGGTTCTTTTTGGAGGGGACGTCTAGAGAGGAGGCGGAGACGGAGTCTAGAGCCGAGGAGGACTCTAGCCGCGGGTTTGAGACTCCGGAGGAGGATGGGCGGCCGAAGGCACTGAAGATTCGTGGGGAAGCGAGAGTCCCCGACGAGAGGAAGGAGCCTAAGACCCATGAGGCGAAGACCCTTATTATTCCTGCTGGCCCTGAGTAAGTGTACTAATTTGGCAATTTCGATTTTCATGTACTAATGTTTGATTTTCATGTGCTAATGTTTGATTTTCATGTGCAGCAATTGGATATTTCCTCCGGGGGTCAAGGGGCGCCTGCCTAGCAGCATGATTGGAGCTTTGCTTAGGAAGTTACGGCCGGGCAAGTACTATCCCCTCGGCACTGTCCCAGGCTGGCGAGAAGAAGCTAGCCACTACTTGGACGGACTACGAGAGTGCCCCCGGCGTAGGCTTCCCGACGGCTGCTGAGGCCGTGATGAGAAAGTTTTGGGTAAGACATATTTTCTCGAGCTTCGTTCATATTTGATGACCCCAATGTTCTAACTCATGAATCTCACAATTGTTTTTTGCATGATTGAAGTGTTTTTATCGTGTGGCGCCCGAGGTTGAGGAGACGGCCGCGAACAGGACTTTGCGGGCGACTTGTGAGAGGTTGACACCGCAGGTGTGGTACAACCAAAGGATCACGTCCGCGGGTCACTTATGGGCAGAGAGAGGCGAGAGGGTCCATAAGCCGGACATTGTCGGTAAGAATGCTAAGGCCGAGTACGAGATGACGGTGGAGGACTACATGTCGGTGAGTAAAATGTCAATGAGATTCTACATTGCTACTAAGTTGCGATTGCATTAGATTGAGTTGAGTATTGCATTTTCAGGTTATCCCCGATTGGGCCGAGCCGCATGCCGAGGCATGGGAGGAGATGGTTAGGACGAGGTGGCTCAAGATGGACGAGGACTTTGCAGCCGTGGCGAGGCGGAACGCGGAGAACCGAGGCGACGGTGGCACACACTTGTGGGGAAACCTCAGCTACGAGCGCTACAAGGGGAAGACGGTATGTATACATTTTATTTTCCTTCAGGTTCAAAGTTGGTACTCACAACATTTCCTTTCGCGATGCGAGAGGGCCGCGTTAGGACCCGAGGAGGAGATGTCGGACCTCGAGATATACAACAAGATGCGGCTTAAGAAGCCCGATCTCTCGCAGCCTCGGCCCTCGCTCCCTGAGTACTTCGGCACCTACGCCGAGGACGTCGAGAACTACTGCGAGATGGTGAGGCATCGTCACCCGGAGGTGGATGACCCCATGAGCGCGGAGGTCGACGAGGAGTCGTTGGTCCTGTCGTCCGGAGGGTTGCCGCATGGCCGTCTCGCCATGCTGAACAAGGCCGTCAAGCATACCCTCACCACGACCTTCACGCGTCTCAAGGCGGGACTCACCAAGGACAGCCCCCTCTCCCGCCTCGTCGCCGGGCTCGGCAACAACCCGCATACGACGTAAGTTTCCCTCATTTCCATCCTCTTTCCGACTTTCGTTCATACATTGCTAAGTGCTAACGAGACATGAATTTGTGAAATTGTAGCCGACTTCGAGGCCGCCTACGTGGCCGCTCATCAAGAATATCAGGTGGCCTTCAACCAGCACCAGCAGCACTTCATGGAGTACATGGCATATATACATGTAAGTTCCAACCTTTGTTTTCGCAAATGATGACAAGTCCCACTTTCCCCTAGTTTGATGCTTCATTTCTGCAAAGACTGACATGTAAACTATCTTGCAGGCGTCGATGGTGGCCAATCAAACTGGACGGACGAGCGGATTTAGGGCCGATGCCTCCCTTTCCGGGGCCGGCGCCAAACATGCCATCGAAGGAAAATTTCGCTGCGGAGTACTATGGGAGAACAACGGTAAGTTCTTCGCCAAACCGAATACTACGGCTTTCCTTTGCCTCGCAAATTGCTAACATCTCGGGAACATGTGTGTAGGGAACGGGATGTTCCGGAAACCAGGGTGGTGGGAGGGACATGACACCGGTTCATCATGGTGGTCCTTCTCCCGGTGCTACACCCGGTACTTCTCCCGGTACTTCTCCCGGTCCTTCTCCCGGTGGTTCTTCCGCAGCTTCTACCGGAAGGAATCGGCCCGGGCCGGTGTTTAGCGGCGACGAGCTCCTCTAGTTGTCCCATAGGAGCTACTTATGTATCCGCACTATTATGTATCCGCACTATGACACTATGACACTTGTACCTATGTTATGAGACTACGACTATGTATCCGCAACTATGTTATGAGACTTGAAGTTCGTGCTATGTCTATTTGCACTTACTCTATTTCGTGTGAATTATTTTGTGATTTAATGTGCTGCTAATCCTGGGAAACAACCAAACCAGCAAAAAAAAGAAAAATATGGTCAGTGCTACGCCGACGGGCTACCCCTCGGCATAGTGTCGACCTGGACCATATGGTCAGCGGTACGCCGACGGCTACACGCTCGGCGTAGCATGTGCCGTGATGCCCAGGATGCGCCACGTGGTCGACTACGCCGACGGGCAAGCGCTCGGCGTAGCGTGCGCCGGGGAGCGTCCAGGATGCGCCACGTGTCCGGCTACGCCGACGGCCAGACGCTCGGCGTAGCGTGCGCCACGGCTCGCCAGGGCCCGCCGCGTGGCGGTGTACGCCGACGGCCGCACCCTCGGCGTAGCGTGCGCCGGGGAGCGTCCAGGATGCGCCACGTGTCCGGCTACGCCGACGGCCAGACGCTCGGCGTAGCGTGCGCCACGGCTCGCCAGGGCCCGCCGCGTGGCGGTGTACGCCGACGGCCGCACCCTCGGCGTAGTGGTAACGTCCGTCAGGCCGACGTCGCCCGTTAGCGTGCTACGCCGAGGGGTAGTACGCCGACGGGTGGGCCTCGCCCTCGGCCCTCGCCGTCTACGCCGACGGTCTCCTCTACGCCGAGGGCCACCTGGCTTCTGCCGAGGCGGACCTTCCCCGAGGAGCTATGCCGAGGGTCCCCGTCGGCGTACCGTACGCCGAGGGCGAGGCGGTGGTACGCCGAGGGCCGCCGGCCGTCGGCGCAGCGTGCAATTCCTGTAGTGACATGGCAAAACGCGAGTTAAAATACTTGCTTCTTACATTAATTTGTTAATGTGAATATTATATATACACACATACTTTTCCTTTGACGGAGGTATAAATTCGCCCTCTCTATGTTAAACTATCAAAATGTTCAAAGAATAAACAGGGTCTACTTGGAAGCCATCGAAAATACAATTTGTAGGCAGCGTAGACTGAACCGTACATGTATACTGGCTTCACGTTGGCCAAACCAAAAAGCCCATGCATGCATGGATTAAGCGGCACCGCTGCAAGATTAACAAATAATAACGTAATTATCCAGCCCATGGCCCATGTGTATACGGTTCCATATTGAACGCTCCAAATCCAAAATATCTGCAACCCACCACGCTCCCACAATCGCCCCACGATCTGCACGATCGCACGCAGCGATGCAACTGCTCGCGGCGAGCGACGGAAGCCTCCAACCTCTATAAATACGAGGGTCATCTTGATCAGAGAGACTCCAGAAACCAATTCCATCGTCGCTTCGCTGCCGGTAAGTTCATACACCACAGCAAATAGCCAACACAGAAAAAGAGAAGAAGAGAACAAGAAGGAGCACTTCGACGTTCAGGAAAAGGTGGGATCCATGGCTTTGCTTTAGCCTTTGGTTTGGCCATGCGTACAAACCAAATGGCCTCCATCTTCATCCTCTTTCTTAGCCTTTGGTTTGGCCATTGGTACAAACTAAGGAGCTCCCTTATATCTGCTAAATCCCATGTCCTCTGTTTGGCCGTTGTGGTACAAACTCAGGAGCTGGTTCATCTTCTCTAAAATTGGCACACTTGGTTTGGCCATTACGGTACAGACCAAGGAGTATGTTTGCATATAGCTTCTCTCTGATGTTCCTCTCTTGATTTGGTCCCCTTAGCGATACAAACCAGGGTGAACGTGTGTATAAGCCTCGTTCCTGAGTTTGGTCCCTATACGTGGAAACAAATCTAGAGAATTACATTAGTGCAAGAACTCCATAAAAAATAATATCTTGGATCAGTCCTCAAATGACTGATGCGATCAAGCTTGGATAAAAGAAATCAAAAGTTCATCTTGGTTACACTTCTCGCAGGCATTAATTGCTAGGCGGTGTTAGTAGTAATACAAGTAAAATAAACTATAACAAGAGTCTGCCTCATATTGCATTATAGGCTAGATTACTAAATCATGTCATAAACTTCCCCTTGGTTACGCTGCTCGCGGACACTACATTAGTGTTACACGATGTAGTAGTAATACAAGTGAGAAAAATGAAATATACATGCCCCGGTGGTGTGCAAATAATTCAAAATCTTCAAAGTCAAATTAGTACTACATCCACTAGTACTAAAGAAATATAAAAGACCAAGTATATGCAGCTGTCGCTTCATGCATGTAGAAAAGTTCTGTGCATGTTCCATAGCTAAATTTGCATGCGCTCTTGTACTGATAATACTAGTGCAAGAATAAATGATGATGCATGCGCATATATCCTATCCAGCAAATGTAGGATCAAAGCAAATACTATGCCTAGCTATATCAAAACTTCATTATATGCTACGTATATTTAAGTAGTAAAATAAATGAAGCATGCTAGGAAAACATATATTAAAAAAGATGCCAAGTATCTAGGAAGACAAACTTCAAGCTCGGCGAGCAGATTTCATCGACGAACCGCGAGGAGGACTTCTTAGTTTATTTCACATTTTTTGTAATAGTCATATGATGTAATCCGATGTAATAGATATGTTGGAATTCTTAATCAGGGGTTTTCTCTTCGGAGATGTAATTAACAGAATTTTTATGCATATGTAAGAGTTCTGGAAATAAAGTACTCGCAATTCTTGATTTGTTGTCATTTATACTCGCGCAACTTTAAATTTATATACTATCTGTCTCTATGACGTGGACGCGTACATTAGCTATTTTTGTCGCCGCCATTTTCCCGTCATCAGATTCTGGCACGCCCAGTGGGACATATTTCTCCCCTCATCTCTGAATTCCAACATAGGATTGCATCATATGATTTTGCGAAGCACATATGTCATACTTTGCAAAATAAATATATTCAAAGAAATATGCAAGAAAACTAATATGTGGTTTTCTTGATTCATATAGAGGTATGGAGGGGCAAGTTCAGCAGTTCGTGACCCTCCGCTTCGGTGACCTATGGCTTGATGTGCCATACGGTACACTTGTGAATGCAGCAAGTGAAAGCTGGAAGACTACAGCTGCATCTCCTGCTGAAAAAGAGAAAGAAAAAGAGGTTTCATCAGCACCAAGAGATGGGTTTGTTCCTGTGATGTCAAAGTCAGCTAAGAGAAGGATGAGAGTTACGGCGAGAGCTGCAAGAGCTGCTGTATATGAGCAGCATATGAATGTGCACAAGGCTGCTCCATCTGATTCGGTTCCTCCTGGTTTTGAAAAGGCATCATACAAGCCTGCAAGCCAGAGAGCTCCGATGAAGTTTCAGAACACACTTGAAGAGTGGCCTGTTCTTGCCAAAAGAGCAACTCCACTGAAGATCACATCACCGGCGCGGTCTGTTTCATCACCGGTTACTCTAACAAGACATGAGCCAGCTTCATCGACTACATCGACCAAAGTCGCGGTGCCGCTCACTCCATCTAAACTGAAGGTGGGCGCACCAAGCATGGCTCTCCATGAAACAGCAGGGGTAGGCTCATACAAGCCTACTTCAAACACGCCGGCGGCAGCTTATAAGGCTTCCGCGGCGGAGAAAGGAAAAGCGGCGATGGTGAAAGGTGCTGAATCCCCTCTACCGCAGCTTCGGGTAGATGCGCCCGAGTTCTTCCCCACATGCGCTGAGCCGAGTACCAAACGCTCGCTCATGTGGCAGGGGGTGTACCTCACTCCGGATGATATGAGGACAGGTCATGTCGACCCGATAGCAACAATTTCAGACCCCTTGTCATCATCGGTACAAATGCCGCGTCCATCATTTGAAGGATCGTTTGACCCTGTTCGCCACCGTCGTCGCCGACAGAGGGCTCATCAAGCATGGGTCGACTTTCCAGCGCCCGTCGAGTCCACTGAAGCAAGTCGTCAACGGAAACAAATTGCATACCCCATCAGAAACAGAGATAGGGATGCTAATGCAAGAATCCGTGGAAGGCGTAATATTGAATTCCACAAAATCATGATAAGGAATGTGTGCCAAGCACTGAAAGAGATGCTGCCAGGCCATTCTATGTCAGCAGATGATGTTGGTGGTGAAATCATGCGCCGAGCTCATGCTCTCGCCAAATGGCCGGAGTATGAAGAGTTTGTAAAAGAAGAGCCAAGGAGAAGAGAGTATGTCACTCAGGCTGGTCGTGCAAGTGCAAAGCGCGCAGCTCTGAAGAGAAGAGAGATGGCTGTACATGCTGATTCAGGTTACAGCAGAGTAGAAGACAAAAGTTATCAATCTTCAGGTCAAGATAGTAGAGTATGTGTGGTCAAGAAATCAGAAAATATTCCAAAGAAAGAAGCCCCGGTTCTCACTCCATGGCCAGCTCGCAAGAGAGATCAAAGAAATTCATTTGAAGTGTTCAATGTGTTGCCAATTGGTGTCACGGAGGCAACAGACAGCAACAGCGAGACATCATCAACTTCAGTACACTTCAAGAGAAAGAAATCCAGAAAAAATATTGTGCCAGGTCATCGTCCTGTAACTCGCAGTCAAATAGATTCGAGTAACGAGGAGAACTATTCAGATCATGCAGAGTCTCATAATCCTCTGCGTGATGGTTCTGAACATTCTGGAAATGAGCTAAAAGCTCATGAAGAACAGCAGCCTGATGTTGGTACAATCCGTGTAGAGCAAGTCCTCGCGGCAAATGCAGGACGTTCGGTTGAGGAGCAGTTAGCACAGCTCACCGCTGCACTTCAACAGAAAGAAGATGAATTGGTTGCCTTACGTGCTCGTGCGGCAAATAATACGGGTTCAGAGGCCGAGAGAAATGCTTCGAGTGGCCGTAACAATGATCAAGGTGGTCAGGGACTAAGTCTTGAAGCTGTCCAGAAAATGATAGCTGAAGGACTCAAAGCTCAGTATATGCAAACCCATTACTCAATGCGGCCAGGGTATGTTAAGCCTTACCCGCCGGATGTTGATCTTGTGCCGTTCCCGGCAAATTACCGGCAGCCGCAGTTCAGCAAATTCAGTGGAGGCGGATCTCCACATGAACACATAGCTCATTTCTTGGCAGCTTGTCAAGACACAGCTCAAAATGGTGCATTGCTACTGCGACAATTTGTGCAAACTTTGTCAGGTCCTGCTTTTACTTGGTATAGTAAATTGCCACCGAGTTCGATCAAGACATGGGAACAAATGCAAGATACTTTTCTCGAGCGCTTCTACAGCACTCAAAGAACGGTTGGCATTACAGAGCTAACTCAAACAGAGCAAGCAACAAATGAAAAAGCTGCAGATTTCATTAATAGATGGAGGAACTTAAGCCTCCACTGTCCGCAGCCACTCACAGAACCTGAAGCTGTACGTATGTGTATGAACAATCTGCATTCAGATATGGCTGTGTATCTGCAGGGTGTGCGGCCTACTACTTTTGAAGAGTTGGCCTCAAAAGCCACGGATATTGAGAATTATAATCAGCTTGTAGCACGCCGTACAAAGACGGTATACAAGCCGGTTGACAAGAGCGGTCAGCGCGATAAGTTGCCTGCCAAGCCAAAGCCGGCGCATGTCATGGAGACGACAACAATGAAGCCACAATTTCAGTCAGGGGCACCTGCCGCGAGAAATGCAGAGCGTGTAGGTGCACCAGCTCGGAGGCCAACCCTCACCGAGCGTCAAAACAGGGAGTATTCTTTCCCTGTGGATGAAGTTGGTGATTTGTTTGATGGTCTGCTTCAGCTGAAGTTAATTGAGCTCCCAAACTCAAAGAGACCTGAAGAAGCTAATATGTTCAAAGACCCTAATTTCTGCCACTATCATCGTATCTTGGGTCATACACTCAAGGACTGCTTTGTGGTTAAGAATATAATTCAGAAAATGATAGATGAAGGTACGGTTGATGCAGACCTCCTTACAAGTTTAAAGAAAGGGAAGAAAGTTGCTGCGGCAAACGTGGCTACCCTTCAAGATGACATGGAATTGAACCACGCACCGGATATGGAAGGGGCTGTAGCTGTCGGCTCGAAAGAGGTGCTCTCCGCAGAGGAGAACTACACGCCATCGAGCCCCGAGGATGTCAAGAGCGACGCCGACAGCGATCTGGACTCTTCTTCCACCATCAAGTGAAGAAAGAAAACAATGTTCCGCGCACCAGGCCGGGAATATCTGAAAGCTTGGCGAAGCGATTAAAAGGACTTCCCCAAGAATTCAATGTTCTGGCCATTGGTGTCTTTGAGGATGATAGCGAGTCTCTTCACTTCCCTGAAGAAGAGGCGCCTGAAGTGGATCAAGTCCATCTTAGATCAGGTCGTCAGCTAGCTGACCCACATCCTCCACCTAGAAAGGAGCCTAGGAACAAAGATGTAGTTCGTGATGAAATGACTGACCCTACTGTTAAGGCGTCGGTCAAATATGATGTAATTTCGCACTTGAAGAAAATACCAGCTATGCTTTCAGTGTATGATGCTTTGTCTCTCTCTTCTGATTTGCGCAAAGCTTTGGTTACAGCATTATCATTTCCGGAGGATTATCAAGTAGAAGTTTCCCAAACTGAAACTGAACTAAATAATGTACTTGAACATCACATTTACTGATGAAGATAGGCTGCTAGGCTCAAAGAAGCACAACAGGCCACTTCTCATGTTTGGTGAGATCGATGAATCGCCAACAAATCGCATAATGATAGATGGAGGTTCTGCTATAAACTTGCTACCTCTACGTACTCTGAAAAGAATTGGACATAGTACTAGAAACTTGAGTCGGTCCAATGTAGTGATACATGGGTTTAATCAATCCGGCCAGGAAGCCATGGGTACTATCTCCTTGGTTTTAAAATTGGAGACATTATGCACACACGTGATGTTCCATGTAATTGATGCAGCAACCTCGTACAATGCATTGCTGGGTCGACCATGGTTGCATGAAAATCAAGTTGTACCATCGACACTTCATCAGTGCATCAAGTACAGAGAGCAGTCTGGAGAAACAGTCAGAATATTTGCAGATAAGAGGCCATTTACAGTGGCTGAATCATTCTATGCTGATGCAAAATTTTATTTTGAGCCTGTTGAGAAAGCGGACAAGCCAAAGTTAGCCATAATACCTGAACCGAGTGTTACAGCAAAAGATGTTGCAGAATCTTCATCAAGCAAAAAAGTCTATCAGTACATACCAAGTAATCAGAGGAAAAAGGGTGACCCAATATTCCGCATTGTGAGTAAGTCGTCCATTAAAAGAGGTACAAAATTCCCTACACCTCTACCTCCTTTGGTTCAACACAAAATTGAACTATCAAAGAGGGAGTCGCATCAGAATAAGAAAAATAAAAAGAAGCATGTGGCGCCGATTACCTTGTCAAATAAAAATGATGAGTCATTGCCTATTTCTTTATATGATAATAGAGTTCTGTATATGATGCGAGAAAATGGGATATGATATCTTCACAGGCCCGTCTTTATGCGACGGCCGGGGCAACTTGCGCCATTTGAAAAGGCGTTGTCTCAAGAACAGCTTGAAGCTCTACATGAAGATCAAGTCTTAAAAGAAAAGAGATATGGGTTAGGATATGAAGTCTGTATGGCGTCGACTGAATATATTGATATGGCTGAAGCATCTCCGCAAATGGAAGATGGCAACCAGCCCACGGTCGACGACTTGGAAGAAATAAATATTGAGATGTGTTTGCTTGGACATATGAAGAAATGCCAGGGGCTAGACCCGGAAGTAGATGTACACCACCTTGCTGTACAAGAAGGTGTTGCGCCGGTGAAACAGGGACAAAGAAAATATCGTCCAGAAGTACTTCCGAAAATAGAAGCTGAGGTAGATAAACTCATTGCTGCAGGGTTCATTAGAGAAGTCAAATATCCCAAGTGGATCTCTAGTATTGTACCCGTCAAAAAGAAAAATGGTCAAACTCGTGTATGTGTAGACTTCAGGGATTTGAATAAAGCATGTCCCAAAGATGATTTCCCAATACCTATTTCTGAAATACTAGTCGATGCCACCATAGGGCATGAAATATTTTCTTTCATGGACGGTTATTCCGGTTACAACCAAATAAAAATGGCGCCGGAAGATCAAGAGCTAACAGCATTCCGCACACCTAAAGGTATATACTGTTATAAAGTTATGCCTTTTGGGTTGAAAAATGCCGGCGCAACATATCAGCGAGCCATGGCAATCATCTTAGATGGGTTGTTGTATGATATCGTCGAATGTTATATAGACGACATAGTTGTAAAATCAAAGCGCGAGCAAGATCACTTAAAGCATCTTGAAGTGGTTTTCGAGCGTCTTAGGCAACATAATCTGAAAATGAACCCAATGAAGTGTGCATTCGGAGTTTCCTCCGGAAAATTTCTAGGTTTCGTGGTTACAAAGCATGGTATTCAGGTCGACCCAACTGAAATACAAGCGATCGTTAAAATGCCTCCACCCATAAATCTACACAAATTAAAAAGCTTCCAAGGCCACCTAGCATATATACGGAGGTTCATCTCTAATTTATCGGGGAGATGTAAACCCTTCTCGCGCCTTATGAAAAAGGATATCCCATTTGAATGGGATCAAGCATGCCAAAATGCATTCTTAGAAATTAAGAAATATTTGATAAATCCCCCTGTTTTAGGAGCGCCAGTTAAAGACCGGCCACTAATTTTATATACAGCAGCCATGCCTACATCGCTGGGTGCTCTACTGGCACAAAATAACGACGCGGGGAAAGAAATGTCGTTGTATTACCTTAGCCGCACCCTTGTGGGGGCTGAGTGTAATTATCCAGACATGGAAAAAATATGTCTAGCATTAGTATTTGCAGCACAAAAATTACGCCACTACATGTTAGAACATACTGTACATCTTGTATCGAGAGCGGATCCTCTTCGATATATTCTGAATAAAATGGTGCTTTCCGGAAGGTTAGCAAAATGGGCAATGTTATTGTCACAGTTTGATATTAAATACGTGCCACAAAAGGCCATAAAAGGTCAGGCCTTAGCTAATTTCCTAGCTGCACATCCGATACCGGATGATTTCCCAATTGATGATGATTTACCGGATCAAGAAGTATTCACCACATCAATCATAAGCTCAACATGGCAGATGTACTTTGACGGCGCTTGTCGAAAATCAGGGGCAGGTGCTGGAGTTGTCTTCGTTACACCAAACAAAGATATAATTCCGTACTCATTTACCTTGACTTCAGCGGTGTCAAATAATTCCGCCGAATACGAGGCTTTGATAGTCGGGCTTGAGTTAGCTTTAAATATGGGATTAGACTCACTCACCGTATATGGTGATTCTCAATTGGTAATTAACCAGTTGTTGGGAGTCTACATGGTTAGGAAAGAAGAATTAATGCCATACTTTAAAAGAGCCAAAACGCTAATGTCTCTATTTGCTGATCTAAATGTTCAGCATATTGTTAGAAGCCAAAATGACAAGGCTGATGCTTTAGCAAGTCTAGCTGCCAGCATGTCACTATCTTCTCATCAATCGATGGATGTCCATGTTGAAGAAAGAAGGATATTGCCAATACTTGCTGAGGAAGAAGAAACAATTGTAGCTTCAGCAATGACAGCCGAGATATGTGAAATTGAAGTAGGGGATTGGCGAGAACCATTCCTAGAATATTTACTTCATGGATATTTACCGCTGGATGCTAGTGAAAGATCTCGAATCCGCAAAAGATCGATTCATTATACATGCATCAATGACACACTCTATAGGCGCTCACATGATGGTGTCTTATTACGATGCCTCGCAGGAAATGAAATTATGGAGGCCCTGAATGAGGTTCATGCTGGAATATGTGGCTCACACCAATCTGGTCCTAAATCCCATTATCAACTAAGGCGTTTGGGTTATTATTGGCCCACAATGTTTGGCGATGCTACTAAATTCGCAAAGAAATGTCATGAGTGTCAAGTGCATGCTGACTTTATACATCAGCCACACGAGCCACTCCATGCCACAAATATATCTTGGCCATTTGAAATGTGGGGAATGGATATAGTAGGGCCAATTAATCCACCATCGTCCAAAGGTCACAAATTCATTTTGGCTGCAACGGATTACTTCTCTAAGTGGGCTGAACTTGTACCACTAAAAGAGGACAAAGCGGAGAATGTGGAGCACTTTATAAGAACACATCTCATATATCGCTATGGCGTTCCTTCTCGGATTATGTCTGATAATGGAACTCCCTTTAAAAATAAACATGTTGACAAATTATGCTCAAAGTTTAAGATAAACCATTTCTATTCTACGGCATATAATCCAGCCGCAAATGGACAAGCAGTGGCTTTTAATAAAACTCTTTGCAAATTACTAAAGAAAGTGGTGTCAAAAAATAAACGGGAGTGGCATGAAAAACTCCTTGAAGCCTTGTGGGCTTATAGAACCACAACCCGAACACCAACAGGAATGACGCCTTATTCCCTGGTATTTGGAGGAGAAGCGGTCCTCCCTTTGGAAGTACAAATTACTTCTCTAAGAGTCGCTACTCATGAAAATTTATCCGAGGAGAAATCAGCACAATTACGCCTCGATGAATTAGAAAGACTTGAAGGAAAACGACTTCAAGCCTTGCAAAATCTAGAGGCATACCAAGCTAGAATGTCTCGGGCCTTCGACAAGCGCGTGAAACGAAGGTCATTTAAACAAGGAGACTTAGTGCTCACAGTCATTCGTCCAATGAACATCACACGGCGAATGAAAGGGAAATTTGAACCTAAATGGGAAGGTCCTTTCGTCGTAAAAGAAGTTTATTCTAGCGGCGCATACAAAATCATATCGCCGGACGGTAAATATTCACCCTCACCGGTAAATGGGAAATTCCTTAAGCGTTACTAGGTTTAAAAAAAAACTAAATAAAAGAAAATACTCCTCGCCATCACGAGTATAAACTGGGGCAGAAATAAAAGAAAATACTCCTCGCCATCACGAGTATAAAGCTGGGGCAGAAATAAAAGAAAATACTCCTCGCCATCACGAGTATAAACTGGGGCAGAAATAAAAAATTTACTCCTCGCCATCACGAGTATAAACTGGGGTAGAAATAAAAAAATTACTCCTCGCCATCACGAGTATAAACTGGGGCAGAAATAAAAGAAAATACTCCTCACGAGTATAAGCTGGGGCAGAAATAAAAAAAATACTCCTCGCCATCACGAGTATAAACTGGGGCAGAAATAAAAAAAAATACTCCTCGCCATCACGAGTATAAACTGGGGCCAAAACTAAATTAAAAAAAATTACTCCTCGCCATCACGAGTATAAGCTGGGGCCAAAATAAAAAATATCAATTATGAATAACAGCAGAGCTTTAAGCCATGCAGATGTAAATAAATAAATCAGCTTCGGAACATGAACTCCATTACTAATTCAAACATAAGTACCAGGACATTATAAATAAATGTTGGGAGCTTAAAGACACGCGAATCCTAACAAAGTGATTGACTGAAGTTCAATTGTTACACGAATAGCATGACATAGTCTGCTAACCACTTAATACCAAATGATAAACAAAATGCTAATTCTGAAGAAATGAAATCAGAAACTATAATGACCAAGTAAAAGAGACACGGACAATCTGAATCCTTCACAGGGAGCGCCATTTGTGCAGATTTCCAATGAGCTGATCCGCTTCAAGCTTCAAAGTTTGGGCCTGTTGCTGGAATTCAGTGAGCTTTTGACTTTGGCCAACGCCAGCATTCTGAAGCCTATCCCTGCGCTCCTTCAGTTCTGACTCGTGAACAGAGTGTGCTTGCCGTAGCTTCTCTTCATTCCCTTCAAGCTCAAACAAAGCAGCAGAAGCCTCCTCAAGCTGTGCCTTCAGACTTGCTACGAACGCTGCCTGTTCGGCACGACGTTTCCCAATGGAGGATAATTCTTCAGCAACAGTTCTAGCGACATCTTCGCGGGACTGAACTTCAAGTGTCACTTCAGTCCTAGCATGGTTCTCCTTCTCAGTCTCCTTCTGAAGTTCACCCTGATTAGTTTCTAGCTTGTTTGAAAGGGTAACAAGCTGAACTAACACTTCTTTAGCTTTAGCTATCTGGGGAATATAGCCAGGCAGCGTTTTCGAAATCTCCTCAAGCATGATACGATGCTCAGGATCACAGATTGTCGTCGTGTTCAAACCCTTAAGAGCATTCTTCACTACCTTGTGGGTGGCATCCAGAAAAGGGTCCGTTATGAGATTATGTTCCATTTCTGAGCTCTTTCCTGAAACGACGACCGTCACCTCGGGACTTGCCAAACTGTGAGCGTCCTGCTCGCTACCTGAAATATATATACATAATAATCATGAGAAAGATAGTGACAGTAAATACAGTGGATAAGCATGATTAATCAGTCAAATTTATGTACAATCTACCATGTAAGGTTGATGAAAAACCAAAATCATTAGGGGTTGGAGGAATATTTTGAGCCCCATTTAAAGTAGAGGATGAATGAGGCATCCCAGACCCATCGGACTGATAACCCTCCATGTATATGTCAAAAAGGTCCTCCCAACCGTGACCATCTTCACCGGCAAGCGCGCGGTCAAGATTTTCATTGCTGATTAAAGTACCAAAATCTGATTCTGTCGTTACAGTTTCAAACACTGGAAATGCAGACAAATCAGACTCTGCAGAAAAATCAAGTTTTCGCTTCAAGGGTAACCTCTCATCCTCGCCAACAGGAGTGAGGGTAGACGTAGACTGCCTAGACCTCTTTCCATTATTATTGGGAGTGATCTTTGGAGGTTCATTATACCTCGCCAGCGGTTGGGCAGAGAAAACCACAGCTGCAACATTGTCATTTGATAGACGTCCTTGCTGCAGTTTAAAAAAAAAACATTATATATAAGTGAATGAGTACAAATAAGAATACACGTTGAAAAAAAAATTAAACTGTCGACACACCTTATCTGATTGTATTGGGTGAGTAGCAGCAACGACATCCTGGTCGTAACTTTGGAGTACCGGTGTCCAACGATTTTTGATTCTTTCCTCTATCTTCTCAATGACAGTAATATATTGTACTCGTTGACTATCACATACCCGTTTTACCACCTTAAGGTCTGTGGTAGAAAGTGGACGAGCAGTGATATGATGTTGTAGCGCATACTTGCTCTTCTTCCTCTCATCATAAGAAATATTTCCCATCATGTTGCCATTGCAAAGAGAATTTGAAATACGGGCAAAAGGTTTCACAAAATTTCTCCACCAATTAGCCCACGCCACAGAAGAATCCGTGACTCGATTATCACTCGGAAAATATTTGAACGCCGGATCCAGTGAGAGCAAATGCAGCCAAAAAGCATGAGCAATTCCAATCTCGTCAGTCGTATATAAGCTTTGTAGAGGAGAGAAAGGCACGACTTGGTCAAAACGGAATTGTTGTGCTACTCGATCTGGATGATACGGTTCAGCTATGCAAGCATCATTCTCCAAACAGCCACGCCTCCAAGGAAGCATTCCCCGTCGGATCGAGATTAGGAAAGCCTTTTTGGGCTGGAATAAACCATCTGGATTTGTCAAAGTATATGGGAACCAAAAGATATTATGACGACTCTCAAGGAAAGCATGTGCTTGCTCCGGAGCAAAAGGCTTGGGTGTTTTGAACATAGTATCCACCATACGAGGCTTTACTATTAAATTCCTAGAGGATGGGAAATTTGGTGTTTTCACCCTGTTTCCAAAAGGCTTTTTGAGGTATATACCTATCCATCCAATCATGAAATGGACTGGCCAAATCCTATGCGTGAAAGAAGGTCCAATTGGGTGAGTACTGATTAGCCGAAGTGAGTAATAGAGTGAACAAAGAGCTGGCGGGCCCAAAGAAATTCGACGTCCCAAGGTGATCCATGATGCCATCACCAATACGCCAGGACGAATGTATGCCCCACCACCAACAACGACAAAGCGACATAGCCAAATAGCAATGAAAGCAGCAGTATATATTCTTTCATCTTCTAGACTTTCTATAAGAAAACAATCATACTCACGATTGTGGAAGAAGTCGCACCAATCTTTGAAACCAACCTGGTTGCCTATAGCAAGCTTGGTCCAGATATCTAAGAGTCGTGATAGAAACTTTGGGTACAAAAGTGATGAACCTTCTAGCTCATGTGATGGTGGAACAAATTCTTCATAAGGTTCACCGTCAAGCGGCAAACCTGCCATCTGATGCATATCGAGGAGGGTAATGGTACGCTCACCAGAAGAAAACAAGAAAGTATTGGTGTTGGGATTCCATTTCTCAAGTAAAGACCTCAGAAGTGGAGGAGAGACGGAATAGTCACCTAAAGAGCAGTAAATAGCTCCATAGATGTAATCCACACCCTCTTCACTTCCCTTCAGATGGGTATGATATTTCTTCATAATGCAAGCTCCCCATTCGGTATATCCCAGGGGCATTGGGACATACTCTACCTCATGGTTCTCCCAACCAAGACCTTCAGACACTATGCGGGTCCCCAAAGTCATAGCTTCATCAAGTCTAGGCAAAGGCGCCATTGGATGATAACACTGGCCTAGAAAGGATGGTCCTGACGTCCATCCACGTTCTCCATACTCAAGCTTCCCATGTGGCATAATTGAAGGCTTGATCACAGGATTAGCTAGTTCATTAGTGGCTGGCCTGAACATATGTACTTTGGCCAGTTGCAAAAGAGACATTCTGTGTAAATTCTTAGACGAAGATAGTACTGTAGCCTCCTCCATCTATAGGTAAATGAAATATAAATGTATTGGTACCAATGCAAAAACGTTGGTGAAACAACAGATTAAATCAATACAGAGCATTACCTAAATAAAAAAAAACACGGCGGGAAATCCACGATCCTGTCGATATAAAAATAATACTCAGTTTGTGAAAAGAAGCAACCGCCTAAACTTCCAATGGGATGCAATCAATTTAAAATGATGCGTGCATACCATTCTTCTATACAAATAATGAAAAAGGATAAGAGAAAGGAGTTGTGTCTTACCAATGAGGAAAGGCAGACGTATGACAGCCAAACAAAGAGCGACCTGTTACTCCTGGCTGTAATCAATCTACCTTATAAGAAAGATAGAGATCAGAAGTTAAATCAGATTGAGTACATAGATTACGTACTCGGATGGAAGTGTGTAAAAAAAATATTCATGCACTTACCAGCATCTGAAAACAAGATCTGATCTGCGTTTCCGCAGAGAGTTGCTGGCTTTTATGCCTGAAATCAACAATAGAATAAACAGATTGGAATAAATCAGATAGATAGTAGGAACGCAAAGTTCAAACAGCCAAAATAGCATGATAGTTACACATACTCGAAAGATAAAAGAATTTGCTTCAGAGCGGAGCTGAACTATGCCCGTCAGATAGCCTTCAGAGAAGTAAAGAGTGCTATGCACGGGTTGTTATTAAAACAACGGCAGCAAATTTGTTGGCCAGCACGTTGCTGGAATATCGGCAGTAGTGGCTAGCTATAGATAACTATTTACTCGTCCCTGGGCCCCTTATCCTTTGGAGTCTCAACTAATTTTCAAAGTGATGCAGGATAATGATCCGGTAAAAAATAAGGGCCGGAATTATTTAGACATCCAATATAAAGAAAAGCATATATTTTCGAGTTACGGATACGAAGCATAATAATATTCGCATCCAGACCTCGAGGGGCATCTGTTGACATCGATTTTGACTAAACTAAATTTGAATGTGGAAAATTAACGAAAATATTAATATCACTTCAAACGGCAAATTCCGTTACTATAAAAAGAATATAAATCTAAACAATAAAGTCATTTTAAATAATCAATTACAACGATCGGCATGAGCAGGACCAAAATATGTAGTCATAGGTAAATATTGATACATGGCAAAACGCGAGTTAAAATACTTGCTTCTTACATTAATTTGTTAATGTGAATATTATATATACACACATACTTTTCCTTTGACGGAGGTATAAATTCGCCCTCTCTATGTTAAACTATCAAAATGTTCAAAGAATAAACAGGGTCTACTTGGAAGCCATCGAAAATACAATTTGTAGGCAGCGTAGACTGAACCGTACATGTATACTGGCTTCACGTTGGCCAAACCAAAAAGCCCATGCATGCATGGATTAAGCGGCACCGCTGCAAGATTAACAAATAATAACGTAATTATCCAGCCCATGGCCCATGTGTATACGGTTCCATATTGAACGCTCCAAATCCAAAATATCTGCAACCCACCACGCTCCCACAATCGCCCCACGATCTGCACGATCGCACGCAGCGATGCAACTGCTCGCGGCGAGCGACGGAAGCCTCCAACCTCTATAAATACGAGGGTCATCTTGATCAGAGAGACTCCAGAAACCAATTCCATCGTCGCTTCGCTGCCGGTAAGTTCATACACCACAGCAAATAGCCAACACAGAAAAAAGAGAAGAAGAGAACAAGAAGGAGCACTTCGACGTTCAGGAAAAGGTGGGATCCATGGCTTTGCTTTAGCCTTTGGTTTGGCCATGCGTACAAACCAAATGGCCTCCATCTTCATCCTCTTTCTTAGCCTTTGGTTTGGCCATTGGTACTAACTAAGGAGCTCCCTTATATCTGCTAAATCCCATGTCCTCTGTTTGGCCGTTGTGGTACAAACTCAGGAGCTGGTTCATCTTCTCTAAAATTGGCACACTTGGTTTGGCCATTACGGTACAGACCAAGGAGTATGTTTGCATATAGCTTCTCTCTGATGTTCCTCTCTTGATTTGGTCCCCTTAGCGATACAAACCAGGGTGAACGTGTGTATAAGCCTCGTTCCTGAGTTTGGTCCCTATACGTGGAAACAAATCTAGAGAATTACATTAGTGCAAGAACTCCATAAAAAATAATATCTTGGATCAGTCCTCAAATGACTGATGCGATCAAGCTTGGATAAAAGAAATCAAAAGTTCATCTTGGTTACACTTCTCGCAGGCATTAATTGCTAGGCGGTGTTAGTAGTAATACAAGTAAAATAAACTATAACAAGAGTCTGCCTCATATTGCATTATAGGCTAGATTACTAAATCATGTCATAAACTTCCCCTTGGTTACGCTGCTCGCGGACACTACATTAGTGTTACACGATGTAGTAGTAATACAAGTGAGAAAAATGAAATATACATGCCCCGGTGGTGTGCAAATAATTCAAAATCTTCAAAGTCAAATTAGTACTACATCCACTAGTACTAAAGAAATATAAAAGACCAAGTATATGCAGCTGTCGCTTCATGCATGTAGAAAAGTTCTGTGCATGTTCCATAGCTAAATTTGCATGCGCTCTTGTACTGATAATACTAGTGCAAGAATAAATGATGATGCATGCGCATATATCCTATCCAGCAAATGTAGGATCAAAGCAAATACTATGCCTAGCTATATCAAAACTTCATTATATGCTACGTATATTTAAGTAGTAAAATAAATGAAGCATGCTAGGAAAACATATATTAAAAAAGATGCCAAGTATCTAGGAAGACAAACTTCAAGCTCGGCGAGCAGATTTCATCGACGACCGCGAGGAGGACTTCTTAGTTTATTTCACATTTTTTGTAATAGTCATATGATGTAATCCGATGTAATAGATATGTTGGAATTCTTAATCGGGGGTTTCTCTTCGGAGATGTAATTAACAGAATTTTTATGCATATGTAAGAGTTCTGGAAATAAAGTACTCGCAATTCTTGATTTGTTGTCATTTATACTCGCGCAACTTTAAATTTATATACTATCTGTCTCTATGACGTGGACGCGTACATTAGCTATTTTTGTCGCCGCCATTTTCCCGTCATCAGTTATAGTACCCATTACCATTCGTTGACAACAACAAACACCTCTCAAAACTTTATTTGTATGCTCTCTATATGATTTTAAAACTTAAAAAGCTCTAGCACATGATTTAATCCCTGCTTCCCTCTGCGAAGGGCCATTCTTTTACTTTATGTTGAGTCAGTTTACCCACTTCTTTCTATCTCAGAAGCAAACACTTGTGTCAACTGTGTGCATTGATTCTTACATGTTTACCTATTGCACTTGTTATATTACTTTGTGTTGACAACTATCCATGAGATAAACATGTTGAAGTTGAAAGCAACTGCTGAAACTTATATCTTCCTTTGTGTTGCTTTAAAGCTTTCTACTAAGAATTTATTGCTTTATGAGTAACTCTTATGCAAGACTTATTGATGCTTGTCTTGAAAGTACTATTCATGAAAATTCTTTGTTATATGGTTCAGTTGTTTACTCATTGTCTTCACCATTGCTTCGAATCGCTGCATTCATCTCATATGCTTTACAATAGTATGATCAAGATTATGATAGCATGTCACTTAAGAAATTATCTTTGTTATCGTTTACCTACTCGAGGGCGAGTAGGAACTAAGCTTGGGGATGCTTGATACGTCTCAAACGTATCTATAATTTCTTATGTTCCATGCTACTTTTATGATGATACTCACATGTTTTATACACATTATATGTCATATTTATGCATTTTCCGGAACTAACCTATTGACGAGATGCCGAAGTGCCAGTTCCTGTTTTCTGCTGTTTTTGGTTTCAGAAATCCTAGTAAGGAAATATTCTCGGAATTGGACGAAATCAAGGCCCACGATCTTATAATTCCACGAAGCTTCCAGAACACCCGAGAGGCACCAGAGGGGAGCCCTGGTGGCCCCACACAAGGTGGTGGCGCGGCCAAGGAGCCAGGCGCGCCCCCCTACTGTGTGGTGGCCCTAGACCCCCTCCGACTCCGCCTCTTCGCCTATTTAAAGCTCCCTGACCTAAAACTTCGATACGAAAAAGCCACGGTACGAGAAACCTTCCAGAGCCGCCGCCATCGCAAAGCCAAGATCTGGGGGACGAGGGTCTCGTTCGGCACGCCGCCGGGACGGGGAAGTGCCCCCGGAAGGCATCTCCATCGATACCACCGCCATCTTCATCACCGCTGCTGTCTCCCATGAGGAGGGAGTAGTTCTCCCTTGAGGCTAAGGTCTGTACCGGTAGCTATGTGGTTAATCTCTCTCCTATGTACTTCAATACAATGATCTCATGAGCTGCCTTACATGATTGAGATTCATATGAGTTTTGTATCGCTATTCATCTATGTGTTACTCTAGTGATGTTATTAAAGTACTCTATTCCTCCTTCGTGGTGTAACGGTGATAGTGTGTGCATCATGTAAGTACTTGGCGTAGCTTATGATTGTAATCTCTTGTAGATTATGAAGTTAATTATTGCTATGATAGTATTGATGCGATCTATTCCTCCTTCATAGTGTGATGGTGACAGTGTGCATGCTATGTTAGTACTTGGTGTAATTGCAATGATCTATCATGCACTCTAAGGTTATTTAAATATGAACATCGAATGTTGTGGAGCTTGTTAACTCCGGCATTGAGGTGCTCTTGTAGCCCTACACAATTAGTGGTGTTCATCATCCAACAAGAGAGTGTAGAGTGGTTTTGTTATGTGATCAATGTTGAGAGCGTCCACTAGTGAAAGTATGATCCCTAGGCCTTGTTTCCAAATACTGAAACTCCGTTTATTTACTGTTATGTTGCATGTTTACTCGCTGCCATATTTTATTCAGATTGCTATTACCACTCATATACATCCATACTACTTGTATTTTACTATCTCTTCGCCGAACTAGTGCACCTATACATCTGACAAGTGTATTAGGTGTGTTGGGGACACAAGAGACTTCTTGTATCGTGATTGCAGGGTTGCTTGAGAGGGATATCTATTATACATTCGTTAGCAGGAAGGTAGATAATAATCTCAGATTTCTATTATAAAAACAGCCTTATGTGTTTGTAGTTTGTACATGCCTTCCACCAATTGAAATGCATGGACCAGTTGTGTGGTCGTAGAAATATAGCTTCAAGTAAAATAAAGCTCGAGGCTACCATCTAGGTGTACTTATCTTATCTAGCTTGCCATTGAACATTAAGAGTTGGATCCTGTCGAAGTTGATACCTGCTAGGAAAATATTGTCGTTGTCGCCCTTGACGGTGGCAGCGTCATCAAAGCAGTCCTATGATGGCGCTGCAAAATAGAGATACAAAGTTAAAACAATATCACTTGTTAACTGAAAACCAATGAAAGGCAGGTATAAACATTATGCAAATATATCTATTGTCAAAAAACATCCCTTGGTAATCAATAGGCGAACAGAATTCTTCAAATATATTCTATAAATTTACTAAAGAGTAATCTGGGATTGTTTTTTCATGTAGCTAAGTTGCTGATCCATAAGCCCTAGCTAAAAAAAAATTAGAGCTCATAACTCAATTAGGCAATAGCAAACAAAAATCATTCGGAGTCTAGGAAATCCATCTATATTTGCATAACTTGGAAATTATCTATACTAATCCTGTAGATGAGTACTGGTTACAAAAAAAAGCGCATTCGCCGCCGAAACTGTGATATTGCAAGTCAATTAGATGCGCATATTTCACAGATGTTGAGTTACAACAAACTTAGTTGTGGAAAAAAGGAGAGCAAACTTCCATTATATCAAATCCACGATTCTGATCATCTGAACTTCATTAGTACCTCTTTGTATGTTCTGGCTAAGACCGAGGAAGCTCAGATAACAAATCATTATCAAGTGAAATCTTCTGATCCTTCAAAGTAAAATTAATAGCATGAAAAATATATTCCTAACCAGGGGAACCAGACTTTTTAAAACTTGATTGATACACAACCTGCATATAGTAGAAACAACATGCCGGTGTATTTTTGTAAGAGAAAAATATCAGGTTAAATATAAAAACAGCAGAAAGTCTAAAAGCACGACATATGAAAATGTCCTCTAAAACAGAATGTCAGAACCATGCATCCAATTTAAAAATGCACTTGACCTTTACCTTGAATTGTACTACAAGAGAACCATCAGATGCTCGTGGAATGATGATCAACTTTGCTACATCATAGTATGGTCATGTTTACGGCTCAATTACCAGGCTCCGGCGTCCAGCCCGAGAGCGCGTCGGGCCTTGTCAAGCTCCCCTGCCGCGTCCACTGCTCGGCTTGAGGAGGTAGTCCCCTATCGAAAAGCACGCCTTGGTCCACTCCTGCAGCCGCCGCTCGCGCATAACAAGCGTCAAGGGGGCTGGTCTGGGCGGAGTAGGCCGACGAGTGACGAATCGGGGTGGAGCTCTCCGGCGACCTGGGACGTGCTGGGGCTGAGCGCGCCGGCGATCAGGGACCACGGGCGGGATGGGGGGCGCTTTGAGCAGGGCTGCGGCAGGGGCGATCACGCCGGTGAACGGGGCCTAGCGCGGGCTGTAGTTCCTGATCTGTGCGAGACAGGGGAGGGTGGGTCGGGTCCGGCGACCGAAGACGGAGGCGGGGGTCTGGACTCTGCAGGAGTGAATCCCTTCGTGCGGGTCCGGCTTGTTAAGGGCGACACGCGAGGATGGAGACGGCTGTTTCCATGGACTACCTTCTGCAGTTACGATTTTGATGTGCGGTTTCGAAGGTTTGACGAAGGGGGCTTGACGAAGCGAGCGACGGACGGTCTGACGACGCAACGCGTTCGTGTTTTTTAAGTAGTACTAGTTAAAATGCCCGTGCGTTGCCACGGGTTCTCAAATTTTATTTGCCCAATGCACATATATAGTTCCTAATGCACTTATGAAAAGAAAACAAAGAAATTAGAGATATCATAAATTATAATCATCAAAGAAACCAGTACTACTTATAGAAGATAATTCAAAATCATTGGTTATCACAAGCCATGACACCAACAGAAAAACATTCGTTTCTAACAAAATCTCCTTAGCTAGATCCTCCAGGAATTCCTTCAATTGCTCGACACCTCCTCTTCACCTTGAGTTTCAAAAACACTATCAAAGTGCTACCATACACCTTCTATATGCCTTTTTCAGCAATCTCTATAGCTCGATCATGCTCGCCAACTACTTCACCTGCCACACTAACATGCTCTTCAATAGTGGCAGGGATTATAAGAAAATATGACTTCGCCACTTCAATCAGGTTGGGAGAACACATTTACTCTTTACAAGAATTTTGCAGTTTCCATAGTTCATTTCATATTTGCATCTCAAAACATCCATGCTACTATTTTCAAGAAAACAACTGAAGAGAGCAGCAAAGACAGCGGCCAACGCGAAAAACGGGAGAGAGCGGTACTGCACTCGAGACACTCATCATAATGTACTATTTGTTTATAATTTATAAACAAGAAAAGGTGTGTGTATTTATAACACAGCCGCCCACAATCTAAGAAAATATTGGCATCTCATTTAGTAACTGATGGTATGAAATACAATATTGCATCACAACATCATAATGTACTATTTGTTTATAATTTATAAACAAGAAAAGGTGTGTGTACTTATAACACAGCCGCCCACAATCTAAGAAAATATTGGCATCTCATTTAGTAACTGATGGTATGAAATACAATATCGCATCACAACAACCATCAGAAATAAACCATGTTATACTATTGGAGTGGTAGGTAACAAAACCAATTCTGAAAATGAAGCAGCACACCCACAAGATTACAAGAGATATTGGAGTGGTAGGTAACCAAAGCAATTCTATTTTAAACAACAAAATCAAGATCCTATATTTTTGTGAATTCTGAATCTCACAATCACCCCCACAATCCTAAATCCAGAACTGGACAATTATTTACCATGAACAAAGCACTACGTGGTAGGCCACATTTTCTCCACTTGAAACTAACATGTTGCACTTTCTTCAGCAACACCTTTGTGCTGCTTCTTCAGACAGTTCTCACAAATTTTCACAAAAGAATGTCTAGCTTTATCCTTACCGTAGTGCAGAGATCTTGAATACATCTCCATAGGCTCCACCGTGAAAAACTTGGTCCATGTATTAGCACGAACCATCGTTTTTTTCTTCTGTTTTTTGCATTAATCGGACGTTGTCTCAGGAACAAGCGATGTAATTTCTTTAGAGGCGACAAGATCTGGAAAAAACGATGGTTGTTTGATTGGTTCGCCTGCAGCAAAGAAACATTAAGCTAAGTGTCACTGAGGCAAGTGACATATAAATGGGAGAATAAAATTTGAGAATATTGATCCAGGACTTCTATTGCCATCCACTCCAAATGAAGGCCAACCGGAAATACGGTCATGATAAGCACGCCACCTGAACAAGGAAAATATAAGACACAATACTTGTTGAACTAAATCAATGAATCAGGAAACTATTATAGATGAAAGAATATACGGGCAGAGCAATTATTCAAACAAGAGAGCACACAATGATCATGTTGGGGATTTCTAATAGTGCACAAGGAACAATATGTTTCTTTTGACATAAGTTTTCCGTGTGAGTTCAAACATTATGAAGGTATGTAGGTGCTAGTCAATTCAACCAACGAGACCTCAAAAGTTTCTCTATTTCAGGGTGCAGTATAATCTAGGTATCCAGCATCACAGTCTCAAATGGTTTTGCTTCTCCATATTAAACAGGATATAAATACATGAACACATATCCATGGCCCCGCCCCTGCACACTGGAATGGGAATATCAGCTAACGCAAAACTAACTTCTTTATCTTGGTGTTTCCAGATCTTTCTTCCCTCCTTTTCTCTTTCCTAACGAAACCCCTTCTTCTTCCCTTGCTCTATTGAAATTGTAAGCCCTCATTTATGTGGAATATAAGTAGCAGGAGAGCTCACTACAATGAAAAATTCAGTAACTTTGGAGAAATTACAGTACAAGCAGAATAGCATATATTTTCCAATATATCTGTGCAATGGTTCAGAAATAGCATATATTTCAAAACCACTGACTTCAAATTTCAGAAATCCCAAGAAAGACTAAACAGAGTTCTTGAGTGCATCTATCTTATCCTTGATATAGACAGAGCAAATTTTAGCACCAGAACTCGTCTGGTTATGCTATGAGATCTGATTCTATTCCATCCATGCAAAGTGAACCCAGGTGCCAAAATCACTGCAAGCGCAAAACCATATATGGTTTATTTCTCAAATCCTCAAATCTCTGTAAAACACAAAACACTTAAATTTGTTAACTCGGAACACAAGAATGCAGCATGTTAGAAAGCCTGAGCACATTGAACATTGAAATATAGGAAAATAAAACTCTTACCTGACACTGATCTCACCAAAAAGATAAATCCTAGTCTTGCTATTCAAGGGAGGCCATTTGGTAGCACTTCAGAAAAATATATGTAGTTGCTCACTGCACGCTTTAGAAAAAATTGTTATAATTATAACCCCTTTTGCCGTGAAATGCTATCAGCCAGATTAGAGACACGTTAACCAAAATAAAAAAATCCCTTCCCCAAAATTGCTTTGCGTTGAGAAGTTTTTTCTGGCATTTTCTATCTGTAAAAGGCTTGCATTATAAAGTGAGAGCATGTGTCTTCTCCCATCCCAAGTTTCAATATATCTAGAGCTATGAAAAGAGAATTATCCTACCATTTTGATTTCCCTTATTCAGAGAATGAAACTCCTCTGTTCTCTGTCATGTTCTTCAACTATGGATGATCTTTTTCCAACTTCAAATGGACTGCATTGTTACCCTTATTTTTCCAACTCAGCATGTGTTATTGCTTCATCTTCCTAAAGCTCATCATGAGGGCCCTTCTTCATGTACGGAGCGGTATTCAGTTTGGGCTTCACCACCTGGAAATTGCAATATGATTAAATCAGGAAAGAGAGCTACTACAGGCCAACAACCGGTGAACAAGGCATCATCCCCGGATCCCGTTCATGCCTTCCATATAAGTTAGGAAACATAATGCACAAATTAACATTGGAAGGTCTTGGCAAAACATAATGCAATCACAGTATTTAAGTAGATCTATCTCTTGCATTATAAGCATGTAATCCAATTATTTAAAACGCAGTGGCAAAATATACTGAATTCGGAGTGACATGTTCATTCTTCTAGAGAAAATAAAGAGGGCAATGAGTTGGTTCTAGAAAAAAATTCAGAAGCATATAATGCACAAGTAATAAATCCATCAATCAATGAGATATACCTCGAAGGGTCAAACCACGGAATGGAGTAACGATGATGACATTAGTGAGTTTCCAATCATGGTGCTGCCCCAGGCTAATCATGTTGCTTGTCCGAATAACCGGCGTCAATTGAGGAATGCGATCAAAAATCATTAATGATATATTTATCTGCGAGAAGAACTATTGTCGATGTGGTGGAGGTGAAGGATAACACGTACCTTGACGGGACAGGGTTCGATGCGGTGGACATTGCTCTACTCAACGAGGATCTCCACGGCCATGAGGCAGAGCACATTCACCTCCGCCTCCAGCAGCGGCTCGCACTGCTTCAGATCTAGGCCTTGACTCGCCGTCCCGCGATCATCTCCTGATCCAACGAGCCTGCCCTCTCGCCAGCACCGCTGCGCCACCGCCGTCCGCAACGACATGCGGGAGTTCGACAGAGACAATGCGCTCGAGCTCAATGGAGGCCTCCGTAGCTCCGTCGCCGTCCCGTGATCAGCTCCTGATCCAACGCGTCTACCCTCTCGCCGCCACCGTCCGCAACCACACGCAGGAGTTCGACGGAGGCCTCCGCAGATCACTCGCCGTCACCGCTCTGGCTCACCTCCGACTACTCCGAGGCTGCCGGACGACCGCAGTGAGTGCCCTATGCCGAGCCTCCTGCACCAAGTTTGTGTGAGACAGGGGAAAAGAAACACAACAAACTGAAAAATGACAACACATGATTCTCATGATACTCCAAATGGAAATGCATATACATGAGGTGTTGATAGCATATTTAGCAATCTAACATGGGACTGTAACATGCATATTTAGCACTTGATTCTCATGATGTAGAGGTTTCACGCTATACATGATTCATAGTATCAGATGCCAACTCAATTGTGGGAAAACAGTATATGTTCACAGCTAAAGTCAAACTGTTTGGACTCACTGTCGATATCAGCAAAGGACAAGCCATTTATTGGGAACAAATGCTTCAGTAGAATGCAAATGCTAGATAACTGTAAATGACCATATGCTTATATGATCCATAAGTTTCTATTCCTTTCTCACCACGCATCAGACTCACGTATAAGCAAACAAGGAACCTACTGAATTTCTGAACCAGCACAACAACAGTCAAACGAATTTTAGACAAGATTTAATCATACTTCACACATACAGTTAATTCAGTGACAGGAAATGACAGAAATTATATGATCATTCTTTGTTTCACTTTTGTTTTCGATTGTTACACCAAACCAATAAAAAAGTGGAGACATTGTCCATCTTATTATCAGAACATACTAAACCAGTTTATACTCTTACAATCAGGATCTAACATGATCCAACGAGTATGCATTTCTCTAAGCAACACTGAATAAGAAATCAGTAAACACATCCATCGTTGCATAGAAAGTACTGAATCAGCTAAACATTGGGAGTAACCACCAACTACAGAGCTTTATTTTTTTACTCCATATGGAGGTTAGTTGTGTTGATACTGATGAAAGAGAGTCATGAATAGGGACACTGGTTGCTACGGACCTATGGTTAAAGATTCAGCCTAGTATAGGGTTGAGGACACTGGTTGCTACTGGAGTAGGATGGTTGGATCTACTCTTGATATGCACCAAGATAAGGTACTCTTGCTACCAGAGTAGATGGTGTGCCTGTTGTTTCAACTGCTCGTTCGAACACGATGAATATCCATAATTTTAAAAAAAATGACATATGAACAGCACAAGAGTATGTGCGAGTCAGCAGATATAACAAAATCAGTCTAAGAACGAGTATACCCCAATATAACCAGACCTAATTTCATCATAAACGTCCATAGAGTTTACGAATCTTGGAAGTAGCTAAACGTACATAAACCTCCACCACAAAAAAAGCTCAAATATTTTGGGGGGAAATGGCAGGCCAATCGAGCCAGTGACGAAGAGGCAGACCTGGGAGTCTGCGAACTGGGAGGTGAGGCGGATGAGGAAGAAGCCGAGCGCCCCCTCGCATTGGCCTTGTCGATGATCTGCGGGGGTGGAGGCCAATGGCCATCTTCGCATCCACCTTGTCCTTGGAGACGACCACCTGGGGGGACCGAGATCTCAAGCGGGGCTGTGGTGAGCAGCAGGATCCAGCCGACAACTGCACTCCACGTCTAGCGCCCGGTTCATGGCCATCGCTCCGTCATCATGGGAGAGGTTGCCGTCGCGATGATGGCTGAGAAGCCGGGCGTTCCCTGCATCGGCGGCGGGGGCAGGGGAGTCTACGATTTCCGTTGGGATGGAGTGGGGCGGGGTGGACTCCTAAGGATCCATTGGGCTTGGCCCATTTGGATTTTGGATGGAAGCGATGCGGAACCGGTTGACGAATTGCACGACACGGACGACGACGGGGAGAATAGGGAATAACTTCATTCTTTTTAAGTAGTGTAGATATATAGAGATAAAAAGTTTGAACAAACAATTCCAACGGCTTGATTACGACGCAATGCAAATTCTATCGAGCTGACTTTCTCGAGAAACACGACGGAAGTACTGCGTATTCACATTGAAGAAAATTGTTGGCAACTTAATTATTAATAAGTGGATGAAAACAAGACGACAAGGGCACGAAGCTCCAACCAACTGACAAAATAGCGGAAATGGTAAACAACGCAAACCACGTGCACCCTAACACACCAACCAAATGGTGTGGAAGAAAACCTCTACGACATCGTGTAGTCCACAACTCTCCGCCAAGCAATTCTGTCTGGCACGCCCTCCCGCACAATCTTGTAGGATGATCCTGAGAGCCTCTTCAAACAACAGAGGTGCATGGTCCATACTACATCCACGAGCCGTCGCACCAGAAGAACCTACCTATATTGATAGCCTGTTCTGGAATGCGAATCTTTGTGATGTGTTGTGGCGAACAAAGCTTAGCGATAGTACCTCCCATGGTCACAATCCTTTAGGAGATGATCAAAAAGTTGTTGGAGGTGTTTTTCTGATACCACTCATTCCAAACTTTAAAAAATTGTAAGAACATCACTATGCGCATGCAACATCACATTTTGTGTCTAGATCAGAGTACTCCGTGTACTATATATCAATGATCTAGAGAGACTATGGTGGAAAAAATTAGGTCAGGCATTTGTTCATGACAATGTTGTACCGAATAAAATGAGGTGATGAAAATCATGAAAAGGGTGTGTGTATATATATAGGCCGGCTGAAACCCCATGGGCACATCCAACATTTTTTAGAATTAAATGGGCATCCAACTACCCTGGGTGAACGTTCAAGGTCGCCCTCGCGCCACAGCATGCTCCTTCGCCATGCTAGCGGCAAGTTGTGTGGGTCTCCGCGACCATGACAACACGATTGGCAAGCTACAGGTGTGACGGCCCGCACCGACGATTATCAGGGTGTTTTTTTTCGAAATGGATGTTGTACCCGCAGCCTTTGCATCAAAATAATGCACATAACTTTCTTTTATTAAAAGTATCCACTGGAACCTTATAAGGAAATTACAAAGATCAAACAGAAGCCACCTTACTAATGGTAGATGTCGAAACATCTACAAGCTTGACGAACGGGGTGATCGTGGCATGGACCTCACCAATTCACATTAGGTGTGCGCTTTTGTTGATGATGCTTTGCAAAATTATAGATCTACTACTACTACTACGGTTGATCCAATAATTTATCTTTTGCTCATTTTCCGTGCTAGTACTTTTAAAATCTACGGTTGATCCAATACCAAATTAGATATGCGAGTGAATTAGTTAAGATTCTTGTAGATTCTGATTATATGTTAATTTGAGAAAAAGTAAGATATTAGAGTATATGACAATAACAGGTACCCCGCGGGGCGCTCCCTAAGGCGACTCCGGGGGCAATCTCGTTGCGCCGCTGCCAAGTCCCCTACCGCGCCCTCCTCTCGCCGCCGCTTCCGCCGGCCCTCGCCGCGGTGGCGGCGGACCCAGTCGTTGAAGGTGGTTGAGGGTGGAGGTCCCCCGGGATCATCGCCATGGCCGCTAGGGCGGTTCTGGTCGGGTCATCACCGTGCAATGTCCAGGGCGGCGTCCCTGGTCGGGGTTGAGGTGGAGATCTATTCCCGGCGGCACCATGGCTGGAGTGAAGATGTTGGGCCGGCGGGTCGCAGTGGTGATGATCCCAGATCTCGATCTGGATGTCTCCCAAGCTGCCCCTGATCTCGATCTTCGCTATGCGTTGGGCCGGTTCTAGTGGAGGATCGACCCTGCACTGTTGATACGTCCCAAACGTATCTATAATTTCTTATGTTCCATGCTACTTTATTGATGATACTCACATGTTTTATACACATTATATGTCATTATTATGCATTTTCCGGTACTAACCTATTGACGAGATGCCGAAGAGCCGATTCTGTCGTTTTCGCTGTTTGTGGTTTCGTAAATCCTACAAAGGAAATATTCTCGGAATTGGACGAAATCAACGCCCAGTGTCTTATTTTTCCACGAAGCTTCCAGAAGACCGAAAGGGAAACGAAGTGGGGCGACGAGGCGCCGACACAACAGGGCGGCGCGGCCCAGGCCTTGGCCGCGCGGCCCTGGTGTGTGGGGCCCTCGTGTCGCCCCTAAACCTACCCTTCCGCCTACTTAAAGCCTTCGTCGCGAAACCCCCGCACCGAGAGCCACGATACGGAAAACCTTACCGAGACGCCGCCGCCGCCAATCCCATCTCGGGAGATTCGAGAGATCGCCTCCGGCACCCCGCCGGAGAGGGGAATCATCTCCCGGAGGTCTCTTCATCGCCATGATCGCCTCCGGATCGATGTGTGAGTAGTTCACCCCTGGACTATGGGTCCATAGCAGGTAGCTAGATGGTTGTCTTCTCCTCATTGTGCTATCATGTTAGATCTTGTGAGCTGCCTATCATGATCAAGATCATCTATTTGTAATGCTACATGTTGTGTTTGTTGGGATCCGATGAATATTGAATACTATGTCAAGTTGATTATCAATCTATCATATATGTTATTTATGTTCTTGCATGCTCTCCGTTGCTAGTAGAGGCTCTGGCCAAGTTGATACTTGTGACTCCAAGAGGGAGTATTTATGCTCGATAGTGGGTTCATGCCTCCATTAAATCTGGGACAAGTGATGGAAAGTTCTAAGGTTGTGGATGTGCTCGTTGCTACTAGGGATAAAACATCGATGCTTTGTCTAAGGATATTTGTGTTGATTACATTACGCACCATACTTAATGCAATTGTCCGTTGTTTGCAACTTAATACCGGAAGGGGTTCGGATGATAACCTCGAAGGTGGACTTTTTAGGCATAGATGCATGTCTGGATAGCGGTCTATGTACTTTGTCGTAATGCCCTGATTAAATCTCATAGTACTCATCATGATATATGTATGTGCATTATTATGCCTTCTTTATTTGTCAATTTCCCAACTGTAATTTGTTCACCCAACATCTGTTTATCTTATGGGAGAGACACCACTAGTGAACTATGGACACCGGTCCAATTCTTTACATCTGAAATACAATCTACTGCAATTGTTCTTTATTGTTCTTCGCAAACAATCATCATCATCCACACTATACATCTAATCCTTTGTTTACAGCAAGCCGGTGAGATTGACAACCTCACTGTTACGTTGGGGAAAAGTACTTTGATTGTGTTGTGCAGGTTCCACGTTGGCGCCGGAATCCCTGGTGTTGCGCCGCACTACACTCCGCCACCAACAACCTTCACGTGTTCCTTGACTCCTACTGGTTCGATAACCTTGGTTTCTTACTGAGGGAAACTTACTGCCGTGCGCATCACACCTTCCTCTTGGGGTTCCCAACGGACGTGTCAACTACACGCATCAAGCACTTTTTCTGGCGCCGTTGCCGGGGACCTGAAGAAAAGTTACACCACAAAGATTTCTATCTCCCGCGTCAACTGCAAGCCAGCAACACTTTTTCTGGCGCCATTGCCGGGGAGATCAAGACACGCTGCAAGGGGAGTCTCCCACATCCAATCTCTTTACTTTGTTTTTGTCTTGCTTTACTTTATTTTATTTAGTGCTTTGTTTGCTCTTATATCAAAAACACAAAAAAATTAGTTGCTAGTTTTACTTTATTTACTGTCTTGCTCTTATATCAAAAACACAAAAAAATTAGTTACTTGCATTTACTTTATTTATCTTTTGTTTATTTCATCATGTTTCCTCCTAAGTACACTCTAAAAGACATACCGGTAGGACGAGGGTCTATCATTGGGAGAGATAATATAGAAGATTTTTTCACTCATGTTAGTACAACTGAAGATTTTGAAGATAGACACTTGGTAGAACTTGCTCCTACTTATGAAATTGCTCGTTGCTTCTTTAGTACACATGTTGGAAACTAAATTTGTTAATCTCAATCCTATAATTCAACATATGTTTCTTACACTCGGTGATATGGAAGAAGGAGAAAAGAAAGATTTTGTCTTAGAAACCCTTCTTAAAGAATTTGGTGGTATAGCAAGAGAGGCTAGAAAGGTCTTTATTAAATATAAGATGCTCGGCTCTTATACCAACTTTGCTAGTACCCTTGAAAAGATGGACATGGATAGAATAAGGTACACTAATAATATTAATGATGGTGGGGAGATTAAGACAACAATACCTTGTAAGCTCCTAGGAATACATGAAGCTCTAGAAAATAACTATGGTTGGCTTGTGCCCGAAAATTTGTTTGATGAGGATAGCAAGCCTAAGAATAATGAAAAAGGAGCTTCTGAAACTTACATAGATAAGATAAAATGTATAGTTGAGAAAACTCCAAACCCCTCTGTCGATGCTTCATCTCTTGATAATACTTGATACACACTTTCTGCGCCTAGCTGAAAGGCGTTAAAGAAAAGCGGTTATGGGAGACAACCCATTATTTTACTACAACACTTTTGTTTTATATTTGAGTCTTGGAAGTTGTTATTACTGTAGCAACCTCTCCTTATCTTTATTTTATTGCATTGTTGTGCCAAGTAAAGTCTTTGATAGTAAAGTCAATACTAGATTTGGATTACTCGCAGTAAACAGATTTCTTGCTGTCACGAATTTGGGCATGGTTCTCTGTAGGTAACTCAGAAAAATCTGCCAATTTACGTGCGTGATCCTTAGATATGTACGCAACTTTCATTCAATTTGGGCATTTTCATCTGAGCAAGTCTGGTGCCTCAAAAAAATTCGTCTTTACGGACTGTTCTGTTTTGACAGATTCTGCCTTTTATTTCGCATTACCTGTTTTGCTATGTTTGATGGATTTCTTTGTTCCATTAACTTTCAGTAGCTTTGTGCAATGTCCAGAAGTGTTAAGAATTATTATGTCACCTCTGAATATATGAATTTTCAATTATGCACTAAGCCTCTAATGAGATTGTTTTGAGTTTGGTGTGGAGGAAGTTTTCAAGGGTCAAGAGAGGAGGATGATACAATATGATCAAGAAGAGTGAAAAGTCTAAGCTTGGGGATGCTCCCGTGGTTCATCCCTGCATATTTTAAGAAGACCCAAGCGTCTAAGCTTGGGGATGCCCAAGGCATCCCTTCTTCATCGACAACTTATCAGGTCACCTCTAGTGAAACTATATTTTTATTCCGTCACATCTTATGTGCTTTACTTGGAGCGTCTGTTTGTTTTTATTTTTGTTTTTGTTTGAATAAGATCGGATCCTAGCATTCTTTGTTTGGGAGAGAGACACGCTCCGTTGTTTCGTATGAACACATGTGTTCTTAGCTTTATCTTTAATGTTCATTGCGAAGGTTGGACTACTTCATTCATTGTTATATGGTTGGAAACAGAAAATGCTGCATGTGGTAAATGGTATAATGTCTTGAATAATGTGATATTTGGCAATTGTTGTGCTCATATAGATCATGTTTAAGCTCTTGCATCTTGTACTTTGCACCCATTAATGAAGAACTACATAGAGCTTGTTAAAATTTGGTTTGCATGATTAGTTTTTCTAGAGTCTAGATATTTTCTGGTTAAGGTGTTTGAACAACAAGGAGACAATGTAAAGTCTTATAATACTTACAATATGTTCATATGTGAGCTTTGCTGCACCTTTTATACTTGAGTTTGCTTCAAACAACCTTGCTAGCCTAGCCTTGTATTGAGAGGAATTCTTCTCGAGCATCCAAATCCTTGAGCCAAAAACCATGCTATTTGTGTCCACCATACCTACCTACTACATGGTATTTCTCTGCCATTCCAAAGTACATTACTTGAGTGCTACCTTTAAAAATTCTATTCCTTTGTCTTTGCAATATATAGCTCATGGGAAAATAGCCTTAAAACTATTGTGGTGAAGAATATGTACTTATGTGTCTTATTTCTTAATAAGTTGCTTGTTGAGCGGTAACCATGTTTCTGGGGACGCCATCAACTTTTACACCTTTGTTGAATATCATGTGAGTTGCTATGCATGTTCGTCTTGTCCGAAGTAAGGGCGATTTTCATGATCAAATGGTTTGAGTATGCATATTGTTAGAGAAGAACATTGGGCCGCTAACTAAAGCCATGATTCATGGTGGAAGTTTCAGCTTGGACAATTAATCCTCAATCTCGTATGAGAATATTATCTCGTTGTTGAATGCTTATGCATTAAAGAGGAGTCCATTATCTCGTTGTCTATGTTGTCCCGGTATGGATGTCTAAGTTGAGAATAATCAAAAGCGAGAAATCCAATGCGAACTTTCTCCTTAGACCTTTGTACAGTGCGGCATAGAGGTACCCCTTTGTGACACTTGGTTGAAACATATGCTATGCAATGATAATCCATGTTAATCCAAGCTAATTAGGACAAGGTGCGAGCACTATTGGTATACTATGCATGAGGCTTGCAACTTATAAGATGTCTTATACATAACACATATGCTTTATTACTACCGTTGACAAAATTATTTCTGTGTTTCAAAATGAAAAGCTCTAGCACAAATATAGTAATCCATGCTTCCCTCTGCGAATGGCCATTCTTCTACTTTATTGTTGAGTTAGTTTACCTACTTCTTTCTATCCCAGAAGCAAACACTTGTATCAACTGTGTGCATTGATTCTTACATGTTTACCTATTGCACCTGTTATATTACTTTGTGTTGACAATTATCCATGAGATAAATATGTTGAAGTTGAAAGCAACCGCTGAAACTTATATCTTCCTTTGTGTTGCTTCAATGCCTTTACTTTGAATTTATTGCTTTATGAGTAACTCTTATGCAAGTCTTATTGATGCTTGTCTTGAAAGTATTATTCATGAAAAGTCTTTGCTATATGATTCATTTGTTTACTCATTATCTTCATCATTGCTTTGAATCGCTGCATTCATCTCATATGCTTTACAATTATGATCAAGATTATGATAGCATGTCACTTCAGAAATTATCTTTGTTATCGTTTACCTACTCGAGGGCGAGTAGGAACTAAGCTTGGGGATGCTTGATACGTCCCAAACGTATCTATAATTTCTTATGTTCCATGCTACTTTATTGATGATACTCACATGTTTTATACACATTATATGTCATTATTATGCATTTTTTGGCACTAACCTATTGACGAGATGCTGAAGAGCCGATTGTCGTTTTCTGCTGTTTTTGGTTTCAGAAATCCTACAAAGGAAATATTCTCGGAATTGGACGAAATCAACGCCCAGGGTCTTATTTTTCCACGAAGCTTCCAGAAGACTGAAAGGGAAACGAAGTGGGGCGACGAGGCGCCGACACAACAGGGCGGCGTGGCCCAGGCCTTGGCCGCGCGGCCCTGGCGTGTGGGACCCTCGCGTCGCCCCTAAACCTACCCTTCCGCCTAGTTAAAGCCTTCGTCGCGAAACCCCCAGTACCGAGAGCCACGATACGGAAAACCCATCGAGACGCCGCCGCCGCCAATCCCATCTCGGGGATTCAGGAGATCGCCTCCGGCACCCTGCCGGAGAGGGGAATCATCTCCCGGAGGTCTCTTCATCGCCATGATCGCCTCCGGATCGATGTGTGAGTAGTTCACCCCTGGACTATGGGTCCATAGCAGTAGCTAGATGGTTGTCTTCTCCTCATTGTGCTATCATGTTAGATCCTGTGAGCTGCCTATCATGATCAAGATCATCTATTTGTAATGCTACATGTTGTGTTTGTTGGGATCCGATGAATATTGAATACTATGTCAAGTTGATTATCAATCTATCATATATGTTATTTATGTTCTTGCATGCTCTCCGTTGCTAGTAGAGGCTCTGGCCAAGTTGATACTTGTGACTCCAAGAGGGAGTATTTATGCTCGATAGTGGGTTCATGCCTCCATTAAATCCGGGACAAGTGACTGAAAGTTCTAAGGTTGTGGATGTGCTGTTGCTACTAGGGATAAAACATCGATGCTTTGTCTAAGGATATTTGTGTTGATTACATTACGCACCATACTTAATGCAATTGTCCGTTGTTTGCAACTTAATACCGGAAGGGGTTCGGATGATAACCTCGAAGGTGGACTTTTTAGGCATAGATGCATGCTGGATAGCGGTCTATGTACTTTGTCGTAATGCCCCGATTAAATCTCATAGTACTCATCATGATATATGTATGTGCATTGTTATGCCTTCTTTATTTGTCAATTGCCCAATCGTAATTTGTTCACCCAACATCTGTTTATCTTATGGGAGAGACACCACTAGTGAACTGTGGACCCCGGTCCAATTCTTTACATCTGAAATACAATCTACTGCAATTGTTATTTACTGTTCTTCGCAAACAATCATCATCATCCACACTATACATCTAATCCTTTGTTTACAGCAAGCCGGTGAGATTGACAACCTCACTGTTACATTGGGGAAAAGTACTTTGATTGTGTTGTGCAGGTTCCACGTTGGCGCCGGAATCCCTGGTGTTGCGCCGCACTACACTCCGCCACCAACAACCTTCACGTGTTCCTTGACTCCTACTGGTTCGATAACCTTGGTTTCTTACTGAGGAAAACTTACTGCTGTGCGCATCACACCTTCCTCTTGGGGTTCCCAACGGACGTGTCAACTACACGCAGCAACTGTCGTCTCCTTCCTCTGCTGGCCTTGCCCTCTAGGTCGTTGGTAGGGTTTGGAGCGGCGGCTTGTAGGTTTCCGGCGGGTCGCGTGTGGGCTGCTCGATCGGCATGAATAAAGGCGGTGGTCCTCGATCTCTCTCGCGCCAAGATGAAGATCATTATGCATGTCCATCTATATTTGGCTGGATGTTGAGTTCCGGAAGGCTCCGTTGGCAAATGTAACCGTGCTCGTGCCTGGAGTTTGCTGGTTTGAGAGGTATTCGGTAGTGCACACCCATGCTTTTATTCCGACCGTTTGGTTCTGGAGGGAACGACGTGAAGCTATGTTTTGTGTTGCCAATAGATGACATTCTGGTCCAGGTGTATCAAAGACAGAGAATTTCTTGAAAGTCTGATTGGAGGACTAGTAGGGGAGGGTCAAGTTGTGGTGTTGTTGAGGGATTTTCTTGGTATTCTAGGTCTCGTAACAGCAGTATGCAAGTGGGGGCAGCAACACATGTGAAGTTCAGAGTCCTACATTTCAGGATAAAAATCCAAGTTCTAGCCTTAATTGGTTGTGTCTGGCAATGGTCTTGTTGAAGGCGTTGTTTTGAGAGCGGGGACTATCTCTAGGGTAAAAACCTTGGATCTTTTGATCGGGCGATGACGGCTCTTGTGCACTGTTCCTTTCTTAGAGGCGTCGCTTGTGGAGAGTCTAATTTCAGGTGCTATCTTGGTGGTGGTTGTATTGTTGTTGGTTGTTGCTAGGACTGGAGTATGGGCTACCAAGCATGAGGGTATAACAGTGTTAACAATAAGAGCAGAGGTGGAAAATATTAGATCGCTTAGACTAAATAAACCAAGGTGATGGAAAAACATGTAGAAGGCACGATGTGTACTTATAGGCCGACTGGAAGCCGAGGAGAGGGCAACTGGGCACCCAGGCACCCAGCTACCCTGGATTTAGGGTCGAGAGATGGGCCTGGAACAAAAGCCTGTGAATGAATCTTTAGCCCATAATGACCAGGCAGCGTCGTGCACCCCCGCCATGAACTGAGCAACTGATACCCAGCTACGTGATCCATCGAGAATCCGACCGTTGGGTCGCTTCGGGTGCGCGGCGATCTTCTTTTGCCAAAGCCACGCGCGCACCCGTTCCCCTAACCGTTACCACGCCCATTCGTATTTGTCACAATTTGAATCCCAAACTAAAGTACTAACACGTAACTCCAACCGGTTGAGTACAATGCAATGTAAATTTTATGAAGCAGACTTTTTTGGGATACACGACAAAATAACTGCCTATTAACATAGAGGAAAATATTTATCCAGTTAATTAGGAAACAAAAGCGGACAAAACCAAGATACAAATGGGCAAGAAGCTCGAACCAATTTGTGCTTTGGTGCAAACAGCGAACGCATCGCACTGCATACACACTAGCGCACCTAGCAAACAGTGGAGAAGAAAACATCTGCGCTTCATCTTACGGCTCACACACTTTCAGACGGGCAAGTCGGTCTGGCGTGCTCTCCCACGAGGCAGCTGGGCGGTTCGGAGAGCCTCACAAAAGAATGTGGATCCATGATCCATAATAGACGCATGTATGGTGTTCGTAGCGGAAACATCAGAACACTTAGACAGCCTGTTCTGGCAAGTGAATCTGGAACATTTTTTGTGGCGAACACACCAAAGCAACCCAGGCTCCTATCTGCACGATGTATTAGGATGTAACAGAGGACTGGTTCAAGGTATTTTCCTGGTACTACTCATTCCGAATTTCGTAGAAAATAATAGCGCATGCATGGTACCACGTCGCAATGCAGCGGTTGTGGTTCATGAGCTACTATGGATCTATGAAGGGTGTACCAGTGTTAACAACAACAAGAGCAGGTGTGGAAGAAATTCGACCGTGTGTTTTTTGGGCTGTAACGAATGAAACGATGTGATGAAAAGTAAGGCGCCGTGTGTGTATATATTATATATAGGCCGTCTGAAATCCGAGGGGTGGGCATTCACATGTACGTTCGAGAGTCGGGCCTGGAATAGAGTCTGCGTCGTGCACCCACCATGACTGGGCCGAATGGCCACGTGATCCACGGGGATTCCGACCGTTGGGTCGCCTCGGGTCTACCTGTAAATGGAAGCGGCAGGCCACGGCGTCGCCAGCCCAAGTCCATTTACGTTGCTAAGTAGACACCCGGTAAAAACAAAAATCGTGGCGGCCATCACGGATCCCCCGCTACCGCCGTCACGCCGCTCCTGACCCGCCGCCGCCGCCCGATACCTCCGCTCACTCCCCCTCAACTCTCCTTCTCCCAAGGAATATCTCCTCTGTCGCCGCCCCATCCTTCTGCTCCTCCCGTGAACTCGTCGTCCGGCGAGATCTGTGGAAACCATATGAGCCCGTCCATGCCCGTGAGGAGGAGAAGGGAGGCAGTCCGGTTCAACAGAAGGAGCACGACGGCAGTCGGAATCGACTGAAGAAGAGCCGGAAGAAGGTAAGATCACGATTACTCGCCAATGATCTATGTAATTATACCGTTTGTGATAAGATTTCGGTGCTCCTAGCTATTATTTCATGGAAAAAAATAGCGCGCTATTCCAACGCTAATAGCACGCTATAGCATATCTGGAGAGCCGACGCTACACTATTTCGGCGCTATAGCGCGCTATTCACGTTAATAGCACGTTGTAGCATGCTAATAGTGTATTTTGAGACCCACGCTATTTTGTTATAGCGCACTATTTTTTTCCTTGTATTATTTGTGATAAGATTTCGGTGCTCCTAGCTATTATTTGTCTCTGATTACATCACTGGCAGGCCCATCTGAAGAACATTATTATTGGTAGTAGGAGTAGATGATACTAGTTGCTGTCAGTCTGTTCTCACAGACTCATAACCTGAAAATCATCCCAGATATTTTTATTAGATGGAAATTTGAAAGAATTGTTCTGCTGGTATAGTCTAAGAACACTTGTTAGGGAATGGAAAGAAGAGGTACTCTCAATCTGTCTTAGATATGAATATATAATCACCAAAAGTCACATGTATTAGCATCAGCAAGGGAATTATTTTATGAACTAGCATCAGCAAGCAAACTATTTAGAACATGTTACTATATTATACTTGTTAATGCGCTGCACCTTTTTAGTGCATCCACGGTATTTCACTTATCTGAACATTTCTCTCTCCCCGTAGTGCACAAGCAAATCATGCAATCCTCCGGCGCCTATAGAATTTTAGCTAAAGCAGTGACGGGGAAAATTTTGGAAGACCTTGTTGAACTCAGTCAAGATGGCACCCAATTGTCTGTCTCTGTCAGCTTGAGCTTTACGTCTTGCCACAACAACCATCCAAGTTCCAATGATAACAGCATCATATCCTGGTAACATGGGTGTGAATGATTGGAAAACATTGCTGTTCATAATTTTACATGGTTGACAATGATATTGGCGACAACTGAACCTCTGAGATATTTAGCAAGACGAACTTGTAAGTACCTGTACTGCACATAGACAAGATCACTCAATCCAGAATAAGATGGAGAGGGAAACAGGGCATCCACATTAATTACTTTCCCATTCTCTGCCCTTAGTGATGTTTTGCTTCAGGTGCCTGATTGTGACATAGTGTAGATATAGCATCATTGTGCATGGCCTGAAGTTTCATTGTTTCTTTCCATACTGTCATTTACCTCCTTCAATTGTAACTGTCAGGGATGCTCTTTGATTACTTGTATTTGACACTTGATGTTGTTATTCTTGGGATAATAACCAATTGACTTTGATTTGCTAGATGAGCGCAGTGGATAATGTCTACAATGCCTGATTTGGGAAGTCATGAAGAAGAGCAACCATTCTTTGGAGCATGTTATTCTAAACTTCCTAGTGTATTTTGGAGACCAGGGATTTACTAAACTTGGGATTTACTGATGCACTGATATTCCTGTGATGCATGTACTACTGCTGAATTGTTAGCTCACTAAGCTGAATTGTTTGCTGAGATGTTACAACTATTGTGATTTGTATGCACTGTTGTTGTCAAATATTGCCATGTGTTCCAGAAAAAAACACAACGCTGCTGATGCCAAAATTTCCAATGTTCTTTTCTGATTATATAAAGTTTAGTTAAGCAAGCTTAACTAGATTTTGTTGGTCTGAGAAAAATAACCTAGGTAAAGTAAATAGGCAGCAAGAAACCAGAGCAATGGGAGCGGAAAGGAAGGAACCCTGCTTTATTGATAGCCCTGAACCGCACATATACGAGGCAACATCGTATCCTACATTCCTACGGAGATTTGGTCAGCTGCGTGCTTGTGCACTTTGGTCAGCTACGTAGAGGGCAACCGGCCAGCCGCTTACGGTGATGGGAGTAAATGGACAAGCCGAAACGTCCCGCTCAATTTAAAAGGGCACAAGCGGCACTTGGTGAAACGCCACGGACGTGTCCGTTTGCAGCGGAAACATCAGAACTGTTCTGGCAAGTGAATATTTGCCACTTATTGGGACGAACACACCAAAGCAACAAATCCTCCTATCGGCACCAGCTATTAGGATGTTACAGAGGGCTGGTTGAAGGTATTTTCCTGATGCCACTCATTCTAAATTTTGGAAAAAAAATAGTGCATGCATGGTACCACGTCACAATGTAGCATCACTGTTCATGAGCTTACTATGGTCTATAAAGGGTGTAATGGTGTTAACACAACAAGAGCAGGGGTGCAAGCAATTGGATCATGTGTTCTTTAGGTGTGTTCTTTAGGCATGTATCAAATAAAACAAGGTGGTGAAAAAATCATGTAGTAAGAGTGTGTGTGTATATAGGCCGAGTATAAGCCGAGGAGCGAGGAAAGTGGGCACCCAACTACCCTGGATTTATTACCCTCAAAAGGAAAAAAAAACTACCCTGGGGACGATTCTTTGCACTTCTCTCCGAAATCCAACGAAAATACACAAGCTAGACAATTTTTCTCTAATATCCAGCAAAATGGCGTGATCTCCAAAAACCTGAGAACAATTTGGAACACCTTTATGCAAGTAATGGTGGATCTTACAAATACTGTCAAAAAGAAAAGAAAAAAATCACAAAAGAGAGGTTGGCCTTGCCGTTGGAAACCAGAGGGCCGAGATGCCTGAGCTATGGAGCACCTGCCGAAATGTGCTGACAAAAAGTCCAGAGTTTCAATTCTCTGGATCGCAATCCCCACCTTAGTCCAAAGAGCTGCGTTACGGTGATTGGGTAGTACTACCTAGTACTACCGAGTACTACCGTTGCGATTAATTATGTCCGTCCGATCTGCCGAGTTAATTGTGCATTTTAAATTAACTTACTAAGGTTATTATGGTAAAATTCGTAGGCAACCGCCCCACACCTCGCAGAACCGCATCGCGATTCGCGAGTTCGACCTGACTCCCGGCAGCTCCCCAAATCCTCTGCCTGCTGCCTCACGGCGGCGATAATTCCTGGCCGTCTCCGAACCCCTCCGGCGACGGCGCCGGCCGGAACTTGCCGATCCTCTCTGCAGTCCCTTTCCCCGTGGACAGTGTTGATGTAGGTGTAGGTGCTGTCAGGGCGGCTCAGCGGGATGGCGTCGGTGCCATCAGAGGCGCGCGTTGGTTTCGGAAGTTCGGAGCGCATCCATTACCGTCGCCGTTCGCCGGTAGCACATGCACCGCGCAGGATATACCACTCGGATCCGCGCGCCAGCGTCCATCCTGCACTCCACCGTCGCTCATGCCATCGTGCACGAGTTCCAGGTCGAGAACAAGCTGGCGGACAACATCTTCTAGTATGCCCACGCCGTCGAGCGCGAGTTCCTGGTCGAGAAGAAGCCGGCGGGCGACATCTTCCTGTACGCCGGCCTAGGCCGTCTAGTGCGAGTTCCATGTCGAGCAAGGTGAGATTCATATGGAATCCTCCACAGAGAGATGAGCGCCACGGGCACGTGCGAAGACACCTGCAAACGGGACGAAGCGTCGGCGCGCGTCGGCGGCGGCCAGAAACTTAGCTGAAAGAGGATTTTATTTTCATTTAGATTGGAAACGCAGAGGAGAGGGGCGTAAGAGACAGTTCACACTAACAGGCGGGGCCATCTAAGTCAAAATTACTTGTCTACCCTTTTAGTAAATAAAATAAATCAATATTTCTGGTACTTTCCAGTACTTTCTTTGCAGTACTTTGCAGTACTACCTATTTTTACACCGTTGGATTAGGTGGGTTGGACGGCTCCTAAATTCCCCAATCATAGTAAAACTTGTATAGTCCAAAACATCAATAACTCACGAACTGGATAACGAAATAAAAACTCAAGATCTGAACAGGCATCCTAACACCACCAAAAATTAATCAAAGGAATGAATCCTACTGAGGCGGCTGCATCTTCAGGTGGGGGCGACGCGGGGATGATTGGAGGCGACCGAGCCGCTAGCTCCTTCTCCGGCGACGGCGGGCGCGCGCGGCCGTCAACCACCAGCGCCAACACCGGGTCGAAGCCGCGGGTCGGACGGTACGTTCGCATCGAGTTCGCGTGCTGCCTCTCGGAGGTAAAACTGGACGGTACGTTCGTGTTCGTGCTATGGTCGGACGCAAACCTTCCCGGAGGATGCTGGTACCTCAACTGCAGGCGCATGACGGTCACCCTCGTGCCACGCGATGGCCGAGAGCACCGTGACGAGGTGCGCCGCCATCGAGCCATCTTGTCGGCCGATCTCCGAGAAGATCCGGCGTGCGCACTGAACTCCTACAACTAGATCTCGTTCGGGACGTGAGAGTTTGACGCGCGCCACCGAGCGGGGTACCTCGGCGACCTCGACTACTTCGACCGCGAGATCGCCGCGGAAGAAGACGAGAACGAGACGAGGATGACTACATCGCCGAGGCCGAGCGCGGAGACAACACCACAACGACGGTCGGCCGGCGTGAGAACCGGAGGCCCAGCCGCCGGACATTAGCGAGGAGGAGGCCATTGCCATGGCACTGGCCAATCGAGCTCGACGAGCTCGCTATGTGGGACATGCTCGCCATCCAGCTTCGCGAGTCGGCGCTCGCGCAGGGGAGGCCGGCGACTCCTCCGGACACGCCGACGCTATCCAACGACCGCGCGCCGGCTCCTGCTCCTTCAACGGTCTGGGATCCGTGGCCACCTTCGGAGCAACCTCCTACGCCACCGATGGCCTGGCTGCACTTGCCGCATCCTTCCCTTCCTCCTCCATCATCGGTGTATCAGCTTCCATGGCTGATGCCGGAGTTCATCGACCTCGTCATCGACGAGGAGCAATAGCCAATAACTAGATTTATCAGGCCTTTCTGGCCTTTTTAAGTCTTTTTATGTTTTTTTAATTTAAATTATGGTTTATCAAATGGGAAAAAAAATTATGCATGCCGCTAGAGTCACCCGACGCAAACGGGCGCGCGGTCCTTTTTGACCATTTAGGCCAACGTAAACGGACGCGACACGTCCATTTTGACATCCGAAATGCGTTGCCCCGCTGGAGATGCCCTAAGAAATAAAGCTTCCTACGGGCACAATTTATTAGGATGTTCTCGAGGACTGGTTGAAAGTATTTTCCTAATGCCACCCATTCTGAATTTTGAAAGAAAAAAAATAGTGCATGCATGGTACCACGTCGCCTGCAGCTTCGCGGTTCATGAGCTTACTACGGTCTATGGACGGTGTAACACTGCAAGGTGGAAGAAATTGGATCGTGTGTTCTTTGGGCATGTACCAAATAAAACGAGGTGGTGGAAATCAAATAGAAGGGGCGCGTGTGTATATGTAGGCCGTCTCCAAAATTTCCCCTTAAAGCCAAAACAAAGCAAACCCACCGCCAAACCCAAAGAAACACGGCAAGTTGCCATGCTGCACTCAGTCGGGATTTCAACCGTCTTTGGTTGCATAATGATCTCTTTTACTAAATACCTAATTACATAGAACCATAACACCAATGAAACTCATATACCAACACTTCACATCTAAGTATTTCAATTTCATTCCATTTTTGACATTTGCATAAAAAACCAATGTAGATGCTCAAATGTTGGTGCTAATATGGCCAAACTGTCCCGGATGGTGATGAGAGCTCAAACCGTACCCAAATCGGGCAAATACCGGACCGGCGGGCCAACTTAGTTTTGTCTCGTCGTAGGGAGAATAAAATTTCAAGCGTGCCCTCTTTGCATTACCATAATTTTAGTCTAGGACAAAAACAAACCGCTCCCCAACTTTCTATGACAATTTGAATCCATACTAAATTCGGAGCACGCAATTTCAGCCGCTTGAGTACAATGGAATGCAAATTGTATGGAGTGGACTTTCTTCAAGAAACACTGTGAGAGAACTGCACATTAACATAGAAGAAAATATTTTTCAATTAGGAAAAAAAGGCCGGCAAAAATGAAGATACACAGGGTACGGCCGGCGAAGCTCCAACGAGTTTACGAATTTGCGAATATGTCAAACAAAACACACCACATGCGTACTAACACACTTAGCAAATAGCGGAGAAGAAAACCTCCAGGTTCCATCATACGGCCCACACACACTCCACCGAGCAAGTCAATCTTTTGTGCCCTCCCACAATCCAAGTGGAACGATCTAGAGAGCCTCGTGAACGAATATGGATTTATGATCCATACTACATGCATGAATCGTGTTTCAAGCAGAAACACCTCTCCACCTAGACAGTTTGTTCTGGCAAGCCAATCATCTTCATGTCTTGCATCAAACACAGCTAAGCAACATGGTCTCCTATGGGCACGATCTATTAGGATGAGGTTCGGGACCAGCCAAAGGCGTTTTCCTGACGCCACCCATTCCGAATTTCGAAAGATATAGTGACATCGCAGTTCTTGAGCTAACAACAAGAGCAGAGGATGACGATATTAAATAATGCGCTCTTTAGGCTGTACCAAATAAAACGAGATGATGGAAAATCATGTGGAAGGCACGTTTGTATATATAGGCCTTCTGAAACCCGAGGGGGTGGGCATCCACCTGTACGTTCCGTTTTAGAGGCGGGCCTGGAATAGAGCCTGCTCGTGCACCCACCACGACTGGGCCGAATGATAACCCAGCGACGTGATCTGTTGGGGATTCTGACCGTTGGGTCGGGGAGGTGCTATACACCACCCTGGTCGGTGCGGTCCGGTGCCGCACCCCCATGGTGGGTGTTGGGCCGGCCCGACCGCATCCTTTTTTCTTTTTTCTGTTTTTCTTCTTTTCTGCTTTTTTCTTTTTTTACGTTTTTTTAAAGTTCAAAAATGTAATCTGATTTTTTTCGAAAACCAAAAAATTCAAAATAAAAAACGTTAAATTTTTTGAACATTTCTAAAACATGTATATTTTTTATAATTCGAAAAACATTATTTTTAAATTTTTAATTATTATATGAACAATTTCCGAGCTTGAATTTTTTTTAGTTTGAACAATTTTCGAGTTTGAACAAATTTCGATTTTGAACAATTTTCTAATTTGAACAAATTTTATATTTGAACAAATTTCGAATTTGAACAATTTATAATTTTGAACATTTTTAGAATTTTATTAATTCATAAATTTGAACGTTTTTTAAATTTGAACATTTTTCGAGTTTAGACGTTTCCAATTTAAACAGAAGAAAAAATAAATAGAAAAGAAAAAGAAATAAAACAAAAAATAGAAAAAGAAATAAAAATAGAAAAGAGAAAAGGAGAACAAAAAAACTAAATGGGCCAGGCCCAATACCCGACCAGGGTGTGCGGTGCCTGGTAGGCACCGACCTGGTCGGTGTATAGGACTGGCCTTGGGTCGCCTCGGGTGCGCTGATCTTCTTTTTGCCAAAAGCCACGCGCTCCCCTGAACGTTAGAGCATCTCCACTCGTCTCCCCGACAAGGCCCCCGAGGGACGTTTTTTCCATCTGGACGGCGAAATTCGGCCCCTTGTTTTCGTCCGGATTTGGCCCTTCACCCATCCGGCGAGCCTACGCCATCCTCGGTCCCCCGGGATCTATCGGGGACTCCGGACGAGTGAAAAGCGGGGAAGGGTCCGATCTGTCGGCGACTCAACACACGAACCCCACCGCCACCTCGCTCAAAATCTCCCCCACCCCTCGTATCTCTCTCGCCGCCGGCACCACCCCGCCGGCTTGTTGCCCAGATTTCGTCGTCCCTCCTTCTCCACCTGCCTATATTCCGCCGTCTTTCGACGAAGGCCTATCTGGCTGCTCCTCCGCCGGCCTGTTTTCCGACTTTGGCCTACTCCTCGTCGCTCGCGGCTCGGGTTGCGAAATTGTGAAATTGTGTGCTTCATTTGTTTCAGCACTTGTTAAACATTGTACTGATTATCGCCGAATTTGTTTCAGCAATTTTCGTACTTTTGCTCGCCGAACTTGTTAAATTTTATGTTGAATTTGTTTGAAATATGTCAAATGGTCGAGGTTGGGGGTTTCTGCCGGGGAACGGCTGGAACTTCAGCGCTCCCCGTGCCAAATCTTCCTCCAATCCGGACGAAAATCGCGCAGGGGAGGCCGACGCTATCCAACGACCGCGCGCCGGCTCCTCGCTCCTTCAACGGTCCGGGATCCGTGGCCACCTTCGCAGCAACCTCCTACGCCACCGACGGCCTGGCTGCACTTGCCGCATCCTTCCCTTCCTCCTCCATCATCGGTGTATCAGCCTTCCATGGCTGATGCCGGAGTTCATCGACCTCGTCATCGACGAGGAGCAATAGCCAATAACTAGATTTATCAGGCCTTTCTGGCCTTTTTAAGTCTTTTTATGTTTTTTTTAATTTAAATTATGGTTTATCAAATGGGAAAAAAAATTATGCATGCCGCTAGAGCCACCCGACGCAAACGGGCGCGCGGTCCTTTTTGACCATTTAGGCCAACGTAAACGGACGCGACACGTCCATTTTGACATCCGAAATGCGTTGCCCCACTGGAGATGCCCTAAGAAATAAAGCTTCCTACGGGCACAATTTATTAGGATGTTCTCGAGGACTCGGTTGAAAGTATTTTCCTAATGCCACCCATTCTGAATTTTGAAAGAAAAAAAATAGTGCATGCATGGTACCACGTCGCCTGCAGCTTCGCGGTTCATGAGCTTACTACGGTCTATGGACGGTGTAACACTGCAAGGTGGAAGAAATTAATTGGATCGTGTGTTCTTTGGGCATGTACCAAATAAAACGAGGTGGTGGAAATCAAATAGAAGGGACGCGTGTGTATATGTAGGCCGTCTCCAAAATTTCCCCTTAAAGCCAAAACAAAGCAAACCCACCGCCAAACCCAAAGAAACACGGCAAGTTGCCATGCTGCACTCAGTCGGGATTTCAACCGTCTTTGGTTGCATAATGATCTCTTTTACTAAATACCTAATTACATAGAACCATAACACCAATGAAACTCATATACCAACACTTCACATCTAAGTATTTCAATTTCATTCCATTTTTGACATTTGCATAAAAAACCAATGTAGATGCTCAAATGTTGGTGCTAATATGGCCAAACTGTCCCGGATGGTGATGAGAGCTCAAACCGTACCCAAATCGGGCAAATACTCGGACCGGCGGGCCAACTTAGTTTTGTCTCGTCGTAGGGAGAATAAAATTTCAAGCGTGCCCTCTTTGCATTACCATAATTTTAGTCTAGGACAAAAACAAACCGCTCCCCAACTTTCTATGACAATTTGAATCCATACTAAATTCGGAGCACGCAATTTCAGCCGCTTGAGTACAATGGAATGCAAATTGTATGGAGTGGACTTTCTTCAAGAAACACTGTGAGAGAACCGCACATTAACATAGAAGAAAATATTTTTCAATTAGGAAAAAAAGGCCGGCAAAAATGAAGATACACAGTGGTACGGCCGGCGAAGCTCCAACGAGTTTACGAATTTGCGAATATGTCAAACAAAACACACCACATGCGTACTAACACACTTAGCAAATAGCGGAGAAGAAAACCTCCAGGTTCCATCATACGGCCCACACACACTCCACCGAGCAAGTCAATCTTTTGTGCCCTCCCACAATCCAGTGGAACGATCTAGAGAGCCTCGTGAACGAATATGGATTTATGATCCATACTACATGCATGAATCGTGTTTCAAGCAGAAACACCTCTCCACCTAGACAGTTTGTTCTGGCAAGCCAATCATCTTCATGTCTTGCATCAAACACAGCTAAGCAACATGGTCTCCTATGGGCACGATCTATTAGGATGAGGTTCGGGACCAGCCGAAGGCGTTTTCCTGACGCCACCCATTCCGAATTTCGAAAGATATAGTGACATCGCAGTTCTTGAGCTAACAACAAGAGCAGAGGATGACGATATTAAATAATGCGCTCTTTAGGCTGTACCAAATAAAACGAGATGATGGAAAATCATGTGGAAGGCACGTTTGTATATATAGGCCTTCGAAACCCGAGGGGTGGGCATCCACCTGTACGTTCCGTTTTAGAGGCGGGCCTGGAATAGAGCCTGCTCGTGCACCCACCACGACTGGGCCGAATGATAACCCAGCGACGTGATCTGTTGGGGATTCTGACCGTTGGGTCGGGGAGGTGCTATACACCACCCTGGTCGGTGCGGTCCAGGTGCCGCACCCCCCATGGTGGGTGTTGGGCCGGCCCAGTCGCATCCTTTTTTCTTTTTTCTGTTTTTCTTCTTTTCTGCTTTTTTTCTTTTTTTACGTTTTTTTAAAGTTCAAAAATGTAATCTGATTTTTTTCGAAAACCAAAAAATTCAAAATAAAAAACGTTAAATTTTTTGAACATTTCTAAAACATGTATATTTTTTATAATTCGAAAAACATTATTTTTAAATTTTTAATTATTATATGAACAATTTCCGAGCTTGAATTTTTTTTAGTTTGAACAATTTTCGAGTTTGAACAAATTTCGATTTTGAACAATTTTCTAATTTGAACAAATTTTATATTTGAACAAATTTCGAATTTGAACAATTTATAATTTTGAACATTTTTAGAATTTTATTAATTCATAAATTTGAACGTTTTTTAAATTTGAACATTTTTCGAGTTTAGACGTTTCCAATTTAAACAGAAGAAAAAATAAATAGAAAATAAAAAGAAATAAAACAAAAAATAGAAAAAGAAATAAAAATAGAAAAGAGAAAAGGAGAACAAAAAAACTAAATGGGCCAGGCCCAATACCCGACCGGGGTGTGCGGTGCTCGGTAGGCACCGACCCGGTCGGTGTATAGGACCGGCCTTGGGTCGCCTCGGTGCGCTGATCTTCTTTTTGCCAAAAGCCACGCGCTCCCCTGAACGTTAGAGCATCTCCACTCGTCTCCCCGACAAGGCCCCCGAGGGACGTTTTTTCCATCCGGACGGCGAAATTCGGCCCACTCGCGCCCCCGGTTCCTCGTTTTCGTCCGGATTTGGCCCTTCATCCATACGGCGAGCCCACGCCATCCCCGGTCCCCCGGGGATCTATCGGGGACTCCGGACGAGTGAAAAGCGGGGAAGGGCCCGATCTGTCGGCGACTCGACACACGAACCCCACCGCCACCTCGCTCAAAATCTCCCCCACCCCTCGTATCTCTCTCGCTGCCGGCACCACCCCGCCGGCTTGTTGCCCAGATTTCGTCGTCCCTCCTTCTCCACCTGCCTATATTCCGCCGTCTTTCGACGAAGGCCTATCTGGCTGCTCCTCCGCCGGCCTGTTTTCCGACTTTGGCCTACTCCTCGTCGCTCGCGGCTCGGGTTGCGAAATTGTGAAATTGTGTGCTTCATTTGTTTCAGCACTTGTTAAACATTGTACTGATTATCGCCGAATTTGTTTCAGCAATTTTCGTACTTTTGCTCGCCGAACTTGTTAAATTTTATGTTGAATTTGTTTGAAATATGTCAAATGGTCGAGGTTGGGGGTTTCCTGCCGGGGGAACGGCTGGAACTTCAGCGCTCCCCAGGCCAAATCTTCCTCCAATCCGGACGAAAATCGCGCAGGGGAGGCCGACGCTATCCAACGACCGCGCGCCGGCTCCTGCTCCTTCAACGGTCTGGGATCCGTGGCCACCTTCAGAGCAACCTCCTACGCCACCGACGGCCTGGCTGCACTTGCCGCATCCTTCCCTTCCTCCTCCATCATCGGTGTATCAGCTTCCATGGCTGATGCCGGAGTTCATCGACCTCGTCATCGACGAGGAGCAATAGCCAATAACTAGATTTATCAGGCCTTTCTGGCCTTTTTAAGTCTTTTTATGTTTTTTTAATTTAAATTATGGTTTATCAAATGGGAAAAAAAATTATGCATGCCGCTAGAGCCACCCGACGCAAACGGGCGCGCGGTCCTTTTTGACCATTTAGGCCAACGTAAACGGACGCGACACGTCCATTTTGACATCCGAAATGCGTTGCCCCACCGGAGATGCCCTAAGAAATAAAGCTTCCTACGGGCACAATTTATTAGGATGTTCTCGAGGACTGGTTGAAAGTATTTTCCTAATGCCACCCATTCTGAATTTTGAAAGAAAAAAAATAGTGCATGCATGGTACCACGTCGCCTGCAGCTTCGCGGTTCATGAGCTTACTACGGTCTATGGACGGTGTAACACTGCAAGGTGGAAGAAATTAATTGGATCGTGTGTTCTTTGGGCATGTACCAAATAAAACGAGGTGGTGGAAATCAAATAGAAGGGGCGCGTGTGTATATGTAGGCCGTCTCCAAAATTTCCCCTTAAAGCCAAAACAAAGCAAACCCACCGCCAAACCCAAAGAAACACGGCAAGTTGCCATGCTGCACTCAGTCGGGATTTCAACCGTCTTTGGTTGCATAATGATCTCTTTTACTAAATACCTAATTACATAGAACCATAACACCAATGAAACTCATATACCAACACTTCACATCTAAGTATTTCAATTTCATTCCATTTTTGACATTTGCATAAAAAACCAATGTAGATGCTCAAATGTTGGTGCTAATATGGCCAAACTGTCCCGGATGGTGATGAGAGCTCAAACCGTACCCAAATCGGGCAAATACTCGGACCGGCGGGCCAACTTAGTTTTGTCTCGTCGTAGGGAGAATAAAATTTCAAGCGTGCCCTCTTTGCATTACCATAATTTTAGTCTAGGACAAAAACAAACCGCTCCCCAACTTTCTATGACAATTTGAATCCATACTAAATTCGGAGCACGCAATTTCAGCCGCTTGAGTACAATGGAATGCAAATTGTATGGAGTGGACTTTCTTCAAGAAACACTCGTGAGAGAACTGCACATTAACATAGAAGAAAATATTTTTCAATTAGGAAAAAAAGGCCGGCAAAAATGAAGATACACAGGGTACGGCCGGCGAAGCTCCAACGAGTTTACGAATTTGCGAATATGTCAAACAAAACACACCACATGCGTACTAACACACTTAGCAAATAGCGGAGAAGAAAACCTCCAGGTTCCATCATACGGCCCACACACACTCCACCGAGCAAGTCAATCTTTTGTGCCCTCCCACAATCCAGTGGAACGATCTAGAGAGCCTCGTGAACGAATATGGATTTATGATCCATACTACATGCATGAATCGTGTTTCAAGCAGAAACACCTCTCCACCTAGACAGTTTGTTCCGGCAAGCCAATCATCTTCATGTCTTGCATCAAACACAGCTAAGCAACATGGTCTCCTATGGGCACGATCTATTAGGATGAGGTTCGGGACCAGCCGAAGGCGTTTTCCGACGCCACCCATTCCGAATTTCGAAAGATATAGTGACATCGCAGTTCTTGAGCTAACAACAAGAGCAAGAGGATGACGATATTAAATAATGCGCTCTTTAGGCTGTACCAAATAAAACGAGATGATGGAAAATCATGTGGAAGGCACGTTTGTATATATAGGCCTTCGAAACCCGAGGGGGTGGGCATCCACCCGTACGTTCCGCTTTAGAGGCGGGCCCGGAATAGAGCTCGCTCGTGCACCCACCACGACCGGGCCGAATGATAACCCGAGCGACGTGATCCGTTGGGGATTCTGACCGTTGGGTCGGGGAGGTGCTATACACCACCCTGGTCGGTGCGGTCCAGGTGCCGCACCCCCCATGGTGGGTGTTGGGCCGGCCCAGTCGCATCCTTTTTTCTTTTTTCTGTTTTTCTTCTTTTCTGCTTTTTTCTTTTTTTACGTTTTTTTAAAGTTCAAAAATGTAATCTGATTTTTTTCGAAAACCAAAAAATTCAAAATAAAAAACGTTAAATTTTTTGAACATTTCTAAAACATGTATATTTTTTATAATTCGAAAAACATTATTTTTAAATTTTTAATTATTATATGAACAATTTCCGAGCTTGAATTTTTTTTTAGTTTGAACAATTTTCGAGTTTGAACAAATTTCGATTTTGAACAATTTTCTAATTTGAACAAATTTTATATTTGAACAAATTTCGAATTTGAACAATTTATAATTTTGAACATTTTTAGAATTTTATTAATTCATAAATTTGAACGTTTTTTAAATTTGAACATTTTTCGAGTTTAGACGTTTCCAATTTAAACAGAAGAAAAAATAAATAGAAAAGAAAAAGAAATAAAACAAAAAATAGAAAAAGAAATAAAAATAGAAAAGAGAAAAGGAGAACAAAAAAACTAAATGGGCCAGGCCCAATACCCGACCAGGGTGTGCGGTGTCTGGTAGGCACCGACCTGGTCGGTGTATAGGACTGGCCTTGGGTCGCCTCGGGTGCGCTGATCTTCTTTTTGCCAAAAGCCACGCGCTCCCCTGACCGTTAGAGCATCTCCACTTGTCTCCCCGACAAGGCCCCCGAGGGACGTTTTTTCCATCCGGACGGCGAAATTCGGCCCACTCGCGCCCCCGGTTCCTCGTTTTCGTCCGGATTTGGCCCTTCATCCATACGGCGAGCCCACGCCATCCCCGGTCCCCCGGAGATCTATCGGGGACTCCGGACGAGTGAAAAGCGGGGAAGGGCCCGATCTGTCGGCGACTCGACACACGAACCCCACCGCCACCTCGCTCAAAATCTCCCCCACCCCTCGTATCTCTCTCGCTGCCGGCACCACCCCGCCGGCTTGTTGCCCAGATTTCGTCGTCCCTCCTTCTCCACCTGCCTATATTCCGCCGTCTTTCGACGAAGGCCTATCTGGCTGCTCCTCCACCGGCCTGTTTTCCGACTTTGGCCTACTCCTCGTCGCTCGCGGCTCGGGTTGCGAAATTGTGAAATTGTGTGCTTCATTTGTTTCAGCACTTGTTAAACATTGTACTGATTATCGCCGAATTTGTTTCAGCAATTTTCGTACTTTTGCTCGCCGAACTTGTTAAATTTTATGTTGAATTTGTTTGAAATATGTCAAATGGTCGAGGTTGGGGGTTTCCTGCCGGGGGAACGGCTGGAACTTCAGCGCTCCCCAGGCCAAATCTTCCTCCAATCCGGACGAAAATCGCGCAGGGGAGGCCGACGCTATCCAACGACCGCGCGCCGGCTCCTGCTCCTTCAACGGTCTGGGATCCGTGGCCACCTTCAGAGCAACCTCCTACGCCACCGACGGCCTGGCTGCACTTGCCGCATCCTTCCCTTCCTCCTCCATCATCGGTGTATCAGCTTCCATGGCTGATGCCGGAGTTCATCGACCTCGTCATCGACGAGGAGCAATAGCCAATAACTAGATTTATCAGGCCTTTCTGGCCTTTTTAAGTCTTTTTATGTTTTTTTTAATTTAAATTATGGTTTATCAAATGGGAAAAAAAATTATGCATGCCGCTAGAGCCACCCGACGCAAACGGGCGCGCGGTCCTTTTTGACCATTTAGGCCAACGTAAACGGACGCGACACGTCCATTTTGACATCCGAAATGCGTTGCCCCACTGGAGATGCCCTAAGAAATAAAGCTTCCTACGGGCACAATTTATTAGGATGTTCTCGAGGACTGGTTGAAAGTATTTTCCTAATGCCACCCATTCTGAATTTTGAAAGAAAAAAAATAGTGCATGCATGGTACCACGTCGCCTGCAGCTTCGCGGTTCATGAGCTTACTACGGTCTATGGACGGTGTAACACCGCAAGGTGGAAGAAATTAATTGGATCGTGTGTTCTTTGGGCATGTACCAAATAAAACGAGGTGGTGGAAATCAAATAGAAGGGGCGCGTGTGTATATGTAGGCCGTCTCCAAAATTTCCCCTTAAAGCCAAAACAAAGCAAACCCACCGCCAAACCCAAAGAAACACGGCAAGTTGCCATGCTGCACTCAGTCGGGATTTCAACCGTCTTTGGTTGCATAATGATCTCTTTTACTAAATACCTAATTACATAGAACCATAACACCAATGAAACTCATATACCAACACTTCACATCTAAGTATTTCAATTTCATTCCATTTTTGACATTTGCATAAAAAACCAATGTAGATGCTCAAATGTTGGTGCTAATATGGCCAAACTGTCCCGGATGGTGATGAGAGCTCAAACCGTACCCAAATCGGGCAAATACTGGACCGGCGGGCCAACTTAGTTTTGTCTCGTCGTAGGGAGAATAAAATTTCAAGCGTGCCCTCTTTGCATTACCATAATTTTAGTCTAGGACAAAAACAAACCGCTCCCCAACTTTCTATGACAATTTGAATCCATACTAAATTCGGAGCACGCAATTTCAGCCGCTTGAGTACAATGGAATGCAAATTGTATGGAGTGGACTTTCTTCAAGAAACACTCGTGAGAGAACTGCACATTAACATAGAAGAAAATATTTTTCAATTAGGAAAAAAAGGCCGGCAAAAATGAAGATACACGAGGTACGGCCGGCGAAGCTCCAACGAGTTTACGAATTTGCGAATATGTCAAACAAAACACACCACATGCGTACTAACACACTTAGCAAATAGCGGAGAAGAAAACCTCCAGGTTCCATCATACGGCCCACACACACTCCACCGAGCAAGTCAATCTTTTGTGCCCTCCCACAATCCGGTGGAACGATCTAGAGAGCCTCGTGAACGAATATGGATTTATGATCCATACTACATGCATGAATCGTGTTTCAAGCAGAAACACCTCTCCACCTAGACAGTTTGTTCCGGCAAGCCAATCATCTTCATGTCTTGCATCAAACACAGCTAAGCAACATGGTCTCCTATGGGCACGATCTATTAGGATGAGGTTCGGGACCAGCCGAAGGCGTTTTCCGACGCCACCCATTCCGAATTTCGAAAGATATAGTGACATCGCAGTTCTTGAGCTAACAACAAGAGCGAGAGGATGACGATATTAAATAATGCGCTCTTTAGGCTGTACCAAATAAAACGAGATGATGGAAAATCATGTGGAAGGCACGTTTGTATATATAGGCCTTCGAAACCCGAGGGGGTGGGCATCCACCCGTACGTTCCGTTTTAGAGGCGGGCCCGGAATAGAGCTCGCTCGTGCACCCACCACGATCGGGCCGAATGATAACCCGGCGACGTGATCCGTTGGGGATTCGACCGTTGGGTCGGGGAGGTGCTATACACCACCCTGGTCGGTGCGGTCCGGGTGCCGCACCCCCATGGTGGGTGTTGGGCCGGCCCGATCGCATCCTTTTTTCTTTTTTCTGTTTTTCTTCTTTTCTGCTTTTTTCTTTTTTTACGTTTTTTTTAAAGTTCAAAAATGTAATCTGATTTTTTTCGAAAACCAAAAAATTCAAAATAAAAAACGTTAAATTTTTTGAACATTTCTAAAACATGTATATTTTTTATAATTCGAAAAACATTATTTTTAAATTTTTAATTATTATATGAACAATTTCCGAGCTTGAATTTTTTTTAGTTTGAACAATTTTCGAGTTTGAACAAATTTCGATTTTGAACAATTTTCTAATTTGAACAAATTTTATATTTGAACAAATTTTATATTTGAACAAATTTCGAATTTGAACAATTTATAATTTTGAACATTTTTAGAATTTTATTAATTCATAAATTTGAACGTTTTTTAAATTTGAACATTTTTCGAGTTTAGACGTTTCCAATTTAAACAGAAGAAAAAATAAATAGAAAAGAAAAAGAAATAAAACAAAAAATAGAAAAAGAAATAAAAATAGAAAAGAGAAAAGGAGAACAAAAAAACTAAATGGGCCGAGGCCCAATACCCGACCGAGGGTGTGCGGTGCACGGTAGGCACCGACCTGGTCGGTGTATAGGACTGGCCTTGGGTCGCCTCGGGTGCGCTGATCTTCTTTTTGCCAAAAGCCACGCGCTCCCCTGACCGTTAGAGCATCTCCACTCGTCTCCCCGACAAGGCCCCCGAGGGACGTTTTTTCCATCCGGACGGCGAAATTCGGCCCACTCGCGCCCCCGGTTCCTCGTTTTCGTCTGGATATGGCCCTTCATCCATACGGCGAGCCCACGCCATCCCCGGTCCCCCGGGGATCTATCGGGGACTTGATACGTCCCCGACGTATCCATAATTTCTGTCGTTCCATGCTTGTTTTATGACAATACTTACATGTTTTGCTTGCACTTTGTGATGATTTCATGCATTTTCCGGAACTAACCTATTAACAAGATGCCACAGTGCCAGTTCCTGTTTTCTGCTGTTTTTGGTTCCATGAAAGGCTGTTCGGGCAATATTCTCGGAATTCGACGAAACAAAGACCAAACCTCCTATTTTTCCCGAAAGCGTCCGAACACCGAAGAAGAGTCGGAGAGGGGCCGGAGGGCCACCACACCATAGGGTGGCGCGGCCCGGCCTCGGGCCCGCGCCGGCTCGTGGTGTGGCGCCCCCAGGTGCCCCACTGCGCCGCCTCTTCGCCTATAAAATCCCTTTCGACCTAAAAACACCGTAACTCTTGACGAAACTCCAGAAAGACTCCAGGGGCGCCGCCACCATCGCGAAACTCCAATTCGGGGACAGAAGTCTCTGTCCCGGCACCCTGCCGGGACGGGGAAGTGCCCCCGGAAGCCATCTCCATCAACGCCATCGCCTCCATCATGCTCCGTGAGTAGTTCCCCCATGGACTACGGGTTCTAGCCGTAGCTAGTTGGTATTCTCTCCCCTATGTACTTCAATACAATGATCTCATGAGCTGCCTTACATGATTGAGATTCATCTGATGTAATCGGTGTTGTGTTTGTCGGGATCCGATGGATTGTTACGTTATGATTGTCTATCTACAAAGTTTATGAAGTTATTGTTGCTGTAATCTTGTTATGCTTAATGCTTGTCACTAGGGCCCGAGTGGCATGATCTTAGATTTGAGCTCTATACTTATTGCTTAGATTGTATCTACAAGTTGTATGCACATGTCACTGTCCGGAACCAATGGCCCCGAAGTGACAGAAATCGGGACAACCGGAGGGGATGGCGGTGATGTGAGGGACACATGTTTTCACGGAGTGTTAATGCTTTGCTCCGGTACTCTATTAAAAGGAGTACCTTAATATCCGAGTAGTTTCCCTTGAGGCCCGGCTGCCACCGGCTGGTAGGACAAAAGATGTTGTGCAAGTTTCTCATTGCGAGCACGTACGACTATTATTGGAAAACATGCCTACATGATTAATGATCTTGATATTCTGTCTTAATGCTATTTCAATCCTATCAATTGCCCGACTGTAATTTGTTCACCCAACACTTGTTATTGGAGAGTTACCACTAGTGTAGATAGCTGGGAACCCCGGTCCATCTTTCATCATCATATACTCGTTCTACATGTCAACTGTTTTCCGGTGCCATTGTTCTCATATTACTACTACTGCTGTCGCTGTGTTCATTGTTACCATTGCTCTCATATCATCGCTACTTTCACATCACCCCTGTTGCTAGTGCTTTTCCAGGTGCAGCTGAATTGACAACTCTGTTGTTAAGGCTTATAAGTATTCTTTACCTCCCCTTGTGTCGAATCAATAAATTTGGGTTTTACTTCCCGCGAAGACTGTTGCGATCCCCTATACTTGTGGGTCATCAAGACTATTTTCTGGCGCCGTTGCTGGGGAGGCATAGCTCTACTCATAAGTTCACCTGGGGAGTACACTCTACCTCTCTCTCTGCTTTTATTTTATTTTATTTTGTTTTTCTTAGTTTACTTTTGTCTAGTTTATTTGTGCTTAGTTTATTTCTGTCTAGTATTATTTTGCTTAGTTTACTTTTGCCTAGTTACTTTTTGTCTTGTTTTATTTTCCTCATATACCCAAAAATCCATAAAAATTTGAAAAACCTAAAAATTAAAAATTGCTGTTATGGGAGAACCTACAACTTACTTGGAGCTTATAGAATGTTATAATAATTATAGAGAATCAAGAACTGGTAAAATAATGAGTGCTATGATAGAAAAACTGAATACAATTGCTAAAATCTTGCTTGAATGCCATGATATAAACTGTTGCTCTCAACAGGATACTAAACATCTTAAATTTCAATGTGGCTTTAGTGAGGAATTTTTAATTAAGAGCTATAATCGGAATTGCTATATTCATTATGGGTTCGAGGAGGTAGAACAATTTGTCTTATTTATGGGAGCCTCCGAGATAGAATCCTTCATGGTTGAGAATTATGAAACTTGTGTTGTTTGTAAGGGCCTTAAAGATTATGTCTCTACTATCCTTAATTCTTGCATAGAATGCTACGAGTAGGAATCCTTATATCCTTGATTATAAAGAGAGACACATTAATGCACAAGAATGCACTCACAATTTGCAGGAACCGATGGAAGAAGGAATTGATGAACCTGAAAGCTCATTGGATGAAAAAGAGGAGGAAATTGATGAACCTGAAAGCTCATTGGATGAAAAAGAAGAGGAGAGCGACGAACAAAAGGAGGAAGAATGGATTAGCTACCCATGTCAACCTTCTAATGAGAGTAACTCTTTATCTCTTACACTATTTGATTGTCCTCCATGCTTACCGGAAGAGGTTGAATGTTATGTTCCTGTGGATTCTCTTGAAGTATTGCCTATGAGTAAAACTTGTGAAAATAATTATGCTACTGTTATTTATGATAATCCATGTTACTTTGATAAATCTTATGATAATGCTTTGTTTGTGCCTGATGTCGAAATGCATGGTACTAAAGAATTTTGCTTGGCAAATGTTTATGATAAAGCTCTAGATGATGGTCCTATGTTACTTGATAATATTAATTGTACTACTAATGAAAATGGGATTGGAGAGTTCTTGACTTATTCTATGAGTCCCATATCTATTGAGATTGATCAACTACCTTGTTATATTATTAATAAAAGTAAGTTTGAAAGTTTTAATTCCACTATTCTTGAACTTGATAAAAATTATGTGTTTGGAAATCATGAAAAGTATGCTGCATGTGATAGTTATATTGTTGAGTTTGTTCATGAAGCTACTGAAAATTATTATGAGAGAGGAAAATATGGTTGTAGAAATTTTCATGGTACTAATACACCTCTCTATATGCTGAAATTTTTGAAGTTGTTCTTGTTTTATCTTCTTATGCTTGTCACTTTGTTCTTCATGAATTTATTTGTGTACAAGATTCCTTTGCATAGGAAGCATGTTAGACTTAAATGTGTTTTGGATTTGCCTCTTGATGCTCTCTTTTGCTCCGAATACTATTTCTTGCGAGTGCATCATTAAAACTGCTGAGCCCATCTTAATGGCTATAAAGAAAGCAACTTCTTGGGAGATAACCCATGTTTTATTTTGCTACAGTACTTTGTTTTATATTTGTATCTTGGAAGTTGTTTACTACTGTAGCAACCTCTCCTTATCTTAGTTTTTTATTTTGTTGTGCCAAGTGAAGCCTCTAATCGAAGGTTGATACTAGATTTGGATTTCTGCGCAGAAACAGATTTCTATCTGTCACGAATCTGGGCTGTTTTCCCTGTAGGTAACTCAGAAAAATATGCCAATTTACGTGCGTGTTCCTCAGATATGTACGCAACTTTCATTAGTTTTGAGTTTTCTGATTTGAGCAACGGAAGTATTTATTTGAAATTCGTCTTTACTGGCTGTTCTGTTTTGGCAGATTCTGTCTCTGTTTTTTGCATTGTCTCTTGTGGACTTTAAGCGAGGTTTTCTAGACGTAGAGGGCTGTAGCTAATGTTTTATTGAGTTCTTGCAATGTGCCACTACAGGACCAAGGTGGATTCAAATTTTTTGAGTACTAACCCCTCTAATGAAGTTTGTGAGAAGTTTGGTGTGAAGGAAGTTTTCAAGGGTCAAGAGAGGAGGATGATATATGATCGAGAAGAGTGAAAAGTCTAAGCTTGGGGATGCCCCCGTGGTTCATCCCTGCATATTTCAAGAAGACTCAAGCGTCTAAGCTTGGGGATGCCCAAGGCATCCCTTCTTCATCGACAACTTATCAGGTCACCTCTAGTGAAACTATATTTTTATTCCGTCACATCTTATGTGCTTTACTTGGAGCGTCTGTTTGTTTTTGTTTTTGTTTTTATTTGAATAAAATCGGATCCTATCATTCCTTGTGTGGGAGAGAGACACGCTCCGCTGTTGCATATGAACACATGTGTTCTTAGCTTTACTTTTAATGTTCATGGCGAAGGTTGAAACGCTCGTTCATTGTTATATGGTTGGAAACAGAAAATGCTTCATGTGGTAATTGGTATAATGTCTTTAATAATTTGATACTTGGCAATTGTTGTGCTCATATAGATTATGTTAAAGCTCTTGCATCATGTACTTTGCACCTATTAATGAAGAACTACATAGAGCTTGTTAAAATTTGGTTTGCATGATTGGTCTCTCTAAAATCTAGATATTTTCTGGTGAAGTGTTTGAACAACAAGGAGACAGTGTAGAGTCTTATAATGCTTGCAATATGTTCTTATGTAAGTTTTGTTGTACCGGTTCATACTTGTGTTTGCTTCAAACAACCTTGCTAGCCAAAGCCTTGTACCGAGAGGGATTGCTTCTCGTGCATCCAAAACCTTGAGCCAAAAACTATGCCATTTGTGTCCACCATACCTACCTACTATGTGGTATTTCTCTGCCATTCCAAGTAAATTGCTTGAGTGCTACCTTTAAAATTTCATTCCTTGTCTTTGCAATATATAGCTCATGGGAAGATATCCTTAAAAACTATTGTGGTATTGAATATGTTACTTATGTATCTTATCTCTTATAAGTTGCTTGTTGAGCGGTAACCATGTTTCTGGGGACGCCATCAACTATTACACCTTTGTTGAATATCATGTGAGTTGCTATGCATGTTGTCCCGGTATGGATGTCCTAAGTTGAGATTTATCAAAAACGAGAAATCAAATGCGATCCATATCCTTGGACCTTTGTACAGGCGACATAGAGGTACTCCTTTGTGACACTTGGTTGAAACATATGTTATGCAATGATAATCCATGTAAATCCAAGCTAATTAGGACAAGGTGCGAGCACTATTGGTATTCTATGCATGAGGCTTGCAACTTATAGGATGTCTTATGCATAACACATATGAATTATTACTACCATTGACAAAATTGTTTCTATGTTTTCAAAATGAAAAGCTCTAGCAAAAAAATAGTAATCCATGCTTCCCTCTGCGAAGGGTCATTCTTTTACTTTATGTTGAGTCAGTTTACCTACTACTTCTATCTTAGAAGCAAACACTTGTGTCAACTGTGTGCATTGATTCCTACATACTTGCTTATTTGCATTCATCATATTACTTTGTGTTGACAATTATCTATGAGATATATCCATGAGATGAACATGTTGAAGTTGAAAGCAACTGTTGAAATTTATATCTTCCTTTGTGTTGCTTCAAAACTTTCTACTAAGAATTTATTGCTTTATGAGTTCACTCCTATGCAAGTGTTATTGATGTTTGTCTTGAAAGTACTATTCATGAAAAGTCTTTGCTATATGATCAGTTGTTTAGTCATTATCTTTACCATTGCTTTGAATCACTTCATTCATCTCATATGCTTTATAATAGTATTGATCAAGATCATGTTGGTAGCATGTCACTTAAGAAATTATCCTTGTAATCGTTTACCTACTCGAGGGCGAGTAGGAACTAAGCTTGGGGATGTTTGATACGTCTCCAACGTATCTATAATTTCTTATGCTCCATGCTAGTTTTATGACAATATCTACATGTTTTATCCATACTTTATATCGTTTTGATGCATTTTCCGGAACTAACCTATTAACAAGATGCCACAGTGCCAGTTCCTGTTTTCTGCTGTTTTTGGTTCCAGAAAGGTTGTTCGGGCAATATTCTCGGAATTCGACGAAACGAAAGACAAACATCTTATTTCACCGAGACGGACCAGAACACCGAAGGGGAGACGGAGTGGAGGCCCAGGGCCCCCAGACCATAGGGCCGCGCGGGTGCACCCCTGGCCGCGCCGGCCTATGGGGAGGGCGCCCTGGTGCCCCTCCTGCGCCGCTGATACGTCTCCGACGTATCGATAATTTCTTGTGTTCCATGCCACATTATTGATGTTATCTACATGTTTTATGCACACTTTATGTCATATTCGTGCATTTTCTGGAACTAACCTATTAACAAGATGCCGAAGTGCCGGTTCCTGTTTTCTGCTGTTTTTGGTTTCAGAAATCCTAGTAACGAAATATTCTCGGAATCGGACGAAATCAACGCCCGGGTTCCTATTTTACCGGAAGCATCCGGAACACACGAGAACCGCCAGAGAAGAGGGGCAGGGCCACCAGACCATACCCCGGCGCGGCCAAGGGGGGGGCGCCCCCCTAGGGTGTGGGCCCCCCTTCGACCTTCCTGCGCCGCCTCTTCGCCTATAAGAAGCCCCTGGATCAGAAAACCCTACACCAATTGACGAAAACCACGAAAACCTTCCAGAGCCGCCGCCATCGCGAAGCCAAGATGCGGGGGACGGGATCTCGTTCCGGCACCTGCCGGAGCGGGGAAGTGCCCCGGAAGGCTTCTCCATCGACACCGCTGCCATCTCCACCGCCATCTTCATCACCGCTGCTGCTCCCATGAGGAGGGAGTAGTTCTCCATCGAGGCTCGGGGCCGTACTCGGTAGCTATGTGGTTCATCTCTCTCCTATGTGCTTCAATACAATAGTCTCATGAGCTGCCTTACATGATTGAGATTCATATGATGATGCTTGTAATCTAGATGTCATTATGCTAGTCAAGTGAGTTTTACCTATGTGATCTCCGGAGACTCCTAGTCCCACGTGTGTAAAGGTGACGAGTGTGTGCACCGTGTGGGTCTCTTAGGCCATATTTCACAGAATACTTACTCATTGAATGGCATAGTGAGGTGCTTATTTATATCTCTTTATGATTGCAGCATGTTTGTATCACTACTATCTATGTGCTACTCTAGTGATTTGTTATTAAAGTAGTTTATTCCTCCTGCATGTGTGCAAAGGTGCGTGTTAGTACTTGGTTTATGCTATGATCATGATCTCTTGTAGATTATGGAGTTAACTATTGCTATGATAATATTGATGTGATCTATTCCTCCTACATATGCATGAAGGTGACAGTGTGCATGCTATGCTAGTACTTGGTTTAGTACTGTTGATCTATCTTACACTAAAGGTTACTTAAACATGAGCATTATTGTGGAGCTTGTTAACTCCGGCATTGAGGGTTCGTGTAATCCTACGCAATGTGTTCATCATCCAACAAAAGTGTAGAGTATGCATTTATCTATTCTGTTATGTGATCAATGTTGAGAGTGTCCACTAGTGAAAGTGTAATCCCTAGGCCTTGTTCCTAAATACTGCTGAGTTACTACTGCTTGTTTCTTGTACTACTTGCGTTACTACTGCTGCAATACCACCACCATCAACTACGCGCCAAGCACTTTTACAGCACCGTTTCTACTTGCTCATATATATTCATACCACCTGTATTTCACTATCTCTTCGCCGAACTAGTGCACCTATTTGGTGTGTTGGGGACACAAGAGACTTCTTGCTTTGTGGTTGCGGGGTTGCATGAGAGGGATATCTTTGACCTCTTCCTCCCTGAGTTCGATAAACCTTGGGTATCCACTTAAGGGAAACTTGCTTGCTGTTCTACAAACCTCTGCTCTTGGAGGCCCAACACTGTCTACGGGAAAGGAGGGGAACGTAGACATCAAGCACTTTTACGGCGCCGTTGCGGGGAGGAAAGGTAAAAGGCTCTCATACTACGGTCCCGGGTAAAGTATTTTTACGGCGCCGTCGTGTGTGTGCTCGAAGCTATTTCCTTTAGATCCTGCAATTGCATCTTTTTGTTTCTTGTTTACACTAGTTTGGCATAATGTACAAGAGTGAGCTTCTTATTCTATTTCCTGATTTAAAACATGGATTGTTTGATGCAAAAATTAAAAAACCTATGAAATCTTCTTTGCATGCTGGTAGTAATATTAGTATGAACGCTTTGAACACCATTGTTGACAATAATATAGAAAGTTCTAAGCTTGGGGAAGCTGGTTTTGATGAGCATGATCTTTTTAGTCCCCCAAGCATTGAGGAGAAAATTTTCTTTGATGATACTTTGCCTCCTATTTCTGATGATGATAATGATAGTGGTCTTTTTGTGCCACCTACTATGGAGAGTAAATTTTGTTGTGATTATACTATGCCTCCTACACTTGATGAGAATAATAATGATAGCTACTTTGTTGAATTTGCTCCCACTACAACTAATAAAATTGATTATGCTTATGTGGAGAGTAATAATTTTATGCATGAGACTCATGATAAGAATGCTTTATGTGATAGTTATATTGTTGAGTTTGCTCATGTTGCTACTGAAAGTTATTATGAGAGAGGAAAATATGGTTGTAGAAATTTTCATGTTACTAAAATGCCTCTCTATGTGCTGAAATTTTTGAAGCTATACTTGTTTTATCTTCCTATGCTTGTTACTTTGAACTTGTTTATTTACAAGATTCCTATGCATAGGAAGCATGTTAGACTTAAATGTGTTTTGAATTTGCCTCTTGATGCTCTCTTTTGCTTCACATACTATCTCTTGTGAGTGCATCATTAAAACTGCTGAGCCCATCTTAATGGCTATAAAGAAAAGAACTTCTTGGGAGATAACCCATGTGTTATTTTGCTACAGTACTTTGTTTTATATTTATGTCTTGGAAGTTGTTTACTACTGTAGCAACCTCTCCTTATCTTAGTTTTGTGTTTTGTTGTGCCAAGTAAAGCCGTTGATAGAAAAGTAAGTACTAGATTTGGATTACTGCGCAGAAACAGATTTCTTTGCTGTCACGAATCTGGGCAAAATTCTCTGTAGGTAACTCAGAAAATTATGCCAATTTACGTGCATGATCCTCAGATATGTACGCAACTTTCATTCAATTTGAGAATTTTCATTTGAGCAAGTATGGTGGCCTAATAAAATCCATCTTTACGGACTGTTCTGTTTTGACAGATTCTGCCTTTTATTTCGCATTGCCTCTTTTGCTATGTTGGATGAATTTCTTTGATCCATTAATGTCCAGTAGCATTATGCAATGTCCAGAAGTGTTAAGAATGATTGTGTCACCTCTGAACATGTTAATTTTTATTATGCACTAACCCTCTAATGAGTTGTTTCGAGTTTGGTGTGGAGGAAGTTTTCAAGGGTCAAGAGAGGAGGATGATATACTATGATCAAGGAGAGTGAAAGCTCAAAGCTTGGGGATGCACCCGGTGGTTCACCCCTGCATATATCAAGAAGACTCAAGCGTCTAAGCTTGGGGATGCCCAAGGCATCCCCTTCTTCATCGACAACATTATCAGGTTCCTCCCCTGAAACTATATTTTTATTCCATCACATCTTATGTGCTTTTTCTTGGAGCGTCTGTGTGCTTTTGTTTTTGTTTGTGTTTGAATAAATTGGATTACATCATGCTTGTGTGGGAGAGAGACACGCTCCGCTGGTTCATATGAACACATGTGTTCTTAGCTCATAATATTCATGGCGAAGTTTCCTCTTCGTTAAATTGTTATATGGTTGGAATTTGAAAATGATACATGTAGTAATTGCTATAATGTCTTGGATAATGTGATACTTGGCAATTGTTGTGCTCATGTTTAAGCTCTTGCATCATATACTTTGCACCTATTAGTGAAGAAATACATAGAGCATGCTAAAATTTGGTTTGCATAATTGGTCTCTCTAAGGTCTAGATAATTTCTAGTAAGGTGTTTGAACAACAAGGAAGACGATGTATAGTCTTATAATACTTGTAATATGTCTTTTATGTGAGTTTTGCTGTACTAGTTCATCCTTGTGTTTGCCTCAAACAACCTTGCTAGCCTAAACCTTGTATCGAGAGGGAATACTTCTCATGCATCCAAATACTTGAGCCAACACTATGCCATTTGTGTCCACCATACCTACCTACTACATGGTATTTCTCCGCCATTCCAAAGTAAATTGCTTGAGTGCTACCTTTAAACAATTCAAAATTTATTACCTCTTATTTGTGTCAATGTTTTATAGCTCATGAGGAAGTATGTGGTGTTTATCTTTCAATCTTGTTGGGCAACTTTCACCAATGGACTAGTGGCTTCATCCGCTTATCCAATAATTTTGCAAAAAGAGTCGGCAATGGGATTCCCGGTCCCAAATTAACAAACTAAAAATAGACACTCCTCCATGGTATGTGATTGTTGGACGGCACCCGAAGGATTCGGTTAGCCATGGCTTGTGTAAGCAAAGGTTGGGAGGAGTGTCATCATAATAAAACTAAAATAAAAAGGTACTCCTTCATGGTATGAGATTGTTGGCGGGCACCCGAGGATTCGGTTAGCCATGGTTTGTGAAAGAAAGGTTGGAAGGAGTGCCATCCAAAAATAAAATAAAATGGGAGCCGCTCTTTGAAGGTTTGTACGGCAAGGGGGTTAGAGTACCCGCTACCATTCGTTGACAACAACAAACACCTCTCAAAACTTTACTTTTATGCTCCCTTTATGTTTTCAAAATCAAAGCTCTAGCACAAATATAGCAATCGATGCTTTCCTCTTTGAAGGACCATTCTTTTACTTTTATTGTTGAGTCAGTTCACCTATTTCTCTCCACCTCAAGAAGCAAACACTTGTGTGAACTTTGCATTGATTCTTACATACTTGCTTATTGCATTTGTTATATTGCTTTGCATTGACAACTATCCATGAGATATACATGTTACAAGTTGAAAGCAACCGCTGAAACTTCATCTTCCATTATGTTGCTTCAATGCCTCTACTTTGAATTATTGCTTTATGAGTTAACTCTTATGCAAGACTTATTGATGCTTGTCTTGAAGTGCTATTCATGAAAAGTCTTTGCTATATGATTCACTTGTTTACTCATGTCATATATATTGTTTTGATCGCTGCATTCATTACATATACTTTACAAATAGTATGATCAAGATTATGATGGCATGTCACTCCAGAAATTATCTGTGTTATCGTTTTACCTGCTCGGGACGAGCAGAACTAAGCTTGGGGATGCTGATACGTCTCCGACGTATCGATAATTTCTTGTGTTCCATGCCACATTATTGATGTTATCTACATGTTTTATGCACACTTTATGTCATATTCGTGCATTTTACGGAACTAACCTATTAACAAGATGCCGAAGTGCCGGTTCACGTTTTACTGCTGTTTTTGGTTTCAGAAATCCTAGTAACGAAATATTCTCGGAATCGGACGAAATCAACGCCCGGGTTCCTATTTTACCGGAAGCATCCGGAACACACGAGAACCGCCGGAGAAGAGGGCGGGGCCACCGGACCATACCCGGCGCGGCCAAGGGGGCGCGCCCCTAGGGTGTGGGCCCCCTTCGACCTTCTGCGCCGCCTCTTCGCCTATAAGAAGCCCCTGGATCGGAAAACCCTACACCAATTGACGAAACCCACGAAAACCTTCCGGAGCCGCCGCCATCGCGAAGCCAAGATGCGGGGGACGGGATCTCTGTTCCGGCACCTGCCGGAGCGGGGAAGTGCCCCGGAAGGCTTCTCCATCGACACCGCTGCCATCTCCACCGCCATCTTCATCACCGCTGCTGCTCCCATGAGGAGGGAGTAGTTCTCCATCGAGGCTCGGGGCTGTACCGGTAGCTATGTGGTTCATCTCTCTCCTATGTGCTTCAATACAATAGTCTCATGAGCTGCCTTACATGATTGAGATTCATATGATGATGCTTGTAATCTAGATGTCATTATGCTAGTCAAGTGAGTTTTACCTATGTGATCTCCGGAGACTCCTAGTCCCACGTGTGTAAAGGTGACGAGTGTGTGCACCGTGTGGGTCTCTTAGGCCATATTTCACAGAATACTTACTCATTGAATGGCATAGTGAGGTGCTTATTTATATCTCTTTATGATTGCAGCATGTTTGTATCACTACTATCTATGTGCTACTCTAGTGATTTGTTATTAAAGTAGTTTATTCCTCCTGCATGTGTGCAAAGGTGACAGTGCGTGCACCGTGTTAGTACTTGGTTTATGCTATGATCATGATCTCTTGTAGATTATGGAGTTAACTATTGCTATGATAATATTGATGTGATCTATTCCTCCTACATATGCATGAAGGTGACAGTGTGCATGCTATGCTAGTACTTGGTTTAGTACCGTTGATCTATCTTACACTATAGGTTACTTAAACATGAGCATTATTGTGGAGCTTGTTAACTCCGGCATTGAGGGTTCGTGTAATCCTACGCAATGTGTTCATCATCCAACAAAAGTGTAGAGTATGCATTTATCTATTCTGTTATGTGATCAATGTTGAGAGTGTCCACTAGTGAAAGTGTAATCCCTAGGCCTTGTTCCTAAATACTGCTGAGTTACTACTTGCTTGTTTCTTCGTACTCTCTGCGTTACTACTGCTGCAATACCACCACCATCAACTACGCGCCAAGCACTTTTCCGGCACCGTTTCTACTTGCTCATATATATTCATACCACCCGTATTTCACTATCTCTTCGCCGAACTAGTGCACCTATTTGGTGTGTTGGGGACACAAGAGACTTCTTGCTTTGTGGTTGCAGGGTTGCATGAGAGGGATATCTTTGACCTCTTCCTCCCTGAGTTCGATAAACCTTGGGTATCCACTTAAGGGAAACTTGCTGCTGTTCTACAAACCTCTGCTCTTGGAGGCCCAACACTGTCTACAGGAAAGGAGGGGGAACGTAGACATCAGCCGCCTCTTCGCCTATATAAGCCCTCGTGACCTAAAAACACGACACCAATTGACGAAACTCCAGAAAGACTCCAGGGACGCCGCCGCCATCGCGAAACTCCGTTTCGGGGGACATAAGTCTCTGTTCCGGCACGCCGCCGGGACGGGGAATTGCCCCCGGAGTTATCTCCATCGACACCACCGCCATCTTCATCGCCATCGCTGTCTCCCATGATGAGGAGGGAGTAGTTCTCCCCCGAGGCTAAGGGTTGTACCGGTAGCTATGTGGTTCATCTCTCTCTCCCATGTGATCTTTATGTGATCATGAGCTTTATATCACTATTAATCTATGTGCTACTCTAGTGATGTTATTAAAGTAGTCTATTCCTCCTCCATGATATAATGTTGACAGTGTGTGCATCATGTAGTACTTGGCGTAGGTTATGATTGTAATCTCTTGTAGATTATGGAGTTAACTATTACTATGATAGTATTGATGTGATCTATTCCCCCCTTCATAGCTTAAATGTGACAGTGTGTATGCTATGTTAGTACTCGGTCTAAATTGCAACGGTCTATTATGCTCTAGAGGTTACTTAAATATGAATTCCAAATGTTGTGGAGCTTGTTAACTCCGGCTTGAGGGAGCTCTTGTAGCCCTACACAATGAATGATGTTTGTTATCCAACAAGAGAGTGTATGTAGCACAAGTGAGGAGAAGTTATTTATTTATTATTTGATCATTGTTGAGAGTGTCCACTAGTGAAAGTATGATCCCTAGGCCTTGTTTCCAAGCATCGAATCACCGTTTATTTACTGATCTACTGCATGTTTACTTGCTGCCATCTTTATTTCAGATTGCTATTACCACTCATATTCATCCATATCACTTGCATTTTACTATCTCTTCGCCGAACTAGTGCACCTATACATCTGACAAGTGTATTAGGTGTGTTGGGGACACAAGCGACTTCTTGTATCGTAATTGCAAGGTTGCTTGAGAGGGATATCTTTGACCTCTACCTCCCTGAGTTCGATAAACCTTGGGTGATTCACTTAAGGGAAACTTGCTGTTGTTCTACAAACCTCTGCTCTTGGAGGCCCAACACTGTCTACAGGAATAGAAGCGTGCGTAGACATCAGCGTCGCCTTGCGGCGGCGGCGGGATTGGCACGCCTCCCGCGCTTAGCCGCCAACCGCCAGGAGCGCGGAATTCCGACGGCTCAAGGTACCCGGCCATGTATAGCAGTCGGCCCTCCCACTGGTGGAGGGACCGCCGGCCGAAACCGTTGTTCGCCGCGCCGTCGCCGGGGAACCTATTTTCCATTGATGTCGATGTTTTTTTGGACGTGAGGAGAGGGGAGAGAGGTGGAACGGCGGTGGTGAATGCGAGCAGGCGTGGTAGCTCCGCGATAAATAGAGGGGGCAGGCACGGATGCGAGCAGACGACATTAATTTCGCCACGTGGAAGCCACGCATCGAGCGACGACTGATCAGCGGCAGGCTTTTACCGCGCGGGGAAGACGATGCGATGAGGACGACGATCTCTCTCCCGCCGACAGATCGGGGCCACCAGGCGCGCGGGAGGTTTCCTTGATGATTCCCGCGCTTTTGTTTCCTTCGGACTCCCCGAGCGTGCCCCGGGGGGCCAAGGTGACATGGGCTCGCCGGATGGATCAAAGCCCAAATCCGGGCGAAAACGAGGATCCGGGGGCATAACTGGGCCATTTTTCGCCGTCCGGATGAAAAAACATTCTCCGGGGGGCCTTCCCGGGGTAGGCTGGAGGTGCTCTTACCACTCCCGTCTATCCCGTCCAAAAAATTCCCCTTCAAAACCTCTCCGGTCTCCGCCTGAACCAGAAACACCGTACCCACGAAACAAAATCCCCCGCGAGACATCCTAGCCGGAGGATTTAGGGTCAAGAGACAGGCCTGGGACAAAATTCTGTGAATGAATCTTTAGCCTGTAATGACCGGGCAGCGTCGTGCACCCAGCGCGACCCAGCGACTGATACACGGCCATGTGATCCATCAAGAATCCGACCGTTGGGTCGCCTCGGGTGCGCGCCCATCTCCTTTTACCAAAGCCATGCGCACTCGTTCCCCCAATTGTTACCATGCCCATTCGTATTTGTCACATTTTGAATCCCAAACTAAGGTACTGACACGTAATTCCAACCGCTTGAGTACAATGCAATGTAAATTTTATGGGCCAGGGAAACATGGGCTCGCCGGATGGATGAAACCCCAAATCCGGGCGAAAACGAGGATCCGGTTGCGCGACTGAGCTATTTTTCGCCATCCGGATGAAAAAACATGCTCATTGAGGCCTTTCCGGGGGGCTGGCTGGAGGTGCACTTACCACTCCCACCGATCGCGTCCAAGAAATTCCCCTTCAAAACCTCTCTGGCCTTCGCTCGAACCAGAAACACCGTACCTACGAAGCAAAATCCCCCGCGAGACATCCTAGCCGGAGGATTTAGGGTCGAGAGACAGGCCTGGGACAAAAGCCTGTGAATGAATCTTTAGCCTGTAATGACCGGGCAGCGTCGTGCACCCGCCACGACTGAGCGACTGATACCCGACCATGTGATCCATCAAGAATCCGACCGTTAGGTCACGTCAGGTGCGCGGCCATCTCCTTTTACCAAAGCCACGTGCACTTGTTCCCCGATCATTACCACACCCATTCGTATTTGTCACATTTTGAATCCCAAACTAAAGTACTGACACGTAATCTCAGCCGCTTGAGTACAATGCAATGTAAATTTTATGAAGAGGACTTTTTCTGGGATAGACGAGAAAATAACTGGCTATTAACATAGAGGAAACTATTTATCCAGTTAATTAGGAAACAAAAGCGGACAAAACCAAGATACAAATGGGCTGGAAGGTCCAACCAATTTGCGCATTGGTGCAAATAGCGAACGCATCGCACTGCATACACACTAGCGCACCTAGGAAACATGGAGAAGAAAACCTCTGCGCTTCATTTATTGGCTGACACACTTTTAGCCGGGCAACTCGGCCTGGCGTGCCCTCCCACGAGGCGGATGGTTGAACCAGAGAGCCTCACAAAAGAACATGGATGCATGATCCATACTAGACGCATAAAAGGTGTTTATAGCGGAAACACTTGAACACCTGGACAGCCTGTTCTGGCAAGTGAATCTGCAACACTTGTTGTGGTGAACTCACGAAAGCAACAAAGCCTCCTATCGGCACCATCTATTAGGATGTTGCGGAGGACTAGTTGAAGGTATTTTTCTGATGCCACTCATTCCGAATTTTTTTTAAAAAATAGTGCATTCATGGTACCACGTCGCAATGCAGCGTGTTCATGGACTTACTATGGTCTATGAAGGGAGTAACGGTGTTAACAACAACAAGAGCAGGGTGCAGGAAATTGGATCGTGTGTTCTTTAAGCATGTATCAAATAAAACGAGGTGATAAAAAATCGTGTGTGTATATATAGGCCGAGTGGAAGCCGAGGAGTGGGAAAGTGGGAAACCAACTACCCTGCATTTATTACCGTCAAATAGAAAAAAAGAAAACTACCCTGGATTTATGGTCGAGAGACGAGCCTGGAAGAAAAGCCTACGAATTTGATTGCACAGCTTCGTGCACCCACCACAACTGGACCAAATTATACTCGCCACGTGATGCGTTGAGATTCCGACCGTTGGCGCGTCGGGTGCCCGGCTATCCTCTTTTGCCAAAGCCATTCGCGCTCCACCGACCGTTACCTCTCCCATCTAACAAATTCCCCTTCAAAACCTCTTCGGTTTCCGGTCCGCCCGAACCAGAAACGCCTGTATGCACGAAGAAAAATCCACCGCCAGACATCCTAGCCGGAGAAGAATCCATCCATCCACCGGAATCCCAGCCCCTGGCCGACGCCACCGCCGCCGCCGCAGCAGTGGCACCCGCTGAGCCAGATCGCGGCGGGCAGCACGCACTAGCGGCTGCTCAAGCAGTGGCTCAAGGAGGAGGACCTCCTGGCCCGCCATGTCGCGCTGCGGGAGGCCCGCCTCGACGGCGCAAGGAGATCGCCTTCCTCCTGGTGTTGCTAGCAGAAACACATGTACATCTGGACAGCCTGTTCTAGCAAGTGAATCTTCGTCACTTCTTGTGGCGAACACACCTAAGAGCATCTCCAGCTGTCTCCCCGACGAGGCCCCCAGGACGCCTTTTTGTCATCCGGATGGACGAAAACGGCCCAGTCGCGCCCCCGGTTCATCGTTTTCGTTCGGATTAGGCCTTTCATCCGTCCGGAGAGCCCAGGCCATCCCGGCCCCCCGGGGAGCGTTCGGGGACTCCGGACGAGAGAAAAGCGGGAACGGGCCAACTCTGTCGGCGAGAGAACAGACGAACCCACCACTTTGTCGACGGAAATCCCTCCTCCCCTCCCCTTGCTCTCTCGCCGCCGGCACCACCCCTCGCCAATCCGCCGGCGGGTTGCCCCAACTCCGCCGTTCCTCCACCCAGCAGCCTATATTCCGTCGCCCGTCGTACCCTCTGCCTATTTTCCGCCGCCGGGCAGCTCCCTCGCGACGCTCCTCGCAACAAAGCCTCCTATCGGCACAATTTATTAGGATGTTCTCAAGGACTGGTTGAAGGTATTTTCCTGATGCCACCCATTATGAATTTTGAAAATAAATAAATAGTGCATGCATGGTACCACGTCGCAATGCAGCGTCGCGGTTCATGAGCTTACTATGGTCTATGAAGGGTGTAACAGTGCAAGGTGGAAAAAATTGGATCGTGTGTTTTTTAGGCATGTACCAAAGAAAACGAGGTGGTGGAAATCAAGCAGAAGGCGCGTGTGTATATGTAGGCCGTCTCCAAAATTTCCCCTTGAAAGCCAAAACAGATGCAATGTCCCTACAAAGCAAACCCACCGCCAAACCCAAAGAAACACGGCAAGTTGCAATGCTGCACTCACTCGGGGATTTCAACCGTCTTTGGTAGCACATAATGATCTCTTTTACTAAATACCTAATTACATACAACCAAAACTACAATCAAACTCATATACCAACATTTCGCATCTAATTATTTCAATTTCATTCCGTTTTAGACATTTGCATAAAAAACCAATGTGGATGCCCAATTGTTGGTGCTAATATGGCCAAACTGTCCCGGGTAGCAATGAGAGCTCAAACAGTACCCAAATCGGGCAAATACTGGACCGTCCAACTTAGTTTGTCTCCTCGTAGGGAGAATAAAATTTCAAGCGTGTCCTCTTTGCAATTGCCATAATTTTAATCTAGGACAAAAACAAACCGCTCCCCAACTTTGTATCTATGACAATTTGAATCCATACTAAATTTGGAACACGTAATTCCAGCCACTTGAGCACAATGGAATGCCACAATTGTATCGAGCGGACTTTCTTCAAGAAACACGGCGAGAGAACTGACTATTAACATAGAAGAAAATATTTATCATGTTAATTAGGAAAAAGAAATGACCGGCAAAAAAGAAGATACACAGGGTACGGCTGGCGAAGCTCCAACGAGTTTACGAATTTGCGAAAATGTCAAACAAAACGCACCGCATGCGTACTAAGTACTAACACACCTAGCAAATGGCGGAGAACAAAACCTCCAGGTTGCATCATACGGTCCACACACACTCCACCGAGCAAGTCAATCTTTTGTGCCCTCCCACAATCCAGTGGGACAATCTATAGAGCCTCATGAACGAATATGGATTTATGGTCCATACTACATGCATGAATCGTGTTTCAAGCAGAAACACCTCCCAACCTAGACAGTTTGTTCTGGCAAGCCAATCATCTTCATGTCTTGCATCAAACACACCTAAGCAACATGGTCTCCTATGGGCACGATATGTTAGAATGTGGTTCGGGACCAGCCGAAGGCGTTTTCCTGACGCCACCCATTCCGAATTTGGATAAAAAATAGTGACATCGCAGTTCATGAGCTAACAACAAGAGCAGAGGATGACGATATAAAATCATGCGCTCTTTAGGCTGTACCAAATAAAACGAGATGATGAAAAATCATGTAGAAGGCACGTTTGTATATAGGCCTTCTGAAACCCCGGGGGTGGGCATCCCGAAATCTCTAAAAAAAGGCCAACCTTCGCGAAGGTCTAGAAGTCTCTCCGCATGCAACACGTGGCGTCCTGTGGTGCCAGATTTTTGGTGGGAAGTGATCTCCCTGCTTGCCAAGTGTCGCAAGGGGAAGTAAGGTGGGATAGGAGAGGAGAGAGAAGGACAGGGGAGGGTTCAGTTTTCCCTTTATTTTGTAGATTCGTTTTTTCAAAATGAAATATCTTGCGAACCGTAAGTTCAAATTATGAACCGTTTTCACTTTTAAGATTCTCGCGTCGAGATCTTCAAAACTAGATCCCATGTTGATAGGTTTCGAGATACTTTTTTTTCGTACTTCTAATACTAGTGTGATTGTACTCGTAGTGTGTACCTAACTGTACTCGTGCTTGAACTGGTAAGTACTTCTGTTTTTAGTGTATTTGGTGCAGTTTTTCCCTTTACTCGTGTGCGCGACTGTACATGTACTCGTTCGTGTGCGCGACTGTACCTGTCTCGTGTGCGCCACTGTACTTACTCGTGTGTGACTGTACCTACCCGTGTGCGCGACTGTACTTGTACTCGTTCGTGTGCGCCACTGTACTTACTCGTGTGCGCGACTGTACCTGCCCATGTGTGCGACTGTACCTACCCGTGTGCGCGGCTGTATTTGTACTCGCTCGTGTGTGCCACTGTACTTACTCGTGTGCGCGAGTGTACCTGCCCTTGTGCGCGACTGTACCTACCCGTGTGTGCGACTGTACTTACTCATGTGTGCGACTATACCTGCTCATGTACTTGCTCATGTGCGCAACTATACCTGCTTATTTGTGCAGCTGTACCTACTCTTACGCGTCACTGTATCTATGTTTTCATAGAAAAAAGCGAAGACATACACGTAGTGAGCTAGCTGCATCGTTTTTGTACTTGATATTGTGAGATTGGCTGGCTAGCATAGCTATGGCGGTCGCGCGAGTACTAGCTCGTGAGTAGTGGAGCGTGCAGCAGTGCGCGCACGTACTCGCTCCGTACGGAGTGCGTACTCGGGCAGGTAGCTTGGCGCGGGACGGGACTCTCGCGTACTCGCGCAGCCGGTTTTGCGCGGGACGGTACTTACGTTGCGGACGTGACACGCGTCAGCTTCTCGTATGTTTCGCGGGACGCGGTTTCCCTTCGTGAAGGTTGGTCTCTACCTAGTGGTTCCCTGGGCATCCACCTGTACGTTCCGTTTTAGAGGCGGGCCTGGAATAGAGTCTGCTTGTGCACCCACCACGACTGAGCCGAATGATAACCCAGCCACGTGATCTGTTGGGAATTCTGACCGTTGGGTCGCCTCGGGTGCACGGCGATCTTCTTTTTGCCAAAAGCCACGCGCTCCCCTGACAGTTAGGGGCTTGTCGGATGGATGTAAATTTCGATCTCGGGCGGCCTAGTTTCCCAGCACCGAGCCCAGGGAAATCCTGATGATAGGCCAAATTTGAACAGAACATGGTGAAATTCGTTCAAACGTAGACTAAATTTAGAGATATTTACCATATATAGGCGAGTTCGTACATGCCGAATTCATAATAGGGGAACATATACATTAAACATAAAACATGGCGTTCTACATGCCGAAATTGCGGTAGAACGCCGTGTAGTCGCCGCCGTCGTCCTCGTCATCGTTGGAGTCGTCGTCGTCCTTGGGCGGTATGGCCGGCGCTTGCTGGCTGCTGCTCTGGCCGGGGGCTCCCCAACGGATAGAACCCTGGCCAGGGTCGCTGAGGCATGGCGGCGACGGCGACGGCCTGTACCATTCGTCGTCGCTGCTGTCCTCCAGCTTGATGACTGGTGCGCGGTGCCTTGATACGTCCAAAACGTATCTACTTTCCCGAACACTTTTGCTATTGTTTTGCCTCTAATTTGTGTATTTTGGATGCAACTAACACGGACTAACGCTGTTTTCAGCAGAACTGTTCCGGTGTCTCGTTTTTGTGCGAGAAATCCAACTTTCGGGAAAATCCTCGGAATTTATGCGAAAGGTCCTATTTTCCCAGAATACGACGGAGCCGGGAAGGGCAAGCCGGTGGGGGCCCGAGGGCCCCACACACTAGGCCGGCGCGGCCCAGGAGGGGCCCGCGCGGCCCTAGTGTGTGGCGGCCTCGGCTGGCCCCCGACGCCCTCTTTCGGACTACTTATTGCCTTCGACCTAAAAACGCACGGGGAGAAGTCGAAGTCGCCAGAAACCCTCCAGAACGCCGCCACATCGCGAAACTCCGTCTCGGGAGCCAGAAGTCTCCGTTCCGGCACTCCGCCGGGACGGGGAATTGGAGGAGATCATCGCCACCATCACCACCGACGCCTCTCCATCGACCAGCCATGTTTCCCCCATCCATGTGTGAGTAATTCCCCCGCTGTAGGCTGAAGGGGATTGGATGAGATTGGTCATGTAATAGTATAAGATTGTTAGGGCATAGTGCCTAGTGTCCGTAATTGGTACTTTGATGATATTGTTGCAACTTGTTATGCTTAATGCTTGTCACTAGGGCCCGAGTGCCATGATCTCAGATCTGAACATATTATTAATTCATCATGATATTCATTGTTTATGGTCTTACCTGCAAGTTGTATACACATGTCGCTGTCCGGAACCAATGGCTCCGACGTGACAGAAATCGGGACAACCGGAGGGGATGGTAGTGATGTGAGGATCACATGTGTTCACGGAGTGTTAATGCTTTGCTCCGGTACTCTATTAAAAGGAGTACCTTAATATCCAGTAGATTCCCTTGAGGCCCGGCTGCCACCGGCTGGTAGGACAAAAGATGTTGTGCAAGTTTCTTATTGCGAGCACGTACGACTATAATTGGAACACATGCCTATTGATTGCTTTGTACTTAGACACCGTTTTATTATTATCTCGCAAATGCCCCGCTTGATTGTTACATGAGTTTCTCTCATCCATGCAACGCCCGTTATCCGTCCCCGTGCCTACAGTATTTTAATCCTGCTGTTTACTATAATCACTACTGCTGTCTCGTTACTCTGCTCGCTCGTTATTTCACTACTCGCTACTTGCTATAAAACCGTTATATCGATAAACTCTTGCGAGCAAGTATGTTTCCAGGTGCAGCTGAATTGACAACTCCGTTGTTAAGGCTTTCAAGTATTCTTTGTCTCCCCTTGTGTCGAATCAATAAATTGGGTTTTACTACCCACGCAGACTGCTGCGATTCCCTATACTTGTGGGTTATCATGCCTCGCGGCCGCCTCCTCCAACAGCCGGCGCTGCTGCTCTGCCTCCTCCCTCTTCCACTCCTGCCTAGACCAGGCGAGACCCTCGTCCATGGGCAGGGTATTGTCGGCGGGGATGAGGTCGTTCAACGACCTCGCAATCGCCTCACGGATCGCGGCCTACTCGGTGGCGTGGTCGGACGCCGATGCGGCCTCGCGCTTCGTCTTGCGGTTCCGCCCGCGTGGTGGACACGGGGCACGCCCCTCGCGGTGGACACAGGGCACGGCCCTCGCGGACGATGATGGCGTCAGTGTTGCGTCCTCGGTTGTTCAGCGGGGACGCGGGCTCGGCCTTCACTGGGCGCAGGCCGCTCCTCGGAGTCGCAGGAGGAGCCGATCCAGACGATCTCGTCGCCAATCGAGACGCTAAGCCCGAGGACGAGGGAGCCATGCGCCGTGGTATCCAGGAGCTCCCGTGTCGTCGTGACACGGAGGGCACCAGCCTCGGCGGCGGCATCTGCAGCAGGGGGTAGTTCTCGGCCTTGATGTGCGCGAGGATGGCCTCCAGCATGCGGCCCGACGCGCTCCACCAACGACGGCGGTATGTGGCGTTGTTGCGTGCGGGAGGGAAGAGGGCCGTCGTAGGAGGCCAGCTCCCGCTCGTACCGTTGGCGGAAGTACTACGTTAACGCCGTGTAGTTGTCGGGGATGAACCGCTCCTCGGCGCGCTGCTCGTTGCGCATGGCGGCGAGCTCCGCCTCGATATCCGGCACGAAGGTGTCGCCTTGCGGCGGCGGCGGGATTGGCACGCCTCCCGCGCTTAGCCGCCAACTGCCAGGAGCGCGGAAGTCCGACGGCGCAGGGTACCCGGCCATGTACAGCAGCTGGCCCTCCCACTGGTGGAGGGACCGCCGGCCGAAACCGTTGTTCGCCGCACCGTCGCCGGGGAACCTATCCGCCATTGATGTCGATGTTTTTTTGGACGTGGGGAGAGGGGGGAGAGGTGGAACGGCGGTGGTGAATGAGAGCAGGCGTGGTATCTCCGCGATAAATAGAGGGAGCAGGCGCGAATGCGATCAGACGACATTAATTTTGCCGCGTGGAAGCCACGCGTCGAGCGACGACTGATCAGCGGCAGGCTTTTACTGCGCGGGGAAGACGATGCGATGAGGACGACGATCTCTCTCCCGCCGACAGATCGGGGCCACCAGGCGTGCGGGAGGTTTCCTCGATGATTCCCGCGCTTTTGTTTCCTTCGGACTCCCCGAGCGTGCCCCGGGGGGGGCAGGGTTGACATGGGCTCGCCGGATGGATCAAAGCCCAAATCCGGGCGAAAAAGAGGATCCGGGGGCGCGACTGAGCCATTTTTCGCCGTCCAGATGCAAAAACATGCTCCGGGGGGCCTTCCAGGGGGTAGGCTGGAGGTGTTCTTACCACTCCCGTCGATCCCGTCCAAAACATTCCCCTTCAAAACCTCTCCGGTCTCCGCCCGAACCAGAAACACCGTACCCACGAAGCCAAATCCCCCGCGAGACATCCTAGCCGGAGGATTTACGGTCGAGAGACAGGCCTGGGACAAAAGCATGTGAATGAATCTTTAGTCTGCAGTGACCGGGCAGCGTCGTGCACCCGCCACGACTGAGCGACTGATACTCGGCCATGTGATCCATCAAGAATCCGACCGTTGGGTCGCCTCGGGTGCGCGGCCATCTCCTTTTACCAAAGCCACGCGCACTCGTTCCCCCGATCGTTACCACGCCCATTCCTATTTGTCACATTTTGAATCCCAAACTAAGGTACTGACACGTAATTCGAACCGCTTGAGTACAATGCAATGTAAATTTTATGGAGCGGACTTTTTTGGGGGGGGGGGGGATACACAACGAACTAACTGCCTATTAACATAGAGGAAAATACTTATCCGATTTATTAGGAAACAAAAGCGGACAAAATCAAGATACAAAGGTGCACGAAGCTCCAACCAATTCGCGCATTGGCGGAAACAGCAAACGCATCACACCGCATACACAATAACGCACCAAGCGACCGGTGGAGAAGAAAACATCTGTGCTTCATCTTTTGGCTCACACACTTTCAGCCGGGCAAGTCGGTCTGGCGTGCCCTCCCACGATGCAGCTGGGTGAACCAGAGAGCCTCACAAAAGAACATGGATCCATGGTCCATAATAGACGCATGTATGGTGTTTGTATCGGAAACACCTGGAAACCAAGACAGCCTGTTCTGGCATGTGAATATTTGTCACTTATTGGGACTAACACACCAAAGCAACAATGCCTCCTATCGGCACAATCTATTAGGATGGCTGAGAGGACTGGTTGAAGGTATTTTCCTGGTGCCACTCATTCCGAATTTCGAAGAAAAAAAATAGCACATGCATAGTACCACGTCGCAATGCAGCATCGCCGGTTCATGAGCGTACTATGTATGGTCTGTGAAGGGTGTAACGGTGTTAACAACAACAAGAGCAGGGGTGGAAGAAATTGGACCGTGTGTTTTTGGCTGTAACAAATGAAACGATGTGATGAAAAGTAGTAGGCGCGTGTGTATATATAGGCTGTGTATATATAGGCCTTCTGGAATCCGAGGGGTGGGCGGACCTGTACGTTCGAGAGGCGGGCCTAGCGTGCACCCACAACCAATGGGCCGAATGATGCCCGGCCATGTGATCCATGGTGATTCCGACCGTTGGGTCGCCTCGGGTGCGCGGCGATCTACTTTTGCCAAAGCTACCCGCACTCTCTCCCCCGAGCGTTACCTCTCCCGTCCAAGAAATTCCCCTTCAAAACCACTCCAGTCTCCGGTATCCGCCAAAAACAGAAACGCCCGTACCCAGGAACCAAATCCACCGCGAGACATCCTAGCCGGAGGAAGAATCCATCCATCCATCCACCGGAATCCCAGCCCATGGCCGACGCCGCCGCTCTCGTCGCCGTCCCGAAGCCGCAGCGGCGGCACCCGCTGAGCCAGATTGCGGCGAGCGGCATGCACCGACTGCTGCTCAAGAAGTGGCTCAAGGAGGAGGACCTGCTGGCCCGCCGCGTCGCGCTCCGGGAGGCGCGGCTCGACGGCCCTTGCGCCGGAGCATGCTCCTTCGCCACACTAGCAGCAAGTTGTGTGGGTCTCCGCGACCATGACAAGACGATTCGCAAGCTATACTGTGTGACAGTGTGGCGGCCCGCACCGGCGATTATCAGGGTGTTTTTTGGAAATGGATGTTGTACCCGCAGCCTTTGCATCAAAATAATGCACATAACTTTCTTTTATTAAAAGTATCCACTAAAACCTTATAAGGAAATTACAAAGATCAAACTGAAGCCACCTTACTAATGGTAGATGTCGAAACACCTACAAACATGACGAAGGGGGTGATCGGGGTCTCATGCATGGACCTCACCAATTCACATTAGGTGTGCGCTCTTGTTGATGATGCTTTGCAAATTATAGATCTACTACTACTACTAGAATAAATTATCTTTCGATCGTATTCCGTGCTAGTCCTTTTAAAATCTACGGTTGATCCAATACCAAATTAGCTATTGCGAGTGAATTAGTTAAGATTCTTGTAGATTCTGATTATATACTAATTTGACAAAAAGTAAGATATTAGAGTATATGACAATAACAGGTACCCCCGCGTGTTGCTCCCTAGGGCGACTCCGGAGACGATCTCTCTGCGCCGCTGCCAAGTCCCCCACCGCACCTTCCTCTCACCGTTGCTGCCGCCGGATGAAAAAATAGGCTCACGGGGGCCTTCCGGGGGCTGGCTGGAGGTGCTCTTACCACTTCCGTTGATCCCATCCAAGAAATTCCCCTTCAAAACCTCTCCGGTCTACGCCCGAAACAGAAACACCGTACCCACGAAGCAAAATCCCCCGCGAGACATCCTAGCCGGAGGATTTAGGGTCGAGAGACAGGCCTAGGACAAAAGCATGTGAATGAATCTTTAGCCTGTAATGACTGGGCAGCGTCGTGCACCCGCCACGACTGAGCGACTGATACCCGGCCATGTGATCCATCAAGAATCCGACCTTTGGGTCGCCTCGGGTGCGCAGCCATCTCCTTTTAACAAAGCCAGCGCACTCGTTAACCCGATCGTTACCATAGCCATTCTTATTTGTCACATTTTGAATTCCAAACTAAGGTACTGACACGTAATTCGAACCGCTTGAGTACAATGCAATGTAAATTTTATGGAGCGGACTATTTTGGGGGGATACACAACGAAATAACTGCCTATAAACATAGAGGAAAATACTTATCCGGTTAATTAGGAAACAAAAGCGGACAAAACCAAGATACGGAGGGGCACGAAGCTCCAACCAGTTTTCGCATAGGCGGAAACAGCAAACGCATCGCACCGAATACACACTAACGCACCTAGCAAACGGTAGAGACGAAAACCTCTGTGCTTCATCTTATGGCTCACACACTTTTCGCCGGGCAAGTCGGTCTGACGTGCCCTCCCACAAGGTGGCGGCTTGATCCAGAGAGCCTCACAAAAGAACATGGATCCATGGTCCATAATACACGCATTTTTGGTGTTTATAGCGAAAACACCAGAATGCCTAGACAGCATGTTCTGGAAAGTTAATGTTTATCACTTATTGGGACGAACACACCAAAGCAACAAAGCCTCCTATCGGCAGCATCTATTAGGATGTTACAGAGGGCTGGTTGAAGGTATTTTCCTGGTACCGCTCATTCCGAATTTCGAAGAAAAAAATAGCGCATGCATAGTACCACGTCGCAATGCAGCATCGCCGGTTCATGAGCGTACTATAGTCTGTGAAGGGTGTAGCGGTGTTAACAACAACAAGAGCAGGGGTGGAAGAAATTGGACCGTGTGTTTTTTGGCTGTAACGAATGAAACGATGTGATGAAAAGTAGTAGGCGCGTGTGTGTATATATAGGACGTCTGGATTCCGAGAGGTGGGCATCCACCTGTACGTTCAGAGAGGCGGGCGTGGAATATGTAGAATTGTATAGGATTGATAATTGATAATTGTATTGTGCCGGTTACAAGAGATATATATAGGGACTTAGGCACCGACCTAGTCCTATATCAAAACCAACTAGGACTCTTAACCTAATACAACTTATATTCTAACATCCCCCCGCAGTATCAACGGTAGGCTCGACGACGTTGAGACTGAACCGAATGTCTTGGAACGGAGTAGTCGCCAAGCCTTTAGTGAAGATATCAGCAAACTGAGCAGAAGTCGGAACGTGTAGAACACGAACTTGACCAAGAGCCACCTTCTCGCGAACAAAATGAATGTCGATCTCTATATGCTTGGTGCGACGGTGCTGAACAGGATTCCCGACATGTAAACAGCTGAAATATTATCACAGTAAACAATAGTAGCTTGATCAATAGGACGATGCAGCTCCGACAGCAACTGGCGCAACCAAACCGTTTCAGCAACCACATGAGCCACAGCACGATACTCAGCTTCGGCCGACGAGCGAGAGACCGTAACCTGCCTTTTGGAAGACCAAGAAACCAAATTGTTACCAAGAAAAACACAAAATCCGGATGTGGAACGTCGAGTATCGGGACAACCAGCCCAGCTCGCATCGAGTAAGCAATCAAAGAGGTGGGAGAGGATGTGTTTATGTGAAGACCTAAATCTAATGTGCCTTTGAGATACCGAAGGATACGTTTGACATGGTTATAGTGTGGAACACGAGGATCATGCATGTATAAACAGGCTTGTTGAACAGAAAAAGAAATTTCAGGACGAGTAAGAGTAAGATACTGAAGGGCACCGGTGAGACTACGATAGAGAGAAGGATCAGAAAAGGGATCACCATCAGCGAAAGTTTGGAACCTGTGTCAGCTGGAGTACGGGACGGTTGACAATCAAGCATGCCGGCACGAGAAAGAAGATCGAGAGTGTACTGTCGTTGAGACAAGAAAAGACCGGAAGAGTCACGTATGACAGACAATACCTAAGAAGTGATGAAGAAGACCTAAATCGGACATAGAAAATTCTGAGCGAAGAAGAGAGATAATATGATCTAAAAGGCGTTGGGAAGAAGCTGTGAGAATAATATCATCTACATATAGAAGAAGGTAAGCGAGTGTCGGTATTGTGATGAAAGATGAAGAGAGAAGTGTCGAACGGGAAGGAGTGAAACCAATGGTTTGAGCATAAGTGGAAAAACGTTGAAACCAAGCCCTTGGTGCTTGTTTAAGGCCATAGAGAGATTTGTTAAGGAGACAAACATGATCAGGATATGAAGAATGTTCAAAGCCAAGAGGTTGCTGACAGTAAACTGTTTCTTGAAGAGATCCATGAAGGAAAGCGTTTTTGACATCAAGTTGATGGATTGGCCAAGAGGAAGAGACGGCGATGCTAAGAACAGTGCGAATAGTGCTGGGTTTGACAACCGGGGAGAAAGTCTCATCATAATCGATGCCGTGTTGTTGAGAGTAACCACGACAGACCCATCGAGCTTTGTAGCGTGCAAGACTTCCATTGGAATTAAATTTGTGTCGAAAAACCCATTTACCGGATACTATATTAGTGTTTGATGGACGAGGAACTAGTTGCCATGTGTTATTTTGAATGAGAGCATCATATTCATCTTTCATAGCTGCGGCCCAATTAGGATCGAGGAGAGCTGATTTGTAGGATTTTGGGAGAGAGGAAGATACGAGAGACGTGGAGATTAAGACGATCTTTGGGAGGTAAACGAAAGCCAGATTTGCCACGGGTACGCATGGGATGATCATTAGTAGGTTCTGGAACAGAAATAGCGTGAGGAGGAGGTGTGGGTGATGAAGAACCCGCGCCTGGCGCAGCGGAAGAAGCGGACGCGGAAGTTGTTGAGGAAGGCAACGGTGGCGAGAGGTCGATGGTGGCGGCAGGATCGGCTGCCGCGGCAGAGAACTCGGCAGGTTGTGCTGCCGCGACAGGGAGTAGCAGCAGGATGAGATAGTTGAGAGAGAGGAAGAATATTGCGACGAGGGGGAGTGGGAGATAAGGTGGATGGGGTAGGGTCTGGAGGTTGACGCTCGGAGAAAGGGAAAATATGCTCAGCAAAGGTTACATGACGAGAGACATGAACACGTCCACTAACAAGATCTAGGCAACGATACCCTTTGTGTTCATGAGAAAAACCTAGGTGGACACATGGGATAGAGCGAGGTGAAAGTTTGTGAGGGGAAGTGGAGTAGGAGTTAGGAAAACAGAGACAACCGAAGACACGAATGTCGGAGTAGTTTGGGTGAGAAAGAAATAAGGAGAAGTATGGCGTGGTGTGAGAATTGACTTTGGATGGTCGAATGTTAAGGAGAAAGGTAGCCGTGTGGAGGGCTTCAGCCCAAAATTTCGGAGGCATAGAAGATTGAATAAGAAGAGTGCGAATGATGTCATTGAGAGTGCGAAGGGAACGCTCGGCCTTGCCATTTTGTGGAGAGGTATAGGGGCAGGAGAAGCGTAAGAGAATTCCGTATTGAAGAAAGAAATTTCGATTTTTAAAGTTGTCAAATTCACGACCATTATCGCATTGTATAAATCTAATGGGGAGGAAGAAGTGAACAGAGACATAGCGCTGAAAGTTGAGAAATATATTGTGAACGTCAGATTTGTTGCGTAAAGGAAAGGTCCAAACGTAATGTGTGAAATCATCAAGAATAACAAGATAATACTTAAAACCAGAAACACTTTCGATTGGTGATGTCCAAAGATCACAATGAAGTAATTCAAAGGGAAAGGTACTAGAGGACTGAGAGGAGCTAAAGGGAAGACGAACATGTTTTCCTAATTGACATGACTGGCACATAGAAGAATTATGAGAATCTCGATTACAAGGGATGGAAAATTCACTAAGAAGTGTAGATAACACATTATTGTTGGGATGGCCGAGACGTTGATGCCATAGAGCAATAGAGGCCATCATAGACGTTGGAGGGGCAGCGGCCGGAGCACCATGAAGCGAGTATAAATCACCGGAGCTATTGAATCGAGCGATCTCGGTCTTGGTCCGGTAATCCTTCACAGACAAACCAAAGGGGTCAAATTCAACGGAAACAAGATTATCGGTGGTGAGTTGGCGAACGGAGATTAGATTTTTGATTAATGCAGGAGCTACAAGAACATCACGAAGAAGCAATGGTTTGATTGGGGATGGAATTTGGGCTTGACCGACGCAGTAAATAGGAATGCATGAGCCATCACCGAGAGTAATAGAGGGAAAAGGCGACGGTGTGCAAGAAGAGAGCAAGTTACTTGATGCAGACATATGACTAGAAGCACCGGTATCGAAAATCCAATCCGTACCTGAGTTTCCTTGTGCAGCAAAGTTGTTCATGGCTTGAATAAAGGCAGCTTGGTCCCAGCTCGGAGTCGAAGTAGAGGCCGGTGTAGACATGGGAGTTGGCGGGTATGGAGGCGTCGGCGAAGGGCCGGCATCGGCGTATAGACAGAGCCACCATCATTGTACTTGCGACATATTGGGCTGCGGCATGTAGGGGACCGAAGCGGCGCCATAGGGTGCATAAGGAGCAGCGTTGTAGGCGGGGCGGCGTGGAACGCGGCCGTCGGCTGCCGTGGAGCCGGGACGGGGGCACCGGCATGAGGGCGGGCGCCGAGGCTGCCAGCTGCCGGTGTAGCCGGAGGAGCACCGTAGGGCGTCGGGGCGGACCAGGGCATGGGCCACGCCTGGACGAGTCCGGTCCACGGATCGGGAGAAGGACGCCATCCGAGGGGCGGCGTTGGTGCGGTTGGTGGTGCGGGCGGTGGAGCCGAGGGCGGAGGAGGGGTAGGCGCCGTACGAAGCTGCGGCGGTTTAGGGTTGCGACCCCGGTAGTTGGGACTCGGACGCCAGCTCGATGGTTGAGGAGGAGCCATTGGTGGAGGTGGCTGTGTCGTCGGTGGCACGGGCGGGCGAGGAGCGGCGGTAAAGAGCTGCGGACGGGAGTCCTTGGTAGTTTGAGCTCGGTCGGCCCACTGGAGCATCGAGCGAACCTCGGCGAACGAGGGGCGCGGGCGCATCATAGGGATGAAGGAGGCCTGTTTCTCAAACCGCTCGCTAAGACCGACGAGGAGGACGTTGATGAGCCGACGATCGTCGATCGGATCACCAAGTTCACGGAGTTCGTCCGCGATCGCCTTGAGGCGTTGACGGTAGACACCGACGGGTGAATCGCCTTGTACCGTGTTCCGAAGCTCGGTGTGGAGAATGTTGGCGCGAGCGTCGACGTTGTCCTGGAAGAGCCGACGAAGAGCTGTCCGAGAGATCGGCGGCGGAGGCACCATCACGGTGCACGAGATTGAAGATTTCCGTGGAGACGCGCATGTAAATCCATTGGACAATGGCGAGATCGTCCTTGACCCACTGTGAATCATGAGGTTGAGGGCGAGCGTCGGCAGCAACGTGAGATCGGAGATTGCATCGCCCGAGGTGGACGTCGAAGAGGTGACGCCAATGGTAGTAATTGTGAGCAGCGAGGTCTAGAGTTATGGGGATATAGGGGCTAATATCGGCGATAGTGTCGGTAAAGGAGATGGCGGTGGTGTTGGTAGGAGGGGGTTGGGCGGAGGTGGAAGTTTTTGCGGCGGCGGCGGCGGCCATGGCGTCGCGCCACTCGAAGAAGCCCGGAGGGCGGCGGCGGCGGGGTAGGGGGCGTGGGAGCCATGCCCTAGAATCGAAACTAATCTGATACCATGTAGAATTGTATAGGATTGATAATTGATAATTGTATTGTGCCGGTTACAAGAGATATATATAGGGACTTAGGCACCGACCTAGTCCTATATCAAAACCAACTAGGACTCTTAACCTAATACAACTTATATTCTAACAGAATAGAGCCTGCGTCGTGCACCCACCACGACTGGGCCGAATGATACCCGGCCATGTGATTCACTGTGATTCCGACCGTTAGGTCGCCTCGGTTGCGCGGCGATCTTCTTTTTGCCAAAGCCACGTGCACTCGCTCCGCCGACCGTTACCACGCCCCTCGATCCCGTCCAAGAAATTCCCCTTCAAAACCTCTCCAGTCTCCGGTCTCCGCCCGAACAAGAAACGCCCATACGCACGAAGCGAATCCATCGCCAGAAAATCCCACACCGAGAAGAATATCCATCCACCGCGATCCAGCCCATGGCCGCCGCCGCCGCGCTCGTGGCCTTCCCGCAGCAGCGGCACCCGCTGAGCCAGATCGCGGCGAGCGGCACGCACCGGCTGCTCCTCAAGCAGTGGCTCAAGGAGGAGGACCTGCTGGCCCGCCGCGTCACGCTGCGGGAGGCGCGCCTCGACGGCGCGTGCAAGGAGATCGCATTCCTCTATTGCGCCTTCTTCGCCTTCCACGCCGCCTCTGTCCTCGTCCCCTTCCTCTGCTCCTCCCTCTACATCCCCTCCGACGCGCCGTCCCTTGATACGTCCATTTTGCATCACTATTTTATATCATAATTTACTGCTATTCATTGATATATTTCGTATTTGGAGATGATACTTATGTTATTTCATCTATTTTGCATGTTTCATGATTATTGGAGGATCGAGCACCGGAGTCAGGATTCTGCTGGAAAAAGCGCCGTCAGAATGCAATATTTCGGAAGATCAGCAATTGACGGGAATTATACTGAAAATCCTATTTTTCCAGAAGACGGAGGTAGCCAAAAGGTGGAGCCGAGGAGGGCCGCCATGGGCCCCCCTCATAGGCCGGCCGCGCCGCCTTGTGGGGAGGGGGCCCACGACCCCCTCTGGCCTCCTCTCCTTCGCGTACTTCTTCGTCCCGAAAACCTAAACTCCAGGGGATAGCCGCGAAGAGTCACAACCGCCTCTGCGGGGCGGAAAACACCAGAGAGAAAAGAGCTCTCCGGCAGGCTGAAATCTGCCGGGGAAATTCCTCCTCGGAGGGGGAAATCGACGCCATCGTCACCGTCATCGAGCTGGACATCATTGGGATCATCATCACCATCATCCCCATCATCATCACCGCCATCTCCACCGCTGCACCTCGTCACCGCTGTAACAATTAGGGTTGGATCTTGATTGTTTGATAGGGGAAACTCTCCCGGTATTGATTTCTACTTGTTATTGATGCTATTGAGTGAAACCATTGAACCAAGGTTTATGTTCAGATTGTTATTCATCATCATATCACCTCTGGTCATGTTTCATATGATGTCTCGTGAGTAGTTCGTTTAGTTCTTGAGGACATGGGTGAAGTCTAAATGTTAGTAGTGAATTATTTTGGGTAATATTGAATGTTATGATATTTAAGTTGTGGTGTTATTTTTCTAGTGGTGTCATGTGAACGTCGACTACATGATACTTCACCTTTATGGGTCTAGGGGAATACATCTTGTATTCGTTTGCTAATTGCGGGGTTTCCGGAGTGACAGCAACCTGAACCCCCGTTGGTATATCGATGCAGGAGGGATAGCATGATCTCAGAGTTTAAGGCTGTGGTTAGATTTATCTTAATTACTTTCTTGTATTTGCGGATGCTTGCAAGGGGTATAATCACAAGTATGTATTAGTCCTAGGAAGGGCGGTGCATTAGCATAGGTTCACCCACACAACACTTATCAAAACAATGAAGATTAATCAGCTATATGAAGCGAAAGCACTAGACTAAATTCCCGTGTGTCCTCAAGAACGTTTGGTCATTATAAGTAAACAAACCGGCTTGTCCTTTGTGCTAAAAAGGATTGGGCCACTCGCTGCAATTATTACTCTCGCATTTTACTTACTTGTACTTTATTCATACTGCTATATCAAAACCCCCGAATACTTGTCCGTGAGCATTTACGGTGAATCCTTCATCGAAACTGCTTGTCAACACCTTCTGCTCCTCGTTGGGTTCGACACTCTTATTTATCGAAAGTACTACGATACACCCCCTATACTTGTGGGTCATCAAGACTATTTTCTGGCGCCGTTGCCGAGGAGTGAAGCGCTATTGGTAAGTGGAATTGGTAAGGAAACCTTTACTGTACGTGCTGATTTTATTTCTGCCTGCTGCTATAATTTATTATGGAGAGATCTTCTCTTGAATTCCTATTTGGAAAATCTACTACTACTGCAAAGGTAGTGGATGAGGCGCCAGGTGAGAAAGAGGTTCCATATAAAATACCTATGAAAATTATTGAACGTGTTGTGGATAACCGCTATGAGGGGGATGGAACAGTCCATCCTGGTGATCATTTACTGTTTTTACATGAATTATGCGGGTTATTCAAATATGCAGGTATTGCTATGGATGAAGTTAGAAAGAAACTATTCTCTATATCGCTGTCTGGTAAAGCGGCGCATTGATATAAATTGCTGAAGAATGGTGATTCTCTTGATTGGAAGGATATTGTGCCTCTATTTTATTCTAAATTCTATCCTCCAAGTGAAATTCACAAAGATCGGAACCGCATATATAATTTCTGGCCTCATGATGGAGAGAGTATTGCCCAAGCATGGGGGAGATTGAAGTCTTTAATGCTCAAATGCCCCATTCATGAGCTTCCTAGTAATATTATTATTGATAATTTCTATGCAAGATTGTCTTTTCAAGATAAGATTTTGCTGGATACTTCTTGTTCTGGATCATTTACACGCAACGAAGAAGAGTTTAAAAGGGACCTTCTTGATCGGATCCAGGAGAATACTGAAGGATGGGAGAATGACAAAGATAGAGAGTCAGGTATAAACTATGATTATAAATGCATTGAAGTTTTTATGGAGACTGATAAATTTCGTAATATGAGTGCTACTTATGGTCTTGATTCTCAAGTCGTTGCAAACTTTTATAAAGCTTTTGCCTCTCACTTTGAATTTCCTAGGAAGAATTTTGATAAGTATCATGAACCATACAAAGATAAAACTGATTCATCTATAAATAAATGTGCAATAATTGAAACTGTTGATCATATTCTTCCTGAAGCATATATTGAAAAAACTCCTTTTCCTGCTAAAATGAAGGAGTATTCTGTTATAACTAGTGCGGTTAATAAAACTGAAAAGAAACCTATAAAACCTGAAGAACAAATAAAGGTTGAACCTGCTATTGCAATAGTTAAAGATCTTGTGACTGAAAATGTAGAAGATGGTCATATTATTTTCTGTGAAGATGCTTCTAATATTGTTTCACATCCTAATAAGTTTAGGAAAGCTAGTGTTCCTATGCTCTCTGTTAGAATTGGTGATCATTGTTATTATTGTTTATGCGACATTGGTGCAAGTATTAGTGCCATTCCTTATGAGCTTTATACGGAGATCATGCATGAAATTGGTTCTTGTGAACTTGAAGATATTGATGTGGTTATTCGGCTAGCTAATAGAGAAACTATCTCTCCTATTGGTATTGTTCGAGATGTGAAAGTTCTATGTGGTAAGATTAAATATCCTGCTGACTTTTTGGTACTTGGTTCTGCTGCTAGTAAGTCTTGTCCTATTATTTTTGGTAGACCATTTCTAAATACTTGTGGAGCTGTTATAGATTGCAAGAAGGAAAAAATTGTGACTAAATTTGCTGGTGAATCTTATGAGTTTAATTTCTCTAAATTTTCCAAAACTCCTTATAAAGCTGAATTGCCTAATAATGATTTTAGAGTTGAACAATGTGCGTCTATTGCTCTTGCTCCTAATAATCCTTTGCAGCAACATTTGGAGGATAGTGAGAGTGAAGTCTTTAGGGAAGAAAGGAATGAGCTTGATGAAATTTTCCTTCGTCAACCTATTCTTAAACATGACTTGCCGGTTGAAGATTTAGGTACAACACCACCACCAAAGGAAGATCATGTTTTCGAATTGAAGCCACTGCCTGATAATCTTAAGTATGCTCATATTGATGATAAGAAAATATATCCTGTTATTATTAGTTCTAAGCTTTCAGAAGTTGAAGAAGAAAGGTTATTGGAAATATTGAAGAAACACCGAGGAGCTATTGGCTATACTCTTGATGATTTGAAGGGTATTTCTCCCTCTATTTGCCAACATGCTATCAATATGGAAGATGATGCAAAGCCTGTTGTTGAACATCAGCGTCGTCTAATTCCGAAGATGAACGATGTGGTAAGGAATGAGGTATTAAAACTTCTTGAAGCTGGTATTATATATCCTATTGCTGATAGTAGATGGGTTAGTCCTGTGCATTGTGTTCCTAAGAAAGGAGGAATGACTGTTGTGCCTAATAATAATGATGAGCTCATCCCTCAAAGAGTAGTTGTAGGGTATAGAATGTGCATTGATTATCGAAAAGTTAATAAGGTTACCAAGAAAGATCATTACCCTTTACCCTTTATTGATCAAATGTTAGAGAGGTTTTCTAAAAATACTCATTTTTGCTTTCTTGATGGTTATTTTGGGTTTTCACAAATTCTTTGTTAAAACTAAAGATCAAGAGAAAACCACTTTCACTTGTCCCTATGGAACTTATGCTTATAGACGTATGCCTTTTGGTTTATGTAATGCTCCTGCTACTTTTCAAAGATGCATGTCTGCTATTTTTCATGGCTTTTGTGAGAATATTGTAAAGGTATTCATGGATGATTTTTCTATCTATGGGAATTCTTTTGATAATTGCTTGCGGAACCTTGATAAAGTTTTGCAGAGATGTGAAGAAACTAACCTTGTTCTTAATTGGGAGAAATGCCACTTTATGGTTAATGAAGGAATTGTATTGGGACATAAAATTTCCGAAAGAGGTATTGAAGTTGATAGAGCTAAAGTTGAAGCAATTGAGAAGATGCCCTATCCTAGGGATGTTAAAGGTATTCGTAGTGTTCTTGGTCATGCTTGGGTTTTATAGGAGATTTATTAAAGACTTTTCTAAGATTTCAAAGCCTCTTACTAATCTTCTTCAAAAAGATGTACCTTTTGTTTTTGATGATGATTGTAAGGAAGCTTTTGAAACTCTAAAAAAAGCCTTAACAAGCTGCTCACTGTAGTTGAACCTCTCGATTGGAATTTACCTTTTGAAATTATGTGTGATGCTAGTGATTTTGCTGTAGGCGCTGTTCTTGGACAGCGAGTAGATAAAAAATTAAATGTTATTCATTATGCTAGCAAAACTCTTGATGCTGCTCAAAGAAATTATGCTACAACTGAAAAAGAATTATTAGTTGTAGTCTTTGCTTGTGACAAGTTTAGATCTTATATCGTTGATTCAAAAGTTACAATTCATACTGATCATGCTGCAATTAGATACCTTATGACGAAGAAAGATGCTAAGCCAAGGCTTATTAGATGGGTGCTTCTTTTGCAAGAATTTGATTTACATATTATAGATAGGAAAGGTGCTGATAATCCTGTTGCTGATAATTTATCTAGATTGGAAAACATTGCTTATGATCCTGTTCCTGTTAATGATAGTTTTCCAAATGAACAATTGGATGTAATAAAGGTGAACTCGCGAGATAGTCCTTGGTATGCTGATTATGCTAACTTTATTGTATCCAAGTACTTGCCTCCAACCTTTTCAGCTCCAGCAAAGGAGGAAATTCTTTTATGACTTGAGGCATTATTTTTGGGATGACCCACACTTATATAAAGAAGGAGTGGATGGTATTATGCGAAGATGTGTTCCCGAATATGAACAACAAGAGATATTGAGTAAGTGTCATGGTATTGCTTATGGAGGACATCACGCCGGAGATAGAACCGCGCAAAAGGTTCTACAATCAGGTTTTTATTGGCCAACTCTCTTCAAAGATGCAAGGAAGTTTATTTTATCTTGTGATGAATGTCAAAGGGTTGGTAATATCTCCAGACGCAATGAAATACCTATGAATTATACTCTTGTTATTGAACCATTTGATTGTTGGGGATTTGACTTCATGGGTCCTTTCCCTTCTTCGGAAGGTAACACTCATATTCTTGTCGTTGTTGATTATGTTACTAAATGGGTGGAAGCTATACCCACAAAAAGTGCTGATGGTGAGACTTCTTTGAAAATGCTTTTAGATATTATTTTTCCTAGATTTGGAGTACCTAGATATATTATGACTGATGGAGGTTCTCATTTTATTCATGGTAGTTTTAGAAAAACTCTTGCTAAATATGGTATTAATCATAGGATTGCTTCCGCTTATCATCCTCAAACTAGTGGGCAGGTAGAATTATCAAATAGAGAGATTAAATCTATCTTGGGAAAGACTGTTAATAAATCTAGAAAGAACTGGGCTATTAAATTGAAGGAAGCACTATGGGCTTATAGAACTGCTTATAAAAATCCTATGGGTATGTCACCGTATAAAATGGTTTATGGGAAAGCTTGTCATTTACCTTTAGAACTAGAGCACAAAGCTTATTGAGCTGTAAGAGAACTTAATAAAGATCCTAAACTTGCCGGTAAGAAGAGATTGCTATAATTGAGTTCTTTAGATGAATGGAGAAATGAAGCATATGAAAATGCTAAACTGTTTAAAGAGAAAGTTAAGAAATGGCATGATAGAAGAATTATCAAAAGAGAATTTAATGTTGGAGATAAAGTCCTATTGTATCGGTCTCGTCTCAGATTTTTTGCAGGGAAATTGCTCTCAAAATGGGAAGGACCATATGTCATTGTGGAGGTGTATCGTTCGGGGGCAATTAAAATTAGTTCTGCGCAAGGTGGTGCCACACAAGTAGTGAATGGACAAAGGCTCAAGCATTATATCTCTGGAGATTCTTATAATGAAGATGTTGATGTTATCCAAGTGGTGACTCCGGAAGCTTTCATCAAAGGTCAAATTGACAGTTCTGCAGAGTTCGACTTTGAATAGGTAACAATACTGGTAATAAAAAGTCCGCGTTTAACCTTCCGAACTATGTTTTTGTTATTTTCGGAAAATATGAAAAATTACGAGATCGAAACGGAGTGGAGGAGGCGCACGAGGGCGTGCCCCCATAGGCCGGCGCGGGCCCCAGCCTGGCCGCGCCGCCCTATGAGGACATCGCCTCGGTGTCCCTCTCCGACTCTTGTTCGACCTGGTACTTTCCTTGTGTCGTGAAAATTTTTGCTATATAATCCCCCGGACCCCTGGAGGTCCGTATATCGTTTTCTCGACGTGTTTTGTTTCGAGCTGTTTTCTGCCAGGATTTGTCTTTGATCTAGAAGCATCATGGTCACCAACAACAAGGACAAGGAGCCTTTGGAGGAAGATATTCAGGATCCCGATTTGAAGGAAGGAGTCGAGAGCAAGGATGAAGAAGAAGTTGAGGAAGCTTCGCGAGTATACCCGCGTGCCACCGTCGCAAGCATAGGAGTGGTGACGAATCCGTCCAATAGCAAGAAGAGCGCACGAATTAGCACCGGAGGAGGAGTTCCACGTCACTACCTAGCTCCAAGGACATCTCCTCCAGGCACCTACAAACCCTTCCACATCCTAATTCATAATAGTCAAACTGAAAGGGTTCCCAAGGCAGTATTGCCTAGCAACTGGGATATAGATCGTTCTAACACTGCAGGAAAGATGAAGCCTGAAGCTGAAGATTGGGGAAACAACTCCAAGAGTTGGGACTCGCCGTCGGATATACTTCTTAACCGCGTCGAGCACAATTCGGAGATGATCCGCAACCTCATGTACAAGATTGATGAGCTAAAGGAGCTTGTTGAGAAGCTTATCAGGGATTCACCATCACCACCGAAGGAGTAATTCATCATCGGTATTGGCATCCCCTTGGTTTGTTCCAAGCTTGGGGGAGTGCCGCGGTATCACATCATCACTACCTTTTTACCTTTTTATTATCAAGTAGTGTCATATCATGAGTAGGGAAGTTATCATATAAGATGTGTTGCGGTATGGAAGTATCTCTCTTTAGTTGGTTATCTATGTATCCCTTGGTGTGAGTTATCGTTATGGAATATTAATGAGAAGTCTTATCATTTACATATTGCACATCTTATTTTAGTTTGCAATCTCTATTATGTGATTGATCTTGTTGTTAGTATTGGTATCACTTTGGGAGCATTGATTAAATCTATTTGGTTTTGGCAAACTTAGTATTGGTCAATAGCAACAACACTTTGAGTTTAAGTAGAGAACAAATACATGTAGATATGTTGTTTCATTATCTTTCTTTCTTGTTAGCTATGAGCTTAGTATTCTGAAGTTAAAATTGTTTGTGCTTACAAGGAAGATGCATGATTGTTTCTATCACATGTATATTTGTTTGTTTCCCTCAACTCTTATGCTTGCTAATCAACCTTGCTAGCCAAATACCTGTACTGAGAGGGAATGCTTCTCATGCATCCAAACCCTTAAACCAAACCTATGCAATAAGTGTCCACCATAACTGCCTATTATGTGGCCATTCCAAGTAAATACTTCATGTGCTACCTTTAAACAATTCAAAAGTTATCATCCCTTATTTGTGTCACTGTTTTATAGCTCATGAGGAAGTATGTGGTGTTTATCTTTCGATCTTGTTGGGCAGCTTTCACTAATGGACTAGTGGCTTCATCCACTTATCCTATAATTTTGCAAAAAGAGCTGGCAAAGGGGTTCCCAGCCCCAATTAATTAACTCTCATTAATAATCCTCTTCACATATTTTGCTCTGATTCATCAGTAAGCAACTTAATTTTGCAATAGACACTCCTCCATGGTATGTGAAATGTTGGAAGGCACCCGAGGATTCGGTTAGCCATGGCTTGAGAAAGCAAAGGTTGGGAGGAGTGTCATTCTTAAATAAACTAAAGTACATGTGTAAACAAAAGAGAAGAGGGATGATCTACCTTGCTGGTAGAGATAACGTCCTTCATGGGAGCCGCTCTTTGGGAGTGTGTTTGGCAAGGGAGTTAGAGTACCCGCTACCATTCGTTGACAACAACAAACACCTCTCAAAACTTTACTTTTATGCTCCCTATATGATTTCAAAACTTGAAAAGCTCTAGTACATGATTTAATCCCTGCTTCCCTCTGCGAAGGGCCTATATTTTATTTTCATGTTGAGTCAGTAAACCTGTTTGCCTCTTGATGTCTACGCACGCTTCTATTCCTGTAGACAGTGTTGGGCCTCCAAGAGCAGAGGTTTGTAGAACAACAGCAGTTTTCCCTTAAGTGGATCACCCAAGGTTTATCGAACTCAGGGAGGAAGAGGTCAAAGATATCCCTCTCATGCAACCCTGCAACCACAAAGCAAGAAGTCTCTTGTGTCCCCAACACACCTAATAGGTGCACTAGTTCGGCGAAGAGATAGTGAAATACAGGTGGTATGAATAAGTATGAGCGAGTAGCAATGGCACCGGAAAAGTGTTTTGCTGTCCGGGAGCGGCGTGTGGTTGATGGTGGTAATATTGCGAGCGAGTATAAATGCGAGTAAAACGAGTAAACAAGCAGCGATAGCGATATTTAGGAACAAGGCCTAGGGATCATACTTTCACTAGTGGACACTCTCAACATTGATCACATAACAGAATAAATAAATAGATGCTAGACTCTACACCCTCTTGTTGGATGATGAACACCACTAACTATGTAGGATTACACGAACCCTCAATGCCGGAGTTAACAAGCTCCACAATATTCAATGTTCATATTTAAATAACCTTAGAGTGCATAACATATCAACATAACCAAACCAAGTACTAACATAGCATGCACACTTGTCACCTTCACACTACGAAAGGAGGAATAGATCACATCAATACTATCATAGCAATAGTTAACTTCATAATCTACAAGAGATCACAATCATAGCCTACGCCAAGTACTACACGATGCACACACTTGTCCCCATTACACCGTGCGGGAGGAATAAACTACTTTAATAACATCACTAGAGTAGCACACAGATATATTGTGATACAAAACACATTGCAATCATAAAGAGATATAAATAAGCACTTCACTATGCCATTCATAACGACGAATAAGTATTCTATGAAATATAGCCTAAGAGACCCACACGGTGCACACACTCGTCACCTTTACACACGTGGGACAAGGAGTCTCCGGAGATCACATAAGTAAAATCCACTTGACTAGCATAATGACATCTAGATTACAAGCATCATCATATGAATCTCGATCATGTAAGGCAGCTCATGAGATTATTGTATTGAAGCACATAGGAGAGAGATTAACCACATAGCTACCGGTACAGCCCTTAGCCTCGATGGAGAACTACTCCCTCCTCATGGGAGACAGCAGCGTTGATGAAGATGGCGGTGGTGTCGATGGAGGAGCCTTCCGGGGGCACTTCCCCGTCTCGGCGGCGTGCCGGAACAGAGACTCCCGTCCCCCAGATCTTGGCTTCGCGATGGCGGCGGCTCTGGAAGGTTTCTTGTACCGTGGCTCTCCCGTATCGTGTTTTAGGTCAGGGACCTTTATATAGGCGAAGAGGCGGCGTCAGAAGGTCAACGAGGCGACGACACAACAGGGGGGCGCGGGCCCCCCCATGGCCGCGCCGGCCTACTGTTTGGTGGGCCTGTGGCCCCCCTCTGGCGGCTCTCGGGTGTTCTGGAAGCTTCATGCAATCCTAAGATGCTGGGCGTTGATTTCGTCCGATTCCGAGAATATTTCCTTACTAGGATTTCTGAAACCAAAAACAGCAGAAAACAACAACTGGCCCTTCGGCATCTCGTCAATAGGTTAGTTCCGGAAAACGCATAAATACGACATAAAGTATGCATAAAACATGTAGATATCATCAATAATGTGGCATGGAACATAAGAAATTATCGATACGTCGGAGACGTATCGGCATCCCCAAGCTTAGTTTACGCTCGTCCGAAGCGAGTAAACGATAACAAAGATAATTTCTGGAGTGACATGCCATCATAACCTTGATCATACTATTGTAAGCATATGTAATGAATGCAGCGATCAAAACAATGGTAATGACATGAGTAAACAAATAAATCATAAAGCAAAGACTTTTCATGAATAGTACTTTCAAGACAAGCATCAATAAGTCTTGCATAAGAGTTAACTCATAAAGCAATAATTCAAAGTAAAATGTATTGAAGCAACATAAAGGAAGATTAAGTTTCAGCGGTTGCTTTCAACTTATAACATGTATATCTCATGGATAATTGTCAACATAGAGTAATATAACAAATGCAATATGCAAGTATGTAGGAATCAATGCACGGTTCACGCAAGTGTTTGCTTCTTGAGATGGAGAGAAATAGGTGAACTGACTCAACATAAAAGTAAAAGAAAGGCCCTTCGCGAGAGGAAGCATTGATTGCTATATTTGTGCTAGAGCTTTGGTTTTGAAAACATAAAGAGAGCATAAAAGTAAAATGTTGAGAGGTGTTTGTTGTTGTCAACGAATGGTAGTGGGCACTCTAACCCCTTGCCGGACAAACCTTCAAAGAGCGGCTCCCATGAAGGACGTTATCTCTACCGGCAAGGTAGATCATCCCTCTTCTCTTTTGTTTACACATGTATTTTAGTTTTATTTATGGATGACACTCCTCCCAACCTTTTGCTTACACAAGCCATGGCTAACCGAATCCTCTGGTGCCTTCCAACATTCACGTACCATGAAGGAGTGTCTATTTGCAAAATTAAGTTGTTTACTGATGAATCAGAGCAAAACATGTGAAGAGAATTATTAAGGAAGGTTGATTAATTGGGGGCTGGGAACCCCACGCCAGCTCTTTTTGCAAAATTATTGGATAAGCGGATGAAGCCACTAGTCCATTGGTGAAAGTTGCCCAACAAGAATGAAAGATAAACACCACATACTTCCTCATGAGCTATAAAACATTGACACAAATCAGAGGTGATAAATTTTGAATTATTTAAAGGTAGCACTCAAGCAATTTACTTTGGAATGGCGGAGAAATACCATGTAGTAGGTAGGTATGGTGGACACAAATGGTATAGTGGTTGGCTCAAGGATTTTGGATGCATGAGAAGTATTCCCTCTTGATACAAGGCTTAGGCTAGCAAGGTTATTTGAAACAAACACAAGGATGAACCGGTGCAGCAAAACTCACATAAAAGACATATTGTAAACATTATAAGACTCTACACCGTCTTCCTTGTTGTTCAAACTCTTTACTAGAAATTATCTAGACCTTAGAGAGACCAATTATGCAAACCAAATTTTAGCAAGCTCTATGTATTTCTTCATTAATAGGTGTAAAGTATATGATGCAAGAGCTTAAACATGAGCACAACAATTGCCAAGTATCAAATTATCCAAGACATTTTACCAATTACTACATGTAGCATTTTCCGTTTCCAACCATATAACAATGAACGAAGCAGTTTCAACCTTTGCCACGAACATTAAAAGCTAAGAACACATGTGTTCATACGAACCAGTGGAGCGTGTCTCTCTCCCACACAAGCATGAATTTATTCAACAAAACAAAAACAAACAGACGCTCCAAGTAAAGTACATAAGATGTGACCGAATAAAAATATAGTTTCAAGGGAGGAACCTGATAAATTTGTCGATGAAGAAGGGGATGCCTTGGGCATCCCCAAGCTTAGATGCTTGAGTCTTCTTGAAATATGCAGGGATGAACCACCGGGGCATCCCCAAGCTTAGAGCTTTCACTCTTCTTGATCACATTGTATCATCCTCCTCTCTTGACCGTTGAAAACTTCCTCCACACCAAACTTAAAACAAACTCATTAGAGGATTAGTGCATAATCAAAAATTCACATGTTCAGAGGTGACACAATCATTCTTAACACTTCTGGACATTGCACAAAGCTTCTGAAAGTTAATGGAACAAAGAAATCCATCAAACATAGCAAAAGAGGTAATGCGAAATAAAAGGCAGAATCTGTCAAAACAGAACAGTCCGTAAAGACGAATTTTAAAGTGGCACCAAACTTGCTCAGATGAAAATGCCCAAATTGAATGAAAGTTGCGTACATATCTGAGGATCACGCATGTAAATTGGCATAATTTTCTGAGTTACCTACAGAGAATTAGGCCCAGATTCGTGACAGCAAGAAATCTGTTTCTGCGCAGTAATCCAAATCTAGTATGAACCTTACTATCAAAGACTTTACTTGGCACAACAATGCAACAAAATTAAGATAACGAGAGGTTGCTACAGTAGTAACAACTTCCAAGACACAAATACAAAATAAAAGTACTGTAACAAAATAAACACATGGGTTATCTCCCAAGAAGTTCTTTCTTTATAGCCATTAAGATGGGCTCAGCGAGTTTTAATGATGCACTCGCAAGAAATAGTAGTTGAAGCAAAAGAGAGCATCAAGAGGCAAATTCAAAACAAATTTAAGTCTAACATGCTTCCTATGAAAAGGAATCTTGTAAATAAACAAGTTCATGAAGAGCAAAGTAACAAGCATAGGAAGATAGAACAAGTGTAGCTTCAAAAATTTCAGCACATAGAGATGTGTTTTAGTAACATGAAAATTTCTACAACCATATTTTCCTCTCTCATAATAATATCCAGTGGCATCATGAGCAAACTTAACAATATAACTATCACATAAAGCATTCTTATCATGAGTCTCATGCATAAAATTATTACTCTCCACATAAGCATAATCAATTTTATTAGTTGTAGTGGGAGCAAATTCAACAAAGTAGCTATCATTATTATTCTCATCATCAAATATAGGAGGCATATTGTAATCATAATCAAATTTATCCTCCATAACAGGCGGTACTAAAAGACCAATATCATTATAATCATCATAAATAGGAGGCAAAGTATCATCAAAGTAAATTTTCTCCTCAATGCTTGGGGGACTAAAAATATCATGCTCATCAAAGCCAGCTTCCCCAAGCTTAGAATTTTCCATATCATTAGCAACAGTGGTGTTCAAAGCGTTCATACTAATATGTTCCATGGGTTTTTTAATTTTCGCATCAAACCATCCATGTCTTAAATCAGGAAATAGAATAAGAAGCTCATTGTTGTCCATTATGCCTAACTAGTGTAAACAAGAAACAAAAAGATGCAATTGCAGGATCTAAAGGAAATAGCTTCGAGCACACACACAACGGCAACGAGAAAAGTACTTTACACGGGACCGGAGTATGAGTGCCTTTTACCTTTCCTCCCCGGCAACGGCGCCGGAAAATAGCTTGATGTCTACGCATGCTTCTATTCCCGTAGACGGTGTTGGGCCTCCAAGAGCAGAGGTTTGTAGAACAGCAGCAGCTTTCCCTTAAGTGGATCACCCAAGGTTTATCGAACTCGGGGAGGAAGAGGTCAAAGATATCCCTCTCATGCAACCCTGCAACCACAAAGCAAGAAGTCTCTTGTGTCCCCAACACACCTAATAGGTGCACTAGTTCGGCGAAGAGATAGTGAAATACAGGTGGTATGAATAAGTATGAGCAAGTAGCAATGGCACCGGAAAAGTGCTTTGCTGTCCGGGACTGGCGTGTGGTTGATGGTGGTAATATTGCGGACAAGTATAAATGCGAGTAAAACAAGTAAACAAGCAGCGATAGCGATATTTAGGAACAAGGCCTAGGGATCATACTTTCACTAGTGGACACTCTCAACATTGATCACATAACAGAATAAATAAATAGATGCTAGACTCTACACCCTCTTGTTGGATGATGAACACCACTAACCGTGTAGGATTACACGAACCCTCAATGCCGGAGTTAACAAGCTCCACAATATTCAATGTTCATATTTAAATAACCTTAGAGTGCATAACAGATCAACATAACCAAACCAAGTACTAACATAGCATGCACACTGTCACCTTCACACTACGAAAGGAGGAATAGATCACATCAATACTATAGCAATAGTTAACTTCATAATCTACAAGAGATCACAATCATAGCCTACGCCAAGTACTACACGATGCACACACTGTCACCATTACACCGTGCAGGAGGAATAAACTACTTTAATAACATCACTAGAGTAGCACACAGATATATTGTGATACAAAACACATTGCAATCATAAAGAGATATAAATAAGCACTTCACTATGCCATTCATAACAGCGAATAAGTATTCTGTGAAATATAGCCTAAGAGACCCACACGGTGCACACACTATCACCTTTACACACGTGGGACAAGGAGTCTCCGGAGATCACATAAGTAAAATCCACTTGACTAGCATAATGACACCTAGATTACAAGCACCATCATATGAATCTCAATCATGTAAGGCAGTGATACGTCTCCGACGTATCGATAATTTCTTATGTTCCATGCCACATTATTGATGATATCTACATGTTTTATGCACACTTTATGTCATATTCGTGCATTTTCTGGAACTAACCTATTAACAAGATGCCGAAGAGCCGATTGCTTGTTTTACTGCTGTTTTTGGTTTCGAAATCCTAGTAACGAAATATTCTCGGAATTGGACGAAATCAACGCCCGGGGTCCTATTTTGCCACGAAGCTTCCGGAAGACCGAAGAGGAGTCGAAGTGGGGCCACGAGGCGCCGCCACCATAGGGCGGCGCGGCCCGAGGCCCCGGCCGCGCCGACCTATGGTGTGGGGCCCTCGTGTGGCCCCCACGTTGCCCTTCCGCCTACTTAAAGCCTCCGTCGCGAAACCCCCGGTACCGAGAGCCACGATACGGAAAACCTTGCGAGACGCCGCCGCCGCCAATCCCATCTCGGGGGATTCCGGAGATCTCCTCCGGCACCCTGCCGGAGAGGGGATTCATCTCCCGGAGGACTCTACACCGCCATGGTCGCCTCCGGAGTGATGAGTGAGTAGTTCACCCCTGGACTATGGGTCCATAGCAGTAGCTAGATGGTTGTCTTCTCCTCATTGTGCTTCATTGTTGGATCTTGTGAGCTGCCTAACATGATCAAGATCATCTATCCGTAATGCTATATGTTGTGTTTGTCGGGATCCGATGGATAGAGAATACCATGTTATGTTAATTATCAAGTTATTACCTATGTGTTGTTTATGATCTTGCATGCTCTCCGTTATTAGTAGAGGCTCCGGCCAAGTTTTTGCTCTTAACTCCAAGAGGGAGTATTTATGCTCGATAGTGGGTTCATGTCTCCGTGAATGCGGGGAGTGACGAAACCCCTAAGGTTATGGATGTCTTGTTGCCACTAGGGATAAAACATTGATGCTATGTCCGAGGATGTAGTTGTTGATTACATTACGCACCATACTTAATGCAATTGTCCGTTGCTTTGCAACTTAATACTGGAAGGGGTTCGGATGATAACTCTGAAGGTGGACTTTTTAGGCATAGATGCGGTTGGATGGCGGTCTATGTACTTTGTCGTAATGCCCAATTAAATCTCACTATACTTATCATGTCATGTATGTGCATTGTTATGCTCTCTCTATTTGTCAATTGCCCGACTGTAATTTGTTCACCCAACATGCTTTTATCTTATGGGAGAGACACCTCTAGTGAACTGTGGACCCCGGTCCATTCTTTTATATTGAAATACAAATCTGCTGCAATACTTGTTTTACTGTTTTCTTGCAAACAATCATCTTCCACACAATACGGTTAATCCTTTGTTACAGCAAGCCGGTGAGATTGACAACCTCACTGTTTCGTTGGGGCAAAGTACTTTGGTTGTGTTGTGCAGGTTCCACGTTGGCGCCGGAATCTCTGGTGTTGCGCCGCACTACATCCCGCCGCCATCAACCTTCAACGTGCTTCTTGGCTCCTACTGGTTCGATAAACCTTGGTTTCTTACTGAGGGAAACTTGCTGCTGTACGCATCACACCTTCCACTTGGGGTTCCGAACGAGCGTGTGCTTTATGCGTCATCAGGCAGCTCATGAGATTATTGTATTGAAGCACATAGGAGAGAGATTAACCACATAGCTACCGGTACAGCCCTTAGCCTCGATGGAGAACTACTCCCTCCTCATGGGAGACAGGCAGCGTTGATGAAGATGGCGGTGGTGTCGATGGAGGAGCCTTCCGGGGGCACTTCCCCGTCCCGGCGGCGTGCCGGAACAGAGACTCCTGTCCCCCAGATCTTGGCTTCGCGATGGCGGCGGCTCTGGAAGGTTTCTCGTACCGTGGCTCTCCCGTATCGTGTTTTAGGTCAGGGACCTTTATATAGGCGAAGAGGCGGCGTCAGAAGGTCAACGAGGCGACGACACAACAGGGGGGCGCGGGCCCCCCCCATGGCCGCGCTGGCCTACTGTTTGGTGGGCCTTTGGCCCCCTCTGGCGGCTCTCGGGTGTTCTGGAAGCTTCATGCAATCCTAAGATGCTGGGCGTTGATTTCGTCCGATTCCGAGAATATTTCCTTACTAGGATTTCTGAAACCAAAAACAGCAGAAAACAGCAACTGGCCCTTCGGCATCTCGTCAATAGGTTAGTTCCGGAAAACGCATAAATATGACATAAAGTATGCATAAAACATGTAGATATCATCAATAATGTGGCATGGAACATAAGAAAATCATCGATACGTCGGAGACGTATCACCTCTATCTTAAGCAAGCAATTGAGTTGTTGTGATCCAACCATCTATATTGTGATCTACTTAATCATGCCTTTTATTTCTTCCTTGTTTAGCACAAGTTTTATCTGAATGAATATAACTTTGAAGATTATCGATGATTATGAGGAGATTATTATGATTGAATATGCAAGTTTTGCTATAAGCTTTAATATAAGAGCGCTGCTCGATAAATTAGTACAATCCGTTAAATGTTCTCTAACCAAGAACGAAGTTTGCTATCACCAATTATGATTTCCTATGCACCTCTACTTGTGATTTCCTTCTACTTGTTTCAAGTTGAATTATATGAGGAAGTTGTCTACTAGAATGTCTTGTGTAAATTAATATGATGCTTCTTGTCCGTATTTTATTTATCGACTCTTCACTCCATAAACATGTGGTCTTGTTTACTGAGTTCAGTTTCGCTTGGGGACAAGCGAAGTCTAAGCTTGGGGGGAGTTGATACGTCCATTTTGCATCACTATTTTATATCATAATTTATTGTTATTCATTGATATATTTCGTATTTGGAGATGATACTTATGTTATTTCATCTATTTTGCATGTTTCATGATTATTGGAGGATCGCGCACCGGAGTCAGGATTTTGCTGGAAAAAGCGCCTTCAGAATGCAATATTTCGGAAGATTAGCAATTGACGGGAATTATACTGAAAATCCTATTTTTCCAGAAGACGGAGGTAGCCAAAAGGTGGAGCCGAGGAGGGCCGCCATGGGCCCCCCTCATAGGCCGGCGCGGGCCCTGCCCTGGCCGCGCCGCCTTGTGGGGAGGGGGCCCACGACCCCCTCTGGCCTCCTCTCCTTCGCGTACTTCTTCGTCCCGAAAACCTAAGCTCCAGGGGATAGTCGCGAAGAGTCACAGCCGCCTCTGCGGGGCGGAAAACACCAGAGAGAAAAGAGCTCTCCGGCAGGCTGAAATCTGCCGGGGAAATTCCCTCCCAGAGGGGGAAATCGACGCCATCGTCACCGTCATCAAGCTGGACATCATTGGGATCATCATCACCATCATCCCCATCATCATCACCGCCATCTCCACCGCTGCACCTCGTCACCGATGTAACAATTAGGGTAGGATCTTGATTGTTTGATAGGGGAAACTCTCCCGGTATTGATTTCTACTTGTTATTGATGCTATTGAGTGAAACCATTGAACCAAGGTTTATGTTCAGATTGTTATTGATCATCATATCACCTCTGATCATGTTCCATATGATGTCTCGTGAGTAGTTCGTTTAGTTCTTGAGGACATGGGTGAAGTCTAAATGTTAGTAGTGAATTATGTTGGGTAATATTCAATGTTATGATATTTAAGTTGTGGTGTTATTCTTCTAGTGGTGTGATGTGAACGTCGACTACATGATACTTCACCTTTATGGGCCTAGGGGAATACATCTTGTATTCGTTTGCTAATTGCGGGGTTGCCGGAGTGACAGCAACCTGAACCCCCGTTGGTATATCGATGCAGGGAGGGATAGCGAGGATCTCAGAGTTTAAGGCTGTGGTTAGATTTATCTTAATTACTTTCTTGTATTTGCGGATGCTTGCAAGGGGTATAATCACAAGTATGTATTAGTCCTAGGAAAGGCGGTGCATTAGCATAGGTTCACCCACACAACACTTATCAAAACAATGAAGATTAATCAGCTATATGAAGCGAAAGCACTAGACTAAATTCCCGTGTGTCCTCAAGAACGTTTGGTCATTATAAGTAAACAAACCGGCTTGTCCTTTGTGCTAAAAAGGATTGGGCCACTCACTGCAATTATTACTCTCGCATTTTACTTACTTGTACTTTATTCATCTGCTATATCAAAACCCCCTGAATACTTGTCTGTGAGCATTTACAGTGAATCCTTCATCGAAACTGCTTGTCAACACCTTCTGCTCCTCGTTGGGTTCGACACTCTTATTTATCGAAAGTACTACGATACACCCCCTATACTTGTGGGTCATCATCCCTCTCCTGCCGCCGCTCGTGGATCCCGTGCCTCGTCTCGCTGCTCGCCTCCCTGACCATGCTCGTGGATCCGAAGAATAAGGACTCTGCTAGATGATCTAACAATGTTAACAACAAGAGCAGAGGTGGAAATAAATTGGATCGTGTAGTTCTTTAGGCTGTACCAGATGAACCAAGGTGATGAAAAAACATGTAGAAGGCGCGTGTGTATATATAGACCGACTGTAAGCCAAGGAGCGGACAACTGGGCACCCAGTTACCCTGGATTCAGGGTCGAGAGACGAGCCTGGAACAAAAGCCTGCGAATGAATCTTTCGCCCATAATAACCGAGCAGCGTCATGCATGCGCCACAACTAGGCCGACTGATACATGGCCACGTGATCCATCGAGAATCCGACTGTTCGGTCGCATCAGGTGCGCGGCAATCTCCTTTTGCCCAAGCCACGCGCACTCGTTCCCCAGTTTGAATCCCAAACTTTTAAATTACTAACACGTAATCTTGAGTACAATGCAATGTAAATTTTATGAAGCGGACTTTTTCTGGTATACACGACAAAATAACTGCCTATTAACATAGAAGAAATTATTTATCCGGTTAATTAGGAAACAAAAACGGACAAAACCAAGATACATATGGGCAGGAAGCTCCAACCAATTTGCGCATTGGTGCAAACAGCAAACGCATCGCACTGCATACACACTAACGCACCTAGCAAACAGTGGAGAAGAAAACCTCCGCGCTGCATCCTATTGCTCACACACTTTCCGCTGGGCAAATCGGTCTGGCCTGCCCTCCCACGAAGCAGCTGGGTGAACCAGAGAGCCTCACAAAAGAACATGGATCCATGGTCCATAATAGACGCATGAATGGTGTTTGTAGCGGAAACACCAGAACAACTGACAGCCTGTTCTGACAAGTGAATCTCCTTCGCTTCTTGTGGCGAACACACCAAAGCAACAAAGCCTGCTATCGGCACAATCTATTAGGATGATCTAGAGGACTGGTTGAAGGTATTTTCCTGATGCCACTCATTCTGAATTTCAAAAAAAAAATAGTGCATGCATGGTACCACGTCGCAATGCAGCATCGTGGTTCATGAGCTTACTATGGTCTATGAAGGGTGTAACGGTGTTAACAAAAACAAGAGCAGAGGTACGCAAGCAGTTGGATCGTGTGTTCTTTAGGCATGTATCAAATAAAACAAGGTGATGAAAAATCATGTATAGAAAGCGCGTGTGTATATATAGGCCGAGTGGAAGCTGGGGAGCGGGAATACTGGGCTCCTAACTACCTTGTAGTTATGGTCGAGAGACAGTTCTGCAAGAAAATCCTGCGAATTTGCCTGGACAGCTTCGTTCACCCGCCACGACTGGGCCGAATGATACCCGGCCACGTGATCATTGAGATTCCGACCGTTGGCGCGTCGGGTGCCCGTCGATCCCCTTTTGCCAAAGCCACGCGTGCTCCGCCGACCGTTACCTCCCGTCCAACAAATTCCCCTTCAAAACCTCTCGAGTCTCCGGTCTCCATCCGAACCAGAAATGCCCGTACGCACGAAGCAAATCCATCGCCAGATAATCCCAACACCGAGAAGAGAATCCATTGCTCACCTTGCTTATCGATGGAAGCCGTTGTGAAGTTGGCCGCAGTGGTGGCAGAATGGAGGTTGCGTTCTCTATTGAGACAAAATATTAGGAAATGCTAAACGGCCACTACCTAGTGATGTTGTGAACAAAAAACTTCTCTGATTTTGCAACGTTGGACACCTTGTGCAAAAATGAAATGTAGACGGCGGGGCAAAGTGTAACATCCCAAATTTCAATAAAAGGAAGAAGAAGAATTCCAGAAATCCAAATTTGAGAACCAACAAAAACTTTTAAATTTGCATATAGTACCCTGCCTAGGACTTGTGCATTTTGAGTGCTATGCCATGATGATTGTTTTATTGTTTATGTGATGAACTCTAAAATCCTAAAGTGAGCAAGTGAAGATCACCAATCAAATAAATCAAAAAGAGGAAGAAATCAAATAGAATAAAAACCCTAAAAACCCTAACATATGGCCTATGCCATTTTTGCAAATTGGAACCTAGACCCATTTGATCTTCACCACTATTTGTAATATGCTATTAAAGAGTTAATACAACTTTGAGAATCAAAGAAATACCATTTAAACCAAATTCAAAAATCAAAATATGATCACATGAGATAATGGTCATTTCTGACTTTTACATTCTGGTCACCACTTTGAGCCTCTATATTTCAAGATTTCTAAACTAAACAAATTCAAATCTTTGCATGTCATCCAAGTACACAACAAGATGAACAACTTTTGTAAAGAGCACCATACCAAATTCATTTTGGTTCAAGAGTTATGATCAAGTGAAGATGAGACATTGAAACATATGCAACATTCCCAATTTTTCAAATGTGATCAAACCAGGCCAAGTCTTGACCATCACTTGCCCTAGCATTGACCCCTGGACACTCCTACACCTAGCCCATGCAACGAAAACCAAGGAGAGGGACAGACATGGCGTGGACACGGCCATGCCGGCCACGTTCGCCATCGACGCGCCTTCCCTCTCTTCTCTCCCCGGCAGCCCTCGCCACCATGTCCAGTAGCTAGCCCTTGATCTCCTGGATCCGCCCGTACGCGCCCTTGACCGCGAGGACGACGCCACGACTCGCCACGGTCGCGCCCAGTACGCCCCAGGTACGACGCGAGCGGCATGGCGACGTCACCGTGCACGGACGCGCGCGACACGGCCACGCGTCGCTCGCCGCACTCCGCCGTACCCCGACCACCTCTGCTCGCCCTGGTACCTCTCTCGCCACGCGTAGCCCGCCGGACATGCTCACGTCATGCCTTGGCGACCACGGCCGCCGGAGAGGACGAGCGCGCCCGCCACGGCCGCGCCAGTACGAGCAAGGACCCGACCACCGTACGCATCGCATTAACTCGCCGCGGACGCTCGCGGATTCGCCGTACTCTCCCGATCGTCGTTGCGTCACGCCTAGCCCTCTAGCTCACCGGAGACGCCGCGCCCGCGACGACCCGCACCATGCCTCGCAGCACCCCCTCCCTCCTATAAATAGAGACCTCCCCGGACACAACCAAGCACACCACCATGACCACCTCTCACCACCGCTTCGCCTAGCACCGTTAGCCACCTCAATCGTCGCCGGAGAAAGCTCAATCGGAAGATCGGAGCCGCGGAAGCTCTGCAGCAATCGCCATCGATCCAGGCCTCCCCGAGCGACGCCACTGCTACAGGCTGCTTCGCCGTCGTCCACAACGTCCCCAAGCACACTGCCAACCCTAGCTGGAGCCACGGTGAGCCTCCGACCCCCTACCCGAGCCGCCGGCGAGCCCCTCTCTCGCCGTCGATGACGATGAACGTGCGCCGTTAGATCCTGTTCTAATCCAACGCTCCTCGCACTACTAGGAAAAAGCTTATAGGTGGAGGCAAAACGTGCCGGCGCACCACCTAGGACGTGCGCTGGTGGAAAGTGTTGCTGGCGCACAAGGAAGTCGCCGCGCCGGCGATGCAGGCATACTGCCGGCGCACCTCCGGAGAAGACGCGCCGGGGAAAATTCCTGGCATGGGCTCGGCCGATTCGGGCCAGGCCCAGGAAACGCTGCCGGCGCACCAGCCCAGGAGCGCGCCGGCGGTAATTTGCTGTTGCCGGCAGTGTTTCCTGGGCCTGGCCCGGAGCAACTATAGCCGGATGGGGTATATATTGCCGGCGCACCATGGTCCAGGTGCGCCGGCAATAACCTGGGAGTTATTTCAGCCACCAACCAGCACACTCACTCACACACTCACTACACCTCACTTCTCCACACAACCCGAGCCTTCTCCCAACCCAGCTCATTTTTGCCTATTCCTATCCCCAATTTAGCTAATTTGACCAAACAAAATCATATTTTTTGAGCAAATCTTTCCTTCCTACATGCATCTCCCACATCCCCCTATGTAGATCTAGATCTACTATCCCGCGTTGACCACTCAATCTAGATCTAGATCTAGAAAGTCGGCTTCCATACGCCATTGTCGCGGCACGTCGTCTCGATCTCGTCGACAATTATATCAAACAAATAGGTGATTAATGAACAAATTGAGGAATGAAATCGACGTATGTTGGACATTTGAAGCAAAGCTCTCGTGTGTGGCATATATATATATGTTGTGTTTGTGCTTGTGCTTGTGTGTGTTGGCGTTGAAAATGAGTTGCCAACGTTGCGCCGAAATGTTGATTCTTTAAGTTTCCGTTTCGGCACATTTACGGCGCTCCTATGTCCTACCGTGTAGGAAGGTCATGCCGAAATTTTCCGTGAAAACTACCGACGGATGCATGGTTCTAATCAATTATGTAATCTTACCATGCAGGCGATAATGGTTATCGAGATGAGTGAAAGCATCGTGATGAGATATTTGAAACACGCGATCATCGACATGTATGAAAATAACCGCACGGAGGTATTGTGTCCGTGCCGGAGATGCAAACGAGGGAAATGGTTTGACCCGTATTCAGGCAAATTGCAGGGGCACCTGCTCACTAATGGTTTCATGCATGGACACACTCAATGGATGAGTGATGATGGCGCGGAGGTCAATGGGGCGACGGCGGCAGGTGGTAAAAATGGCCGGCAAGAAGGAGGGCATCATGATATTGATGATGATGAAGAGTTTGTCGCACGGGACGATAACCTTGACGACGACAATAACCTTGACGACGACAATAACCTTGACGACGACGAAGAGGTGCCGCTAGCTTCGGTCGTGCGGGACCCTCATCTTCAAGATCTGCTTCTCGAAAAGACGAAAGGCGCCAAGCGGAAATCAAAGCTTGAGCAACTCGAGATAGACTCGAATACTCCGTTGTACGACTCAGGTCGCGGGTTGGGGGAGTCTCGCTTGAGAGTAGCTCTCGATGTGCTGCAGATGAAGGCGAAACACGGATGGACGGACACAAGCGTCGACGACATCCTGGAATACGTGAAAGACCTCCTTCCTACCGGGAACACGTGTCCTGGTAGTCTAGCCGAGGCCAACAGAATCACGTGCCCTCTCGACTTACCCCACGAAAAGTATCACGCCTGCATCAACGACTGTATCATGTATCGCAAGGAGCACATGGACAAGACCAAATGTCCTGTGTGTGAAGCTGAACGGTACAAGAAAGGGAAGAAGAAAGCTCCTCGGAAAGTTGTGTGGAACTTCCCGCTCGCCCCCGGCTTCAACGGTTCTACGCGGACCGCAAGGAAGCAAAGCTCATGCGCCGGCACGCGAGTAAGAAAGGAGGCGGTGTTGAATGATAAAGAGCGGATTGAGCACCCGGTGCTTGACGCACCCTTCGGATGCAAGCCAATGGAAAGCATTAGACAATGAATTCGGAAGTTTTGGGGCAGATCCCGAAACATCGGGTTGGGTGCGAGCACGGACGGATTCAATCTGTTCGGAAACCGGAGCAGCACACATAGCACATGGCCCGTGTTTGTATGGATCTACAACCTCCCGCCTGGCTGTGCATGAAGAGGAAGTACATACGGATGAGTATGCTAATTCAAGGGCCGACACAGCCAGGAAACGATATCAACATGTATCTCGAACTATTAAAGGAGGAGCTTGAAACGTTGTGGGCGGAGGAAGGGGTAGATACATGGGACGCCGTCGCGGAAGAATATTTCCCTTTGAGAGCCGCGTTGATCACGACGGTGCAGGACTACCTCGGCTACGGTTACATTTCGTGCCAGGTGTGCCATGGACACAAGGCATGTGTCGGGTGCATGGAAGAGACGATGTTTTTGCAGCTTGGTAAGGATCCCGGCTCTTCGAAAACAGTTTACATGGGGCATCGAAGGTGGCTACGGAAGACTCGACCCGTGGAGAAAGCGTGGAGATCTGTTCGATGGTACAAATGAACCCCGAGGACCTCCACGTAAGAAGAGCGGTGAAGAGATCGATACATTACTGAAAGGTTGGAAGGAGTGCCCTGCGCCGGGAAAGATTCGTCAAAAGCTTGGAGAGAAGAAGAAGAAAAAGGAAACGACGCCGCTCATTGGTGTATGGAAAAGGAGGTCCGTGTTTTGGGACTTGCCGTACTGGGAAAATTCTCGATACACCTCACTGCCTTGATGTCATGCATATTACAAAGAACGTGTGCGAGAGCTTGCTTGGCACTCTTCTCAACATGCCGCACCGGACCAAAGATGGGCCGAAAGCAAGACACGACCTGAAAGTTTTGGGCATCAGGGAAGAGCTTCGAGATCCCGGCGGCCCAAGAGGGACATTCGGAGGAGGAGGCGGACGGCGGTCGGAAGCGCAAAAGGATTAAGCAGCCGGACTATTACTTGTCCCCCTCCTGCTTCACTTTTAGTCCGGCCGAGGTCGATCAATTTTTCAATTGCCTTCTAGGAGTCGAGTGCCCTTCGGTTACTCCGGGCTAATAAGCGAGATACATGGACCCCAAGAAACGAAACTTCAGCGGCATGAAGTCTCACTGAGCGTCACGTGATGATGACGCGAGATTCTTCCGGTTGCAATCCGAGGTATAATGGATGACCATGTCCGTGCAACGCTGACCGGGCTCCGTAACTTCTTCGACGTCATAACTCGGAAGTCGATAAGCGTGAAGAAACTCGCAAGGCTCCGGGGAAGAGATCGTGGTGATCCTATGTGAGCTTGAGATGTACTTCCCGCTGCATTCTTTGACGTGATGGTCCATCTGTTGGTCCATATCATGGATGATATCGTCGAGTCTAGGGCCGGCATTCTTACACAACATGATGCCGTTTGAAAGAATGAATGGGGTCATTAAAGGATACGTTCGTAACAGGTCACATCCGGATGGAAGCATCGTACAGGGCTGGCTCACCGAAGAGTGCATCTCTTTCTGCACGAATTATCTAGACATCGAGGACCATGTTGGTTTGCCTCAAAACAAGCACCTCCGCAGGTTCGAGGGAGTAGGCCACAAAAATGGAAGGAAGGAACTGCACGTGCACATGTCTGGTCGGACTTCCGACTTTGACAGGGCCAACTTAGTAGCGCTACAACACATTGACTTGATCGATCCTTGGTTGAAAGAGCACAAAACCATGATAGAGAACAGTGGGCCGATGATGATGGAAGCAGAAATTTACAGAGAGCACAACTCCTCTTTCGCGCTGGTTCAAAGACCACATTGATGCTAATCCCCCACCAATGGATTCTGACAAGGATAAACTAGTATTGGCCTTGTCACATGGCCCCGCGCCCAACATCATGACTTACCAAGCGTACGATATCAACGGGTACACATTCTACACGGAAGAAAAAGACAAGAACGGTGTTTACCGAACTCGGGGGTAACGATGGATTCCTGGATGGGTAACGTAAAGACTAGATACTACGGAAGAATCGAGGAAATCCGGGAGCTTAGCTACGGCTGGGGAGAAAGTGCCGATGTTCCGTATCGGATGGGCTAAGAGCGTCACAAAAGAAGACCGGTATTTCACCACCATGTTTCTACCCGAAGCCAACAAATCAAAGTCCAAGAACGCCACCGCGCAGAATGAGCCATGGGTGCTGGCGGAACACGTGCACCAATGCTTCTTCATAGCAGGCCCATCCGGGCCTAGCCGTGTTATCGTGAGGAGAGGCAAGAGGACCATCGTCGGAATGGATGGAGTCGCCAACGAGGAAGACTTCGAAGGACAAGTCGGAGACCCAATGATGGAAAAATCCGAGGACGAAGACACAACATACACCACAAGAAGAAGCGGGACCACGCTACCGAGGTCGAGTCGACCCTTCAAAGAAGAAGTCACGACACGGGGCTAAATTATTCAACGACGAGCAAGAAAAGCAAGAAGAAAGCGAAACACTCTTCTCAATCGATGATGTAAAACTTTATTTGCAATCTATAACTCATATTTTGTGTAATTCATAACTACTCATATGGTCATGGCCAATATTTTATGTATGACTAATTAATATTGTGTTGGTCAATATTTTGTGTATGTATAACTCATTTTTTTGTAATGCATAATTAACTCATATTGCTTTGTTATTATCTTGAAAAGAGAAGGAAAAAAATAGTACAGGATTTGTGGGAAAAGAAAAGAAACATAAAAGAAAGTGAAAATAAATAAAGAAAAGAATAAAAATAAAATAAAATAGAAAAGGAAATGGCCAGCCAGGGTTGGGGGACAAGTCCCAGGTATAGCCGGGCTCACCTTATTGCCGGCGCACCACCTGTTTGGTTTGCCGGGGGTATAATTGTCCCCGGCGAACCAATCATGTGGTGCGCCGGCAATAAGCGTGGGTCCGGCTATAGGCTGGGACTTAACCGCTGCGCGACCCTCTTCTCCCTCCCCATTCCCAATCGAGCGCCACCGCCACGCGTCGATCTCGAGCGCCGCCGCCACCGTCGATCTCGAGCGCCGTCGCGCGGAAGCCCCGGACCAAGAGACCTCGCTGCACGCCGGAGCTTCCGCGCAAGGAGGAGCGAGGGCATCGCCGCGGAGAGGAGGGGAGGGCGTCACGCGCCGGCCACCGTCGCCACGCGTCGCCGAGAGGAGGAGGGCGTTGCGCGCCGGCCACCGTCCCGGAGAGGAGCAGCGAGGCGTCGCCACCATCGCCGTTGGTAAGAACCCCTCTCCCTTCCCCTCTTCCTTCCCCTATCCATCCCCCTCTTCCTTCCCTCTCTCTCGCCTCCGATTCTTGCTTTAGTTCTTGCGGTAGGTCTTGCAGTAGCCGATTGAATTTGTACATTGAATTGGCTGGTTGATATAGCAATAATGCTGGTTGATATAGCAATAATGCTCTACGGTTCATTTAAAAAATGATGAAATGAACACTTTAGGGTTCAATTCATTCTATGTTTCATTTAAAACAAAATGAAAATGATGTACATGGTTCTCTGGTTCATTTAGTTTAGGAGTAGCTATAGTAGTAGGGTGTTTTTATGCTATGGTTTATGATGAAAATAAAAACTAGACACTAAGCAGTATGTTAGTTCTTCATTAAACGAAAATGAAAATGAAAATGAAAATGGTTTTGCTAGATGCCCTGTGACTTCTTCTGGTTCAATTCATTCTTTTAAATGTGAAAATGAAAATAAAAATGCTTGCGGTACCTAGGTAGCTAGGCGGTAGGGTTTTTTGGTTATGCTAATGCCAATTCATATAAATTAAAGTAACAATTAAGCTCTCGGTTTGAAACTAAACCAATTTTAAAATGAAATGCAAGATGCAATGCTTATGCTAATAATATGATGGTTCTCTGGTTAAAATAATTTAGTAGGTTTAGTTAATAAAATTTGCTAGCAGTACATGGTTCATTTAAATGAAATGAACACTAGTTAGCGATAGCAAATGCTACTCTTTGGTTTAGCTACTGGTTTAAAATTAAAATGTTGCTTAGTTCATGTTGCTTAGGTATTTAGTTCATTAGGTGGAGTTCATTGCTGGTTAGTATTTAGGGTTTCAATTTATATTTACTAAATGCTTTATATACTAAATGCTTACGGTTTGCTTCTGGTTGAGATGGAAATGCAAAATGCAGTAGCTAGCTAGGTTCATTTAGTTGATTTATGTTGGTTTACACATTCTTGATTCATGTTTATTAAATTTTTAGGGTTCATATATAGCAAGAATGCATTCTCTGGTTCATTTAAATGCCTAATTAATGAAATGCATTCTCTGGTTCATGCTAATAACAAAAATGAAATGCTAATATACAAAATGAATTGCTTCCAGTGTAGGTGTTTCATGCTCATGCTCATAACATGAATGAAATGCAAAATTGCTTGCTCATGCTCATGCTCCTAACAAGAATGAAATGCAAAAATGCTGCCATAAATTGCTACTGGGTTAAAAATGCTCAATTGTTTGGTTCAAAATGCTCATGCATGCTCACCTGGTTGTAAATAAATTTGGTTCAAAATGAAAATGCATCATTACCTACTGCCAAAAAAAGAAAATGAAATAGAGGTTTGGTTCAAAATTGATTTTACTTGCGGTAGCTAAAATGAAAATTGATTTTGTTTAGTTAATTGGCCGAGTGCATGTACAAGGTGAAGGAATGTCACTTTAATTCCACTTATTTGTACACCTTTTTCACTCATTTGTATTTCTCATAGCATTCATATCATGGATTAGTTTTCTGGACCCCAAGTAATTCCTCGAAGCTTATGTATATATAATGTATTTGGCTTCTCTGTTGGGGGTATATGATTGTGGTGCCCCTGTTTGGATGATTTTATTCATCCACACATATTTTTCTTGCTGTGATAAATTGATGACCCATTTACTTGATGTACATGCTTCTCTGGAAATGAATTGGGGTTTTTTATTATAGTGGAAATGCTACTTGGTGGTATTTAAATGCTGATGCTATGCATGCTCTGCTCTGTGCATGTTGTTGTTATGGTTATGGTTATGGTGATGGTTGAGCTAAATGAACATGCTGATTATGGTGATGGTTGAGCTCCGGTGAAAATGAAGTTGTTATATATATGTTTGCATTTCTGTTACAGGGATTGAGTTGCTATTGAGTGCCGGAATGTCGATTCATTTCCGTTCCGGCAATTCTAGCACTCGGCATGACCAATTTTTAGCAAAGGTCATGCCGAATTTTTCCGTCAATTCTAACTCTTTTTCATCTTCTATTAGTGCAAGCCACCATGGCGTCTCAAGAAGAATTAGAGGAGCACTACAATAGGCACTTCTTTAGGACGGAGGAGGATGCCAAGGCCGCTGGTGTTGGCGGCGACGAGGACCATGAGATGGAGGATGACGCTGGGGGTAGTGCCGACGAGCCAAGCGGCAACGAGGCAAGCGACGCCGCCGGGGGTAGTACCTACGCGCCAAGCGGCGACGAGGCAACCGGCGCCGCCGGGGGTGGCGGCGAGACAAGCGGCGACGATCCTAGCGGCGCCGTCGGGAGTAGTGGCACCGAGACAAGTGGTTCCAAGAGGCCGCGGAAGGCAAGGCGCCAAAACACGGTCGGCACCGGCAGAGACACAGTCAAAGAGGTGGACCCCGCCAGTGGTTTGCCGGTGGAGCCTAAGGATGTTGGCAAGGGGTACGGCAACCAACTGGCATGTATCCTCCGAGAGGTCGTCAATCTCAACGAGACGGACCTCCGAGCTGAGAACAAAGCGCCTTTGCGAGCCCAGCTCATTGCGAGGTTGCACGCACGATACAAGTTCCTAGGCGACTACGCCTCCAGTCATCAATCCAACAACATTGTGAACTCACAAGCCCTCCTGAAGTTCACCAAACACCTCAGCAGCTATAAGTACATGGTGCGGAAGCTGATTGCTGAGGGCAAAGGTTTCGAAGAGGTCCACTCCGCCTTTCCGCATGTCTCCCAGGCGGACTTTGATGCTTTTGTGGCCAATGAAGAGCTACAAGCAACCAAGAATCGCAAGTTGTGGGGGAAGGAAATGCGGGAGCTTAACATCGGCAACCACAACCTTGGGAGCCGTGGGTACGAGGGAAAGGAGCCCTATTGGGCGAAGGAGGACGAGGCGTATGTAAATGCCGGCATTGAGAACCCCTGGCTCAAGTACAAGGACCCGCTTGAAAGAAGATTCATCAGGTCCCGGTACCATAAGAAGAAACTAACCGGGGAACTTGTCACGGACCCGAAGGTCGTAACCGACATAATTTGGTTCACGAACGACAAGAAGGTCCTGGTGTTGGAGAAAAAACTGGTAAGAAATTTACCGGTTTAATTAGATCAAGTATCGTTCATATAATAGTAGCAACATTTCTAAATGGTTCGCGTTTCTTCCGCAGGAAGAAGAAAGACAAATACTTTCTCAATGTGACGAAGGCTCCTCCTCCCAGGCGTCGACGGGCAGGGTAGCTCGGGACAAGCCTCTCGTACGGGCGCTAAACATCGTTAATGAGCATTCACCGACGAGAAGGCCGCATGGAGGCCGTGTGGCTGGCGCCGGTACGGGCTACAAGCATGGTCACTACGGCTTGTCGTCTGCGGCCGATAAAAATGCGCACGAGTGAGAGGAAGCAGCGGGAGGCGGAGGAAATGAGGGAGTCAATCCTAGCCCAAGTCCAAGCTGGTTTGGTACCGCAACCGGTACCGCAACTCAAAGCTACGCTCGTACACGAAGTCAAAGCTGAAGTCGCCGCTTCGGTCCAAGCAGATTTCGACGCTCTACACGCGTGGTATGAGGGTGGCAAACAAGGCCCCCCCCCCGAAAATGCAAGTGGTTAGCTTCGACGGCAGCAACTCGATGGCGCCGCCGTCCGCCGGCAATGACAATGTTATAATGGAGACTCCTCCGGCCGCCGGCAATGTCGCTGGTGCTAGGGATTCACCGTCCATGCCGGGTAGCAGCCCCTCCGTCACTTGCACGCCCGCCGCCGCATGTGCCGGCCCGTCGACATTAGCCGAGCTCAACGCCCTCACGGTAATTAACTAATGTGTACATCAAGTTAATATATTAGTTTCGTCATCCTTGCCCTCTCTCTAACGCCATACACATGTTCTCGCAGGCGCTCTCAACGCCATGCACCTTCTCGATGAGAGTAAACGACGAACTCAAAGACGTCGCGAGGGGTCCATCCTTCGGCCCCCGGATAAGAAGTGGCACACACGAGATATGGCGGATGACGTTTACCGGGTTGAAGTGGATCGGGCGTTACCGGGCTACGAGGATTTGTTTCCTCCTAATCAACCGCATGGTGCCGATGACGATAGCCCGTTGAATCCGGCCTCACCGAAGGGTTGGGTACTGCTATGGCCGAAGACCCTAATTCGGATCAACACCTACTCGGGGTCGACGGCAAGCAAAGACAAGCACCTTGCGGCGCCACATGTCGGCGTCCCTCCACGACAGCCGGCGGCGCCGGTGGTCATCGCCCCACCGAACGGCCGAGCTGCGCCGGAGGTCGGCGCCCCACCACAACAGCCAGCTGCGCCAGAGGCCGAGGAATACGAACGTGAGAACTTCCAATGGGATATTCCTACGTCTTCACAAGTTGTCCATGAGGATGCGCCGGCCTTGAAATATGTGTTCTCCAAGAAGCTGTTCGATTCTCAAAAAATGGCTGAGGAGGAAAATCCTGAGGAGGTCGCCACCGCCGCCGTCAAAAATATGCTGAGCCCAAACACACTCTGTGCTACGGCCACTACGGCGATGGATGGTCCAGCACTACAACCCAAGAAGAGGAAGAGGGCAAATAAGAAGGACGCCCAAGACAAGGCGGCGGCCAAATCCAAGGACAAGGTCCCACTCCTTGACAAGTTGCCAAACAATTGGCGACCTCTGCATCACTTGGGTGAACCGATGCTGCCGGCGCATGTCCTGAAGAAACTCACCTCGGATATGAGGAGCTTGCATGAGACTGTCAGGCATGTGGAGAACTGATACGTCTCCGACGTATCGATAATTTCTTATGTTTCATGCCACATTATTGATGATATCTACATGTTTTATGCGCACTTTATGTCTTATTCGTGCATTTTCTGGAACTAACCTATTAACAAGATGCCGAAGAGCCAGTTGCTGTTTTCTGCTGTTTTTGGTTTCAGAAATCCTAGTAACGAAATATTCTCGGAATTGGACGAAATCAACGCCCAGGGTCCTATTTTGCCACGAAGCTTCCGGAAGACCGAAGAGGAGTCGAAGTGGGGCCACGAGGCGCCGCCACCATAGGGCGGCGCGGCCCAGGCCCTGGCCGCGCCGACCTATGGTGTGGGGCCCTCGTGTGGCCCCCCACGTTGCCCTTCCGCCTACTTAAAGCCTCCGTCGCGAAACCCCCGATGCGAAGAACCACGATACGGAAAACCTTGCGAGACGCCGCCGCCGCCAATCCCATCTCGGGGGATTACGGAGATCTCCTCCGGCACCCTGCCGGAGAGGGGATTCATCTCCCGGAGGACTCTACACCGCCATGGTCGCCTCCGGAGTGATGAGTGAGTAGTTCACCCCTGGACTATGGGTCCATAGCAGTAGCTAGATGGTTGTCTTCTCCTCATTGTGCTTCATTGTTGGATCTTGTGAGCTGCCTAACATGATCAAGATCATCTATCCGTAATGCTATATGTTGTGTTTGTCGGGATCCGATGGATAGAGAATACCATGTTATGTTAATTATCAAGTTATTACCTATGTGTTGTTTATGATCTTGCATGCTCTCCGTTATTAGTAGAGGCTCTGGCCAAGTTTTTGCTCTTAACTCCAAGAGGGAGTATTTATGCTCGATAGTGGGTTCATGTCTCCGTGAATGCGGGGAGTGACAGAAACCCCTAAGGTTATGGATGTGTTGTTGCCACTAGGGATAAAACATTGATGCTATGTCCGAGGATGTAGTTATTGATTACATTACGCACCATACTTAATGCAATTGTCTGTTGCTTTGCAACTTAATACTGGAAGGGGTTCGGATGATAACCTGAAGGTGGACTTTTTAGGCATAGATGCAGGTGGATGGCGGTCTATGTACTTTGTCGTAATGCCCAATTAAATCTCACTATACTTATCATGTCATGTATGTGCATTGTTATGCTCTCTCTATTTGTCAATTGCCCGACTGTAATTTGTTCACCCAACATGCTTTTATCTTATGGGAGAGACACCTCTAGTGAACTGTGGACCCCGGTCCATTCTTTTATACTGAAATACAAATCTGCTGCAATACTTGTTTTACTGTTTTCTTGCAAACAATCATCTTCCACACAATACGGTTAATCCTTTATTACAGCAAGCCGGTGAGATTGACAACCTCACTGTTTCGTTGGGGCAAAGTACTTTGGTTGTGTTGTGCAGGTTCCACGTTGGCGCCGGAATCTCTGGTGTTGCGCCGCACTACATCCCGCCGCCATCAACCTTCAACGTGCTTCTTGGCTCCTACTGGTTCGATAAACCTTGGTTTCTTACTGAGGGAAACTTGCTGCTGTACGCATCACACCTTCCACTTGGGGTTCCCAACGAGCGTGTGCTTTACGCGTCATCAAGAACCTTCTACTCAAATCAAAAGATCCTGGTTACCCTCTCTTCGTGGCGAAGGTGCCAACTGGCATGAACTTCGTCGAGAAGTACCCCGCGGACTTGTGCTTCATCCGGTTCAACGACATCTTCAGCATCTATCGCATGCAAGCGCTCCACTTTAGTGTGGTTCGCCTAGTTGCTCTTAGCTTGTCTTCCCAGATTGTTAAGGAGGGGACGCCGACCATCGCGATAATGGACCCCTTCTATATGTGGGAGAGCATCATCTGCAACGCTGGGGATTGCGCGATCGCCACCCAGCAGGTCGAGGATTTCATGCTGGCGAACATTAAGAAGGGCGCCATTCTCATCCCTTACTTCCCCGAGTAAGTAATCACTCGCTAGTCCCCCATCACCATTCTATCCTATATCTCCATTTGCATTTTCAAAGGTTAATCCGTGTGTTTTCTGCAGAGACAAGTTCTGTACCCTCATCGTCGTGCACCCGCAACACTCGCATGCAGTCTATATCGACTCGGGTAGGGACCGCAAGAAAGACTACACCCACATCAGGGCCCTTCTCAATGATGCTCTCACCGGCTTCGCCAACAAGGCGAGCCCCCTCAAAGTAGAGAGGAAATCCCGAGGAGGCTTGGTCTTAACCCACACAACCAACTTCCCCTGCCTCAGGCAGTTGACGCAAGACAATGGGATGGACGCGTGGTACGCCATCCTTCAGATGCAGGAGTACATAAAGTACGCAGATGACATGTTGCTGCCATAGAATCTCAGAAACAGGTTTGCAAACATGGCGGATGTCCCTGATAGAGAGATTAGAAAGAACTGGGGTCGCATCCAGCGGTTCATTTGCACGGTAATCCTGCAGGATGTCAACGCTAGGTCTGGCGAGTTCTTCTACGGCTACGGTCTACCACCTAATGACGAGATAGAACTCCGCTTGGAGATGTCGCGTGATGAGAGGCCGTTCAACTCGCTTGAGGGCTGCCGTCCATTCCCCCCTAGGCGTACAACCTGATCCTACGACGGGAACACTTGCTAAAGCTTGAACGATATGTCCTTGAACTTCCGTATTGTAATAATTTCTATATATTCCAATAGAATCGACTTGTTACTTTTATTTAGTTGTATGAATGTGCATGTGAACATGTGTCTATAGTTTCATTTACTTTGCTATATATTTCAAGATTATGGCGTAGATAGCTTAATAATTATTTGCATTACTTGCCTCGTATTTGGAGTTCGCCGATGATTAGAATGTTCGGTCACTCGTACACTCGGGGGTGGAGCCGGTGAGCCTTGGTGCGACGGCCACAAGTATCAATCTCTTGTGCATCCTACCTAGCCTCACCGACTCCATCCCCTGGATGTTAATATTTGTTTCGACCGACAAAGTATGAGGCACGCTATTTAATTCGTACTACTTGTCTTTTATTTGAGTTCGCACTTCTTAATTGCATTGGCCGATGATTAAAATTTTCGGTCACTTGTACACTCCGGGGTGGGGCCAGTGAGGCTTGGTGTGATGGCCACAAATATCAATCTATTGTGCATCCTACCTAACCTCGCTGACCCCATCCCTGTATGTTATTATTTATTTCGACCAACAAAGTATGAGGCACATGCTATTTAGTTCGTACTACTTGTCTCTTATTTGAGTTGGCACTTGTTCATTGCATTGGTACTAACGTTTTACTTGTCTTGTGAATGGAGATGCTGACGACATATGTCGTGTACAAGGGGAGGGTTCCTGGAGTCTACGACGACTGGGAGGACTGTCGGAGACAGGTGCACCGTTTCAGCGGCAACAGCTACAAGGGATACCCCACTAGGGTGGAGGCGGAAGGAAGATACGCCCGTTATGTAGCGGGAGAGATGAGGGACATGAGGAGGAACCGGATGAAGACCATGGCCTTCGTGATGATGGTCATCATGACCATGTTGGTCATGTTCTATGTGATTGTAGTTTAGGTTAGGACCTACATTGTGAGGTGTATGACGATACTTGTGACGACTATGTACCGAGACTTCTAACTTTGTGAAACTTCGTCGTTCGGTGTTGCATATGCACATGTGTTGTATGAATCAACATTCCGGAACGAGACTTGTGTATTTGTGTATTGATACCGAAATGATACTTGACTCTCTATGTGCTTCTCATATTGCATGTGCTGCTGTACAAATATGAACTGTGTTGTAAATATATACTGCTGTCAAATATGTATTCTAATATGCTGGAAAAAAGCTGAAAAAAGATTTTTCGAATTTATTGCCGGCGCACCTAAATGACCTACTGCCGGCGCACGTGGCATGCGCCAATCGTCGGAAGCACTATCGCGGCGCAGCCTGGCTGGTGCGCCGGTGGAAATTGTCCTTTGCCGGCGAAGCGGCGATGGCGCGCCGGCAGTATCCGTTCTATCGCCGGCGCACTGCCTGGTGCGCCGGCAGTGGCCCGTTATCACCGGCCCGTTCGCACCGGCGGGCTCGTGGTGCGCCGGCAATGGGCCTTTTAGGTTCGCCGGCGGTAGGCCTTTCCCTTGTAGTGTCGTTGATCCATACCGCTTCGGGCGTTAAGCGTCGCTGACGGGTGGAGCCCCCTGTCAGGCAGCCCACGCGTGCGTGGACGCGTGGTGGGCTGGCCTTGGGCCGTTTTAAACGTTTAGGCCCAGTTAGTTTTCCCGCCGACCTTTTTAATTCAAATCTCGTTTAATAAATTCAATTCAATTTCAATACTGGACCCAACTTTGAAAATTCATAGAATCTGTTTGGCTTGGCCAAATTTGACAAACTTTATATCATTGGAAAGCTAGTAAAAAGATATACAACATGCCACTAGTCTCACATCGAGATTTGTTGTAGAAATAAAATGATAAAAAGAAGAAGGCAGGGACTTTTTCCTATTCAAATAATTATTAAAAATCAACCAAAATAGATATTTAATTAATTCCAACTCCAATAGCTCACATTTGACTTACACTAATTGTTTCTGCAAGAAAATGGTGTGGTCACTTTGCATGATCATGCCCTAGATTAATTAATGGACAATATGGCTAGTTTAGTTAAGTGATATTATCCAAAACTATTATGTAAATCATATGAAGTATTTTACTTCATTTAAATCTTGTCTCAAGTGAATTCATGTGATGTTTGAACCCCTGGTCAAACACTCTTATATGAATACTTGGAGAATTAAATCATTTGTAGAATTATTAAATGGTATGAGGTGGTCTACCTCATTTAAATCATTTTCTCAAATGATGATAATGAATGTTTGACTTAGGTCAATATGAATTCATGTATGATCATTTGAGAAATTAAATCTTAAGAAGATTTCAATGAGAGGAAATTATTCCTCTCAAGAACTAAATAGAGATTATCAATTACATATGTAATGAGATGAAATTACTTTTATTTAATAAAGAAAACCAATGCACCTAATTATTTGTCTAGCCCTTGAGCTTGTTGAGTGATTATACCTCGTATTCCAATTTAGACGCTAGCACCGGAGAATACCAAGAGGAAGAAGGATTCTACCCCGAAGAAGAAGAAGAAAACCTAGAGAACTACCAAGGCAACCTAATACTCTTGCAAAGTGCAAAGCCCTCCTTGGGCAAGGCACCATGATTCTTATCTTTCTTACACAAGCCTATCCTACCTTTATACCATACAAGTTTTACTTGTTGTTTTCAAAGAGTAAATTCAACTTGGTCTAAATAGAGAAGATTACTAGAGTAACAAAGTTAGTCTCAAGGATAGCAAAGCAATGTAGCACCCCTCATGATTAGTGCTAGTGCTAAAATACTAAAAATTTGACTACTCTAGATGGGAGCACATGACTTGTTGAATTTGAAACCTTGGAATGATGAAACATTCCATTGAATGATTTGAGGTTGAATGTGAACAAGAGAAGATAGTGATTTTTGATATAAACCTGATATTGGTTTGAATGCGATACCTTTCCAATTTTGAGTACCCCCACAATACCTGATTATGGGTAGGGCTTAACTAGAAGTTTATAAATTTTAGTATGGGTTCCCTCTGAACACACGTCATAGGGGTTATGCCGAGGCTGCCTCCGTTGTTGAGAAATGATGTGAATTGAGGTGAATTGTACGGCCAAGCCCTGTGCAGTTCCCAGGTTAACAGTTGGTTTTCACTGGGAGGCCAAGCTCATGGGGAGAGGTGCTCATACTAGGATTTGTAAGTGAAAGGTTATGGTTGATGATCCGCGTACTGTGTTACGATGATTCGGAGTTATTCCGACGGATGAAATCAAATGTTGTGGCACAAGTGTGCAACCTCTGCAGAGTGTAAATCTATTCGAATAGCCGTGTCCACGGTTACGGACGGTTGGAAAGGCCATACAGTTTCCGGTGTCAGATTTTTGAAAACCTTAGTGAATGTGAATGGTGACTTGGTGACTTGTTGGAATTACAACTAATGCTGTGGGAATGACACTAATGTTCCCACTTGAGTTAGTTAGCACATGATCAAATACTTGTGAACTAAAATATGGCTTATGCAAATTAAACTAGAGCTTAGCACATTTATTCAAAGAGTTGGCATTTACATTAGTGTTAGTTTGCAAGTACTTAAAGTACTTACGGCTTTGTCCCTGGCTATTCAAATGGCCAGAGTATGACGATGAACAGAGCTATCACGAAGATGACCAGCAGGACGCCTACGACAACTAGGAGTTTCTGACGTCAAACGTTGGCCTGTGGACTAGAGAGTCCATTTATCGTTACGCTTCCGCTATGTATGAACTTGAGATTGTTTGTTGATCGATAGATCAACTATTTGTGTAAGATGAATCATGAGATTCAATGTTGTAAGACAATATGGCTTGTAATAAATAATGACTGTGATATTCGACTATTATGCCTCCCAACAACATTATCCTGGGATTGCGATGAATGACATAATAGGCATCCGGACCTAAAAATCCGGGTGTTGACACAAAGCCTGCCTATTCATCTAGTTACATAGAACCACAACTCCAATGAAACTCATATTCCAACACTTCGCATCTAATTATTTCAATTTCATTCCGCTTTTGACATTTGCATAAAAAACCAATGTGGATGCCCAAATGTTGGTGCTAATATGGCCAAACTGTCCCGGATGACGATGAGAGCTCAAACCGTACCCAAATCGGGAAAAGATTGGACCGGCCAACCGTACCCAATGCATTGCCATAATTTTAATCTAGGACAAAAACTAACCGCTCCCCAACTTTGTATCTATGGAAAGGAGGAAATTAGTTGCCCTTCGACGCTCATTCCCCCCCCCCTTCCTCGCTCTCCCTCAACCTTATCCATTGAGAGTCTTCTCCCTCCCCCCGGCTCCTCTCCCTCTCCTCTTCGGCGGCTTCGCCGGCCGAAGGGGATATGGGAGAGGAGGCCGGTCGCCTGTATATATTAGTAGTAGAGTAAGAGTTTGTTCCTTAGTGGAGTATGGCGTTATGCCGTGGCGGCTGTTGCTCCTAGTGCCTCGGCGCGGCACTGGGTGGTGGCTGGCGGCGCTCTCCGGTGGATCTCCATGGTGGAGATCGGTTTCTGGAGGCGGAGCTGACCAAGTCGTCTTCAATAAGCGCCGTGGCGATCCAGATCGGCCGGATCCTGGTGGTTTTTCTTCTGCTGTTGCCCATCGTGGGGATGGGGTTGGCAGAAGGACGGATCCTGGATTCCGTCGCAGATATGGGAAGCGGGATTGTCCAGCAGCTGCATGCAAGGAGATCTTCGGGAGCGCATCCTCGGCGGCAACTCGTCGACAGCCTGATGCCGTCCTGCCGCCGACCTTTCTGGCCGAAGGACGGCCGCTCCGAGCTCTGGATCTAGCAAGACGCCGGAGCTACCTCAACTACTTCCTCCAGGCCAAAGAGCTAGAGGGGAAGATCTTCCTCAGCACCGTCAAGGCATCCATCACCTGCCCGGTCCGAAGTGGTTTCGTCCCCGGTGACGGTGTGGGTGGCCATGGCGGCGTGCTGTTCGTCATCTTCGGTGGAGAAGGACTCGATGGCGTTTCCTCTTTTCTTTTCAGGGTCCTTAGCAAAAAAATAGAGGATGTATTTGGAATTTTATTTCTCTTACATGCCTCTATGTAATTTGTAACCCCACCGCTCCTTATTAATGCAGTTTTCGGGGCCTTCTAGACCTCCCTGTGTTCAAAAAAAAACTTCGTATCTATGACAATTTGAATCCATACTAAATTACTAGAGGGTAAGCGCGCTTCGCCGCGCCGCCTGCCTATCGTTGTTTCACACAAATACATCTACACGTCTGATTGATCATAGTAGACTATATGACCACAATAAATAAGAACCTGGTCTATATATCACATGCAGTCTATACTTAACTCAAAAAACATGATACATGTATATGATGTCAGTGATGTAATCGCCTCTTGTCCATCCCACACTGATAAAGATAAAATTTATTGTTCTACGATAGTGAATATGCTAAGTCTACAATGGAGAATACACTCATACACACAAGAAGCATCAATGAAGGGCTTTGTTTTTTTTTATCGTTTTTAACGATCTGAGAAACTAAACTAACTGAATGCCAATTAAAAAGTTATGTAGCATTTCTCTGGTAGTGCTCTCTCTTTTTTCACTCGTCACTGCATTATAATTATCTGCTAGACATTGTTAGCTTCATGTTGTCACATCATCATCATCATCAATTCCCTTTGGCATAAAGGGGTGATGTCTAAAAGTGTTTTGAATCTACATCCTGCCAAAGGGAAAAGCAGTAAGTTGAGATGGAAAACATGAAGACATTAGAACCCATGAATCAATATAAAGTATGAAAGGTCATTGACTCATGAAATTCCAACCAAGGAAACATTGCATATAATCGAGATCCATAGGAACATCTCCAAGTTCACCTATAAGTTCAGAACATACCATCTGCAGAAATTCTTAGTATTTTGTGTACAGGGTTCGGAGACTAATACAGTAGAATTAAAATTTAGGCTTCTCAGCAACATACATAGCCTCCGTTTATCTTCAATTGATTGTGGTCCATAGCCCTTCCGAATAGCAAAATGTAAGGTATGCAACCATACATGTTGATAGCATGGGCATTGGTGAAGACTATCAATAGGATAATTGCAACTATTGAAGTTCTGGCATGCAATCCTTTAAGTAAACAGTAGTAGTTAGAAAAATAATATTTAAGTCTGGAATCATACTAAAAAAAGGATACACACAAGAGGCATCAATAAAGAGCTCGACTTTTTGTCCTTGGCAAGCGCGGATCAACTTTTTATACTGCCACTCAAACTGAACTAAGAGAATGTCAATTAAAAAACTATGAAGCATGAAATTTTGAAACCACAACTGAACTAATACATGATAGACTTATTTAGAACTTGCTAGCGCGCCACAAATGTATAACCTACCCCCTCGTAGAATCATCATGATAATACAAAAAAAAAGCCTTCGAGATCAATTCAATTTGCTCACTCCTGTGTGGTAGAGGAAACTACTTTCTGGTTCGATAGGCCATCTCCCCACGTTTCTATTCTACCATCTCTTCCTGACTCGCAAGAGAGGCTACATCCTAGGGGTCTAGGTTCCACAGTAGTTTGTGGTGGTGGCCACCCACACGGTGGAAGCGAACATGTACAACCAGTGACACAGACCTGAGTGTAGTGAGTCAAGTATGTAGAGAGGATTCAATCCATTGCCCAGTGCTCTCTAAAGCTTCTGTAAATCCAGGCACATAAAAATTACAGGGAGATAGAAGTACACCTGCAGTTTGGAGAGATCTACAACGCATGAAGTTCACAAGCTTGTTCTCTATAACGGAAAGACACTCTAGATTAGCGCGGGTGGATAAGCCAAATGGTGTATAAAAGCAAAAAAAGAATAACATGATGTTCAGACTGTCTTCAGTATAATACTACAACATCTATGAACCCATGCTATAACGATATTGGTAACAATATAATACTACAACATACTAACTTCAGCTCGACCACTAGATACACCACCATCAACACTCACATACTTCCATACCCCCAAAAAAACCTTTATCACCACCATAAGGAAAAAAACAAAGGATACTGCAAAACATAAGAGCAGTTTGCAAAGGTGATATCCTTTCATCAAAATCACCAAGAATCAAGACAGATAACTAAAGTGTCAAAGGAGGGCCTATAGGCATTAGGATCGATCGAATGAGACCCCGCAATTCTAATCCCGAATAGCTGAGCAGCAAGCTCAATTCGCCACCGAGAAACCTATGTCATCCTGAACTGCTTAACCAACACATTACATCTATTAAGCATGACTGTTAACGACTCCACAAAATCACGATGGGCAATACCGCCACCCCATCAGCATCAAATAAACCCATCCAACGATCAAGCTCATTAACAATATCATAAGAGCATACAACTAATAAGTAAACTTCAGGATCTTATCGGTTGCCAGCAGCCCAGCACCAACAATCCCATATGGAAGCTAATTAGTTAGGACTAATGTTAGTGCACCAGAGAAGCATATCCTTCTGTCCTTATAAAATCATGTCTAAAATACCAGAAAAAACAAAAGTAGAAGATCAATTAGCTCACCTATGTTTGGAGCGGCAGCTCTGTTCATGCATGTTGCACACGCCATCTCGGGTTACTCCTCTTGTACTCCATCTTCCTAGCTGAATATTTCTAGCCTCAACATATTTATGACCTTGACAAAGCAGAAGTAAAATCAAAAAACATACCGATGAATATATCAGAGATACAGATATACACCAAGTTTTGTCAAAAAGAAATCCTTTTGGAACATCAAACTTCAGAATGACGGGTACATGTGAAAGGTACAAACATAAATTTTATTTTGTGGAAAAGAATCCACTATAGAACATCAAAATTTAGAGTGTTATACAATATCTCTGCGTACATGTGGCCTTCGATAAAACATATCCTAAAGAAAGTAAGATACACATCTAAATGTAAACATTAATAATTAGGACATAATTATATTCATTCCGACAAAACCTGTGTTGATGCTATGGCATGCAAAATTGTAGTAAAATTGATTTTTTTTTGCTCCAGTGAGCTCGTATCATGTTCTATAACATTAACATGGTCAGTTCACAACCTGCTGATCTGGATCTAAGATTTTTTTTTAAAGATTTTCTTATGAGATGTACAAAAAAACAACAAAAAGAAGTGAGCTCAACTTTCCAGAAGTACTGATCTTCTTATGAGATATTTCTCTTTGTCTTTAACAGAGATATGTACCATGCATTTTTATTTCGAAGTAGATACTCCAAGACAATAAGAGATGTGAATTAGGAAGGATTGACGTGTTTCCTTCAAGTCCTGCTAAAGTTTATTCTTTAACATCATGAGTTGTGAGCAGGTTGTGCCGAAGACATAATATTAAGGTATAGAAGATATCATAAAAAGGAAACTATATTTCTGAAAATACGATGAAAGCATCAACCTTACAAACAAAATGGAGCAACCTTTTGCAAGTACTGAACTAACAAAAACCTTCTGAATACATTACTAAGCAGCTTCTGCATCTATGGATTTTGCTGAATGAGGAGCAAAAATGGCACGGATAAGATAATCAGTGACATTGAAAATACGCAAAATAAACCTTGATGGGGTTTGTAGAAGGAAAGGAATCTCACCTAGACAGATCAGAACTCCAACCAAGATATAAATGATTTAATTAAAAATACATACACTTTATGTTGTAGCCACACACACACATCAGTGGCCATGGTGGCCTTAACACCTAGAGTCGATGTCCATGTTTTTATCATCAGCAAAGGAAACTCATCCGGTTGCATAAATGGCCTTCATGGCCCTCAAACCCTAGTGTCAATGTTGATGTTGGTATCACAGTAAGGGAATTTTTTTTAATTCATAATACGTATTTGCACCAAGAGTTGATTCATCCACAATATGTGGTTCTATATTTTTGAGACAAAATGCAGAAGAACTGAATGAATTTGCAGCAAGACTATATTCTCAAATAAGAAAGGAAATTAGGTAGGAGACACACCCCATAGCCAAGAATTGTTCAGTACCAACAAACGATGTGGACTAATTGGTAATGTACGTGACAGTATATAAATTTGCAACTACTGCATATAGTAAAACCAAGTGGAATGACACGACAATAAAACCTTAGTATCTGAGATGCTGACAATAGAAAATTAGCAAAGCTAGTTTTGTATCAGCCCTTAACTAATTTGCTGCAAGTTACACACCATTTGGTGTGTCATATAATAGCATATTTTAATTAACTAAGCTCTATTATTCCAATTTTTAATTCGACTTTGCCATCTCTTTCAAGAAATCCTTTACCCTTTTTATAGCACTTAGCATCACTATAATATCTACTACCTCTGGACTTAATTAATTGACGCCACCCACCATTAATGACATGCATCGGCAGGCCGCCCTCCGCGTCGATTAAATCCGACCGGAGGGAGTAGATCCCTAGAAAATTCAGCAAAAGAATCTAAATAAGTGGTTGCATATCAGCAAAAATATATTATTCATGGACAAAAAGCCTAGTACCATATTGGACAAATCTAGTGTTCATCTTGCGACAGCCTAAAGCCCTAAACCAAGGGATGGAACTTGGAAGGAGGAAAGAGATAAGAGGATGGATGGATTAATGCAGAATTGACGAAGGGGTGGAATTTACTGGTACAGAAGCCGCACCTGTAGGCCTCCTTGACATGGTGGAGGGACTGAGGAAGCATCATCGCTCATGCGCACCATGTTGATCCACAGGGCCGGTCGCAGACGTCCTTGTATGTGCGCACCTTGCTCCCCCAGCCCGTCCCCTCAGTAGCCGTCAGCAGCAGATCCGCAATACGCTGACGCCGATGTCCACTACTGCCTCCGCCCCAGCAAAGGCGGCTGCCCCCAAGGCACCAACTCCATGCCGCCGCCACCACTCTCCCTGGTAATCGCGTCGGTGCCAGACAAACTGTCGCTCCCACTACGTGGGCAACTGGGCATTCCCCATGGTGGACTCCATTGGTGGATGGTGGCGAGGGCGAGAGTAGTAGGGGTGGCCGCCGCCCGCCGGGAACCCTAGCCTGCAGGGGCATCTTAGAAAGAAGAGGAAATGGAAGAGGAATAAGAAGAACTTACCACCACCGCCCCCGCCTTGCACTCCCCAAAGCTACACCTCCGTCGGTCCTAAACAGCCCCCGGCGTCCCTCTAAGGTCCGCCGCAACCCGTTCATCTTCGGCGGCGGCGAACCCTGCACCCCCACCCACCCTAAGTATTTAGCTCGCCGGTGGATTGTTCGCCGTCCCTTTGTCCGCCATGGAGAGCCACGGCGTCGCCGGCTCCGGCGAGGTGGACGGCAATACTCCAGCTCCGGCCCTCTCTTCTCCCTCTCAATCGCGGGAGGTTTTATCACTTAGCACCACTAGTTGAGGACATTTTATCGCAAAACCACAACTCTAGAATTTTTTTCACAGAACACCAATATTTGGGGTAATTGTATCACAAAACACATAAATCTGTATTGATCCGGCTTAACAAATAATTAGTTGACTCTAGTTATCTAGAGTGGCACCCAATTATCTGTACTCTCTCTTCTAAGCATGTTTGTGTGACAATATGATAATATTTGTTACACAATAATATTTGCTACACACCTGCTGTTGCCCGAGCCACCTCCTCCTCTTCCCCTCACCTCGCCATTGCCAGAGAGAGCCGCCGGGAAAGCCTGCGCGGTTCCCAAGGACGATGGCGGCGGGGATCTCTCCAGTGCTGCTCGTTTGGCCGACGGGTGGCACACCCATGTCCGAGATCTGGAGCTGCAGTCCCCAATCTGGCTCCGGCGGACCCCGGCAGTGGAGGCACCCATGGGCTTCAGCGGAAGGGATCGGGTCAGATGTGTCGCGGCAGGACGTCCATGAGAGTACAGATAATTGGGTGTCACTCAAAATAACTACTGCCAACTAATTACTTGTCAAGCCGGACCAGTAGAGATTTATGTGTTTTGTGATACAATTATCCCAAATGTTGGTGTTCTGTGAAAAAAGTTTCTAGAGTTGTGGTTTTGCGATAAAATTTCCTCAACTAGTGGTGCCAAGTGATAAAACCTCCAATCGCGGTGACGGATGGATCAGGCCGAGTTGAGACTTGAGATGATAGCGCAGAAAAAAAGAGGGTGGGCGGTGGCGGCCCCACACGGACGATACGGCACCGTCAAAGCTCTTTTTTTTTCGAGAGCACGCGAAAAGCGTGCCTTATCTTTATAGAAGAAGAAGCAACAACAAGTACAAGAAAGCTGTAACACCCCAAATTTCAATAAATAGAAAGTTAGAGAATTCCAGAGAGCAAATTTTCAAACCAACAAAAACTTTTTAATTTGCATATAGTACCCTGCATAGGACTTGTGCATTTGAGTGATATGCCATGATGATTGTTATTACTTGTATTTGATATGCTCTAAAACCCTAATGTGATCATATTAAGATCACCAACCAAATAAATCAAAGAGGAAGAAAATCCACTAAATGAAAAACCCTAAAAACCCTCACATATGCCCTATGGCATTTTTATAAATTTTGACCCTAGACCTATTTGGTCTTCACCATTAGTTGAATAATGTTTTTAAACACTTATTACAACTTTTGGAATCAAAGGATCACCTTTCAAATGAAGTTCAAACACAAAACTAGCTCACATATGATAGTGGTCAAATTGGACAATTATAGTCTGATCACCACTTTGAGCCCTTGCCATTCAATTTTCCCAAACCAACTCTTGCTAACTCTTTGCACCATTTCAAAGTCAATATCAAGGTGAACAACTTTGGTAAAGATCACCATGCCAAAATCATTCTTGATCAAGAGCTATGCTCATCCAAAGCCTTAACTTTTTAACATATGCAACATTCTCCACTTAGCCATTTTTGCAAATTCTTGAATTCTACATTTTCATCACCACCTCAAATCACCTCTGGTCAAATACAACTTATATCAACACTTACTTTTCAAATAGATTCACCTTTTGAATATTTTCAAATTTGGATATTTTTGCAGATTACAAATTCGGGCACTATTTGCAACTATTGCAAATAGTGAATCTACCTCACCTAAACTACCCTAACCTACACCATTATGTTCCCTGGTCCCCTAAAACCCTAAGAGGTGCACAGTAGTGCTAAGGAGAGGAGGAGAGCAGCTAGGGCATGGCCATGCCGGCCATGTCGCCGAGCCCGACCACCTCCCCTCTCTCCCCTTGCATCCCTGCCCTGGCCACTGCGCCACAGCACGCCACCGCATCGCCTAGCGCCGCCTACACTCGCCATGGTCGAAGGAGCAACGACCACACGCCGGACGACGCGCGCCAGCACACGCCCTGGACGCCGCTCGCGTCGCGCCAGCACGTGCATCGGACACGCTCAGTACACGCGCCGCGCCACCACCTCGCTCACCCCCTGGACCCCCTGCGAGCACGTTGAGCATCTGCGTGACACCGCGACGCCGCCAGACACCCGCCAGACCAAGACCCGCGCCCACCGCCGCCGGAGAAGGAAACCCTGGTCCGCCGCGGGCGCGGCAGACATGGAAACGAGGCGACACAACCAGGCCCTCCCCGACCAAGCTGTCGCCGCCATTCGCCTCGCCTGGACACGTAGAACACCTCTACACCCTCGCCTAGCTCGACCAGTCGCCGGAGAAGCCGCGCCATGGTCGCCCGCATCACTGCCCCGCCACCCTCTCTCAATTCTATAAATAGGGAGTTCCCTGGACAGAACCAAGCACACCATCTCACTCCCCACCTCTCACTGCTTCTCAACCACCACTCCATCCATCGAATCATCGCCGGAGCTGCTCCAATTTCAAGATCGACGCCGCCAGTACCCGGAGGTCGCCGCCGTCGATTGGAGCTGTTCCAGGAGGAGCCGCCGGTACCAGGAGATCCGCCGTCGTCCACAACTTCATCACGCACACTGCCATACCTCGCTGGAGCACTGGTTAGCCCGCCGACCCCCTACTGCCGCCGCCGCATCGTCGGGTTCTCGTCGGAGACGACGATGAACCACGGCCGTAGATCCTCGATCTAATCCAACGCCCCAGACTCGCCCATACCGTTTCGGGTTTAAACACCCACTGACGGGTGGCCCCCGCTGTCAGGCAGCCCGCGCGGCACTGGACCATGGCTGGGCTGGCCTTGGGCCTGTTTAAATGATTTGGCCCAGTAGTTTTTCCCGCCGGCCTTTGTAATTCAAACTCGATTTAATTAATTACAAATAAATTTCAATACTGCCTCCACTTTGAAATTCAATAGATTTAAATTGGCTAAAACAAATTTGGTGAACTTTATATTGTTGGAAAGCTAGAGAAATTATCTATCAAATGCCACTGGTCCCATGGCCAGACTCTTTGTAGAATTAATGTGATAAAAATAACAAGACAGGAACTTTTCCCTATTCAAATAATTCTTAAAAATCAACCAAAATAGATATTAAGTTAATTCCAACTCTAATAGCTCACATTTGACTTACACTAATTGTTTCTGCAATAAAATGGTGTGGTCACTTTGCATGATCATGCCATAGTTTAATTAAGGGATGATCTGGCTAGTTTAACTAGTTGATATTGTCCAAAACTATTAAAGTAAATTATGTGAAGTCTTATACTTCATTTAAACTTGTCTCACATGCATTCATGGGATGTTTGTACCTCTGGTCCAAACTCTCTTATATGAATTGCTTGAGATTTAAATCATATGTAGTATTATTAAAATGATATGAGGTGAGCTACCTCATTTAAATCATTTTCTCAAATGATGATAATGAATGGTTGACCTAGGTCAATACCCATTTCATGTATGATTGTTTGAGAAATTAAATTTTAAGAAGATTTCAATGAGAGGAAATTATTTCTCAAGAACAATATGGAAACTATCATTTACATATGTAATGAGAGGAAATTATTTTTCCTCAAGCAACACAACCCATGCACCCTAAGTAGATTATTTGTGTGCATAGAATAGTTTGTGTGTTTATATGTGATATGTGGAATAGCCATTGAATTAGTGAGTAATTATACTCATATTCAAATTTAGACGGTAGCACCGGAGAGTACGCCGAAGAAGAAGGTTGCTACCAAGAGGAGGAGGAGGAACAGTTTGAGAACTACCAAGGCAAGCTAATATTCTTGCAAAGTGCAAAGCCCCCTTGGGGCAAGGCACCATGACTCTTACCTTTTCTTACATAAGCCTATCCCAAGTTTTTACTTTACAAGCTTCTACTTGTTTTCTCAATAAGTTACTTTTATAGTTAACTTTGGTCAAAGTACAAGTTGGTTACTAGAGGAGTGAAGTAGTTTCCATCAAGCAAAGCAAGATAGCACCCCTCATGGATTAGAGCTAGTGCTAATGAATTAAAACTTGACTACTCTAGATGGGAACAATGTGAATTTGAAATGAATCTGAAACCTTGGAATGATGATGCATTCCATTGAATGATTTTTGAAGGTGAATATGAACAAGAGAAGATGGTGATTTTTGATAAACAATGATGTTGGTTTGAATGCAATACCTTTCCAATTATCAAGTACCCCCACAATACCTGATTATGGGTAGGGCTTAACTGGAAGTTTATGCATCTTAGTATGGGTTCCCTCTGAACACACGTCATAGGGGTTACGCTTGAGGCTGCCTCCGTTGTTGAGTAATGATGTGAAATTGAGGTGAATTGTACGGCCAAGCCCTGTGCAGTTCCCAGGTTGACAGTTGGTCTTCACTGGGAGGCCAAGCTCATGGGGAGAGGTGCTCATACTAGGATTTGTAAGTGAAAGGTTATGGTTGATGATCCGCGTACCGTGTTACGATGATTCGGGGTAATCCCGACGGATGAAATCAAATGTTGTGGCACAAGCGTGCAACCTCTGCAGAGTGTAAACCTATTCGAATAGCCGCGTCCACGGTTACGGACGGTTGGAAAGGCCATACAGTTTCCGATGTCATATCTTTGAAAAATAATGTTGAAAGGTGATGGTGAGATGACTTGTGGTGAATTGAATTGAAATCACCACATGAATGGTGGGAATGACACTAATGTTCCCACTTGAGTTAGTTAGCACTGGAATAAGTTTTTCTCAAACTTTGTGAACTAAAACTAGCTTTATGCAAATAAACTAGAGCTTAGCAAACCATACTAGAATGTCTAGCACTTACTTTAGTATTAGTTTGCGAGTACTTAAAGTACTCACGGCTTTGTCCCTGGCTATTCAAATGGCCAGAGTATGAAGAGGAACAAGGAGATGACCAACAGGACGCCTACGACAACTAAGCGCCTTCCGACGTCAAGCGTTGGCCTGTGGACTAGAGAGTCCTTGTATCTTACGCTTCCGCTATGTTGAACTATGAACTTGTGTTTGTTCGTTGATCGATAGATCAACTATTCGTGTAATATGGATCACGTGATTCCAAAATTGTAAGACTTATGGTTTGTAATGAATGATGACTGTGATACTTAACTATTATGCCTCGCAACAACAACATTCCTGGGATTGCGATGTATGACATAATAGGCATCCGGACTTAAAAATCCGGGTGTTGACAAAAGCACACGAGTGCTGAGACACACGCACGCCACCTCCCTCCGCGTAGGCCTACTCTCTCGCTATATCTAGCCTCCCTCCTCTCTTAGCTCTCTCCCAGAGGTGGAACTCCTCTCTAATCTCCACTAACATCTGGTCTAGCGATATCTGTTCCCTCACATTCCCAAAGGCCCTAGCATTCCTCTGCTTCCAAATCGTCCACGCCGTGCAGATGACCATCGAGTCGAAGCGCTTCCTGTCGATCCTCCTCACTCGCTTGCGGGCTTCCGTCCACCAGCGCTGCAGATTCCCCGCGTACCCAGGATCCGCCATCCGTAGATTCGCACTCCGAAGAACCCTGCACCACACCTGTCTCGAGTAAGGGCATAGGGCTAGAATATGGTCAACACTGTCCTCCTCTTGTAGACAGGTATAGCACGCATCCGGCTGCTCCTGGAGCCCATGCCTCGCCCTTCTATCAGAGGTCCACAACCGATACTTCAGGGCTAGCCAAGCAAACATCTTGCACTTCATGGGGGAGAAGGAACCCCAAACCGCCTCACTCATACTCCATCGGATACTGCCGTGACACAACATCTTATATGTGCCCTTCGCCGTGTATAGCCCCGAATCCACGCCTTTCTAAGCTATGCGGTCCGGCCTAGCGCCATCTTTCTCCACTTCCTCCACCGCCTCCCATAACCTCAAGCACTGCATCCAGAGCTCCTCCGTCATCTCCCCCTGAATATCATCAATCCAACTGTCGTCCTGCAACGCCTCTGCCACTAAGCGGGTATTCCTCCTCCTGGTGGGTACGGCGGCAAAAACCTCCGGAGCCAACTCCTCCGCAGTGTGTCCATTCACCCATCTGTCTCTCCAGAAATAGATCAGACGTCCATCTCCCACCATAAACTGTGCGAAGCTCTGGAACACCCCCGCGGCCTCAGGGTCATTTAAACCCGGAAGCCCCTGCCATGGCCTTTCCGGATCCGTGCGCCTAAGCCAGTGCCATCTCACTCTAAGGGCGAGGCCCTGCAATCTGAGATCCTTCACCCCCAACCCGCCAAACTTCCTCGGCTTACAAATGCTCTTCCATGCCACCAAGCACTGACCCCCCTTAACCTCCTCTTTTCCGGCCCAAAAGAAAGCCATCATCCATCTATCTATCTCCTCGAGCATCCAAACCGGGGCCTCCGCCACCACCATTTGGTGCACCGCTCTCGCAGCCACCACGGAGTTAATCAGAACAAGTCTCCCTTCTCTCCTCACTAGCCCCCTCTTCCAAGCTGGGACACTCCTAGTGACCTGATCCAGCAATGGCTGCCATTCCGCCTTGGTGAGGGGCCGAAGAGCCAACTGGAGCCCCAGATACATGATGGGGAAGGCCGCCAAATCACACCCCAGGATCCTCGAGGTCCTCTCCTCCTCCTCTCGCGTTCCTCTGATCATCGTGGCTGTGGTTTTCCTAAAGTTCACATGGAGCCCCGACGCCTCTCCAAACAGGCTCAGGATATGCTTCACGGCCCATAGCTCCCCAGAAACCGGCTTGAGGAATAACACCACATCATCCGCATACACTGAAATCCTCTGCATGGGCGAAATGGAAGCCAAGTCCCCAAAAAGCTCAACCTCCACAGCTTTAGCAATCATCACAGTCAAGGCCTCCATGGCCGCCACAAAAAGCATGGGGGAGGTGGGGTCTCCTTGCCTCGGCCCTCTTCCATGGTAAATTCGACCTCCTGGAACTCCATTTACCATAACCTTCGTGTTAGCCGTGTAAAGCAGCAGCGCTACCCATTTCAAGTATCTTTCACCAAACCCCATTTTCCTCAAGACCTCGAAGAGGAAACTCCAGGAGATGGAGTCAAAAGCACGCGCGATGTCAAGCTTTAGGAGAACTCCCGTGCGTCTCCTCATGTTAATCTTCCTGGCCACTTGCCTCACGAGCACAAAATTGTCATGCAAGCTCCGGCTCTTGATAAACGCGGATTGGTTCATGCTGACCAACTCTCCCAATCTAGAACAGAGTCTATTTGCGATGACCTTGGAGAAAAGCTTTGCGAAGCTATGCACAAGGCTAATGGGCCTATAATCCTTAATCTCCAACGCATCCGGCCTCTTGGGGATCAAGGTGATCAGCTCGATTAAGCCTGGCGAAACCTCTCCCATCACCCACTCCGAGCTTCATGAGCCCCGCCAGGATGTCGTGCTTAATAATTGGCCATGCCTTCTGATAGAAAGCCCCAGTGAAACCATCCGGCCCCGGCGCCGGTCACTCGGCATCTCGCGAATGGTGCTCCATACCTCCTCCTCCGTAAACATGGCGTCCAACTCTCCCAGATCCGCTACTGGGATGCCAAGAGCCTCTAGGTCAATAGTGTGCTCTCTATTATGGATGCTCCCAATAAGATTCTCATAAGCCTCCGTGAATACTTCGTTCTTTCTCTCTTGATCCGTCACCGTCTCCTCTCCCACCTTAACCGCCGCGATGAAGTTTTTTGTTCTCCTCCCAACCGTCAAAGCTCTGAGAAGCCGGGGATCGCAACAACAATACTTGTTGTATCTAATGAACACATAGTTCCAGCCGCTTGAGTACAATGGAATGCAAATTGTATCGAGCGGACTTTCTTCAAGAAACACGGCGAGAGAACTGACCATTAACATAGACGACAATATTTATCATGTTAATTAGGAAAAAAAAGGGCAGGCAATAAAAGAAGATACACAGGGTACGGCTGGCGAAGCTCCAACGAGTTTACGAATTTGCAAAAATGTCAAACAAAACACACCGCATGGGCACTAACACACCAAATGGTGGAGAACAAAACCTCCACGCTGCATCATACGGCCCACACACACTCCACCTTGCGAGTCAATCTTTTGTGCCCTCCCACAAGCCAGTGGGAGTATCTAGAGAGCCTCATGAACGAATATGGATTTGTGGTCCATACTACATGCATTAATCGTGTTTCAAGCAGAAACACCTCTCCAGGTCGACAGATTGTTCTGGCAAGCCAATGATCTTCATGTCTTGCATCAAACACAGCTAAGCAACATGGTCTCATATGGGCACGATCTATTAGAATGTGATTCTGGACCAGCCAAAGGCGTTTTCCTGATGCCACCCATTCCGAATTTCGAAAGATATAGTGACATCGCAGTTCATGAGCTAACAACAAGAGCAGAGGCTGACGATATTAAATCGTGCGCTCTTTAGGCTGTATCAAATAAAACGAGACGATGGAAAATCATGTAGAAGGCACATTTGTATATATAGGCCTTCTGAAACCCGAGGGGGTGGGCATCCACCTATACGTTCCGTTTTTTTTGCCCTGAAGGTTGACATGATGAAAGGCTATGATCGCATCGAATGGGCGTATCTTCATGGTTGTCTGAACAAATTGGGCTTCGCCACCGATTGGATCTCCTCTGTGATGAGGTGTGTGACCACAGCAAGATATGCTGTCAAAGTTAATGGAGAATTAACAACCCCAGTGGTGCCCTCTCGAGGTATTCGACAAGGGGATCCGATTAGTCCCTATCTATTCCTGATGTGCACGGAAGGTTTGTCATGTTTGTTGCAGAAGAAGGAGGGCCTTGGTGAAATACAAGGATTACGTAATGGCAGGCAAGGACCCCCTATATCCCATTTACTCTTCGCCGATGACAGTATCTTCTTTGCTCGAAGTGATGATAGGAGTGTTAGCACTTTGAAGGGTGCTCTGAATTTGTACTGTGAGGCATCAGGCCAGAGGATCAATCTCCAAAAATCCTCTCTTTTCTTTGGTAACAAATGCCAAGATGATGTCAAACAAAGGGTCAAGGCTTCCTTGGATGTCCAAAACAAAATTCTACAGGATTCTTATTTGGGTATGCCGACGGAAATAGCTAGGGAAGCTTCGTCCTCTTTCAAGTTTCTCTCAGATCGCGTCTGGAGAAGTGTCACATGTGGTACTGACAGGCCAATGTCTTTTTTTTCGAGAGCACGCGCAAAGCGTGCCTTATCTTTATAGAAGAGAGCAACAACAATTACAAGAATCGGAAACCGGATGCGGACATCCGGCCCGAGAACGCACACACGCCCCCACTCCGCCTAGGCCTACTCTCTCGCGATATCTAAACTCCTCTCTCTCCTAGCTCTCTCCCACATATGGAAATCATCTCTGGTCTCCTGTAACATCTGATCTACACTCCTCTGCCTCCTGGTGTCCCCGAAAGCCCTCGCGTTCCTTTGCTTCCAGAGCGTCCAGGCCGTGCGAATCACCATGGAGTCGAAGCGCTTCCTATCGGTCCTCCTGACTCGCTTGCGTGCCTCGGTCCACCATCTCTGTAGGTTTCCTGTGGCTCCTGGGTCTGTAAGCTGTAAGCTCGCACTGTGTAAGACCCTGCACCAAACCTGTCTCGCATACGGACAAAGGGTTAGAATATGATCCACATTGTCCTCCTCCTGTAGGCATGTGTAGCAAGCATCTGGGTGTTCCTGAAGTCCGTGTCTGGCCCTCCTGTCCGAGGTCCACAACCGATATCTCAGGGCCAGCCATGCGAACATCTTGCACTTCATTGGGGAGAAGGATCCCCAGACTGGCTTACTCATGCTCCATCTCACGCTCCCCTCGCAGAGCATACCATAAGTAGTTTTCGCCGAATATCTTCCGGATTCCACCCCTTTCCAGGAGATGTGATCCCGGCTACCAGCATCCCTCTCCACATTTTCCACGGCCTCCCAGAGAATCAGACACTCTCTCCATAGCTCCTCTGTCATATCCCCCGCCATGTCGTCTATCCATCCATCCTGAGGTAGTGCCTCTCCTACCAACCTCTCATTCTTTCTCCTTGTTGGGACCCTCGCAACCACTCCGGGTGCCAACTCCTCTGCTGTGAACCCATTGATCCATCTATCCTTCCAGAAGTATGTCGATAGCCCATCTCCCACTCTGAAATGTGTGAGGCTCTGGAAAACCTCCTCCGCCTCCGGATCTTTAAGCCCCGGTAACCCTAGCCATGGCCTGGCCGTATCCGTGCGTCTGAGCCATAGCCATCTCACTCGGAGCGCCAAGCCCTGCAATTTCAGATCCTTCACTCCTAGGCCGCCCAAGTTTTTTGGTTTACATATGGTTTTCCAGGCTACTAGGCACTGGCCCCCCTGGACCTCATCCTTGCCGGCCCAGAAGAACGCTCTCAACCATTTGTTTATCTCCTCCAGCAGCCAAACCGGGGCGTCTGCAACCACCATTTGGTGCACTGCCCTGGCCGCCACCACCGAGTTCACCAACACAAGCCTCCCCTCCCTCCGAATGAGCCCTCTTTGCCACGAAGGCACGCATTTGATAACTCTATCCAGCATCGGTTGCCACTCCGCTTTAGTCAGAGATCTGAGAGCTAATTGGAGCCCCAGATATCTGATCGGAAACCGCGCCAGCTCACAACCCAAAGTTTAGGTGGTCCTCTCCTCATCCTCCTGAGATCCACGAATCAGTGTGGCCGACGTCTTACTGTAGTTCACCTTTAGGCCCGAGGCCACTCCAAAAAGGTCTAGAATCTGTCTCACCGCCCATAGCTCCCTACACTCCGGCTTGAGGAAAATAACCACATCGTCAGCGTAGATGGATAACCTCTGTAAGGGTGATATTGCCGCCAGGTTCCCAAAGAAACCGCTCTCTGTCGCCTTGGTGATGATGGCAGACAAGGATTCCATCGCCGCCACGAACAGCATGGGAGACGTTGGGTCCCCCTGTCTCAAACCTCGCGCGTGGTAAACCCTGCCTCCTGGTATTCCATTCACCATGACCCTCGTGTTCGCCGTGTATAACAGTAGTGCGATCCATCGCAAGAATCTCTCTCCGAACCCCATCCTCCTCAGCACTTCAAACAGAAAACTCCAAGAGATGGAGTCAAACGCTCTTGTTAGGTCCAACTTCAGTAACACCCCAGTCTGTCTCCTCAAGTTAATCTTTCTGGCCACCTGTCTGACCAGGACAAAGTTGTCATGCAGACTCCGGTGTTTAATGAACGCCGATTGATTCATACTCACCACCTCTCCAAGCCTCGGTCGGAGGCGATTCACGATAATTTTGGAGAACAGTTTCGCAAAGCTATGCACTAGGCTTATGGGCCTAAAGTCCTTAGCCTCAATAGCCTCGGGCCTTTTGGGAATGAGCGTGATCAGGGCTCTGTTCAGCCTGGCAAAACCTCTACCGTCTCCCACTCCAAGTTTCATCACCCCAGCCAGGATATCCTGCTTTATGATCGGCCAGGCTCTTTGGTAGAACGCTCCGGTGAAGCCATCCGGCCCGGGAGCACGGTCACTCGGCATGTCGCGAATAGTGTTCCAAACTTCCTCCTCCGTAAACATGTTGTCTAACTCAGCGAAGAGCTGGTAAAGAGACAAAGCTCAAGTCAGTTACACAGGCAATCCCAAACTACGTCATGAGCTGTTTTCAAGTCCCAGTTGGGGTTTGTAACAACATGAAATCAAATGTTGCCAACCACTGGTGGGGTATTGAAGATAGCAAGAGGAAAATGCACTGGAGGTCGTGGAATTGGTTGACGACTCCCAAATCTTTGGGCGGGATGGGCTTCAAGGATTTTGTCCTTTTTAACCAGGCAATGTTGGGCAAGCAATATTGGCGGCTGGTAACTGAACCGGAGTCACTGAGTGCTAGGGTTCTAAAAGGGCGATACTATCCTAATGCTGATTTCTTATCAGCGGCTAAGCCAAGAGCTTCCTCTTATACCTGGCGCTCTATTCTCTTTGGTCGAGAGTTGTTTCTGCAAGGTATCTCTTGGGGTGTCGGCAATGGAGAGCGGATCGACATCCTCCGTGACAGTTGGATCCTGGGTTTCCGTGCTGGAACGTTCACCACCCAACAGGCTCTCCCAGCTTCTGTCAGCAAGGTGAGCTACCTCTTGGATGTTACTGCCAAAGCATGGGATATGGACAAGGTTCAGACTTTCTTCCCAGACCCCATGGTACAAGCGATCACACAGATTCCAATCAGCAGGTTGGGTGGTGATGACTTTGTCTCTTGGCCTCATGCAAGGTTGGGCATCTACACCGTCCGCTCCGCATACAATATGGCCAGGTCTGCAGCCTTCTTCTCCAAACGGGATGCTTCTGGACATGGGGAGACCTCGGATAGAACCTCGGATGAGAAAGGCTGGAAGGCTATTTGGGCTGTTAATTCTCCAAACAAAATGAAGATTGTCGTGTGGAGAATGGCATATGACTGCCTCCCGACTGGTGCTCAGTTGCAACGCCGTCGCATCCCAGCCATGGATCAATGTGTTTTCTGTGGCCGGTCGGAGAGGGTCGAACACATCTTTCTCTTCTGTCCCTTTGCTAGGACTATCTGGGAAGCGGTAAGGGATCACGTCCAACTGAAGCTTGATAGGAAATCGTTCTCCTCTATGAAGCGATGGATCTTTGCTTTTATGGGCTCGGCCTCCCCTCTCCAAGCAACTACAATGGTGGTCACTGATACGTCTCCGACGTATCGATAATTTCTTATGTTCCATGCCACATTATTGATGATATCTACATGTTTTATACACATTATATGTCATATTTATGCGTTTTCCGGAACTAACCTATTGACGAGATGCCGAAGGGCCAGTTCCTATTTTCTGCTGTTTTTGGTTCCAGAAATCCTAGTAAGGAAATATTCTCGGAATCGGACGAAATCAATACCCAGCATCCTATTTTTGGACGAAGCTTCCAGAACACCCGAGAGCCGCCAGAGGGAAGCCCTGGGGGCCCCACACAACACCCTGGCGCGGCCGGAGGGGGGCGCGCCGCCCTAGTGTGTGGGCCCACCAGGCCCCCTCCGAGGCTGCCCTTCCGCCTACTTAAGGTCTCCGTCGCGAAAACCCTATGACGTTCGACGAAACCGCAGAAAACCTTCCGGAGCCGCCGCCATCGCGAAGCCAAGATCCGGGGGACAGGAGTCTCGTTCCGGCACGCCGCCGGGACGGGGAAGTGCCCCGGAAGGCTTCTCCATCGACACCACCGCCATCTCCATCAACGCTGCTGTCTCCCATGAGGAGGGAGTAGTTCTCCATCGAGGCTCGGGGCTGTACCGGTAGCTATGTGGTTCATCTCTCTCCTATGTGCTTCAATACAATAATCTCATGAGCTGCCTTACATGATTGAGATTCATATGATGATGCTTGTAATCTAGATGTCATTATGCTAGTCAAGTGGGTTTTACTTATGTGATCTCCGGAGACTCCTTGTCCCACGTGTGTAAAGGTGACGAGTGTGTGCACCGTGTGGGTCTCTTAGGCTATATTTCACGAGAATACTTATTCACCGTTATGAATGGCATAGTGAAGTGCTTATTTATATCTCTTTATGATTGCAATGTGTTTTGTATCACAATTTATCTGTGTGCTACTCTAGTGATGTTATTAAAGTAGTTTATTCCTCCCGCACGGTGTAATGGTGACGAGTGTGTGCATCGTGTAGTACTTGGCGTAGGCTATGATTGTGATCTCTTGTAGATTATGAAGTTAACTATTGCTATGATAGTATTGATGTGATCTATTCCTCCTTTCGTAGTGTGAAGGTGACAGTGTGCATGCTATGTTAGTACTTGGTTTGGTTATGTTGATCCGTTATGCACTCTAAGGTTATTTAAATATGAACATTGAATATTGTGGAGCTTGTTAACTCCGGCATTGAGGGTTCGTGTAATCCTACACGAGTTAGTGGTGTTCATCATCCAACAAGAGGGTGTAGAGTCTAGCATCTATTTATTTATTCTGTTATGTGATCAATGTTGAGAGTGTCCACTAGTGAAAGTATGATCCCTAGGCCTTGTTCCTAAATATCGCTATCGCTGCTTGTTTACTCGTTTTATCGCATCTTTACTTCCTACAATATTACTACCATCATCCGCACGCTAGCAAGCACTTTTACAGCGCCGTTACTACTGCTCATATTCATTCATACCACTTGTATTTCACTATCTCTTCGCCGAACTAGTGCACCTATTAGGTGTGTTGGGGACACAAGAGACTTCTTGCTTTGTGGTTGCGGGGTTGCATGAGAGGGATATCTTTGACCTCTTCCTCCCCGAGTTCGATAAACCTTGGGTGATCCACTTAAGGGAAACTTGCTGCTGTTCTACAAACCTCTGCTCTTGGAGGCCCAACACTGTCTACAAGAATAGAAGCACCCGTAGACATCAAGCTATTTTCTGGCGTCGTTGTCGGAGAGGAAAGGTAAAAGGCTCTCATACTCCGGTCCCAGGTAAAGTACTTTTCTGTTGCCGTTGTGTGTGTGCTCGAAGCTATTTCCTTTAGATCCTGCAATTACATCTTTTTGTTTCTTGTTTACACTAGTTAGGCATAATGGACAACAATGAGCTTCTTATTCTATTTCCTGATTTAAGACATGGATGGTTTGATGCGAAAATTAAAAAACCTATGGAACATATTAGTATGAACGCTTTGAACACCATTGTTGCTAATGATATGGAAAATTCTAAGCTTGGGGAAGCTGGCTTTGATGAGCATGATATTTTTAGTCCCCCAAGCATTGAGGAGAAAATTTACTTTGATGATACTTTGCCTCCTATTTATGATGATTATAATGATATTGGTCTTTTAGTACCGCCTGTTATGGAGGATAAATTTGATTATGATTACAATATGCCTCCTGTATTTGATGATGAGAATAATAATGATAGCTACTTTGTTGAATTTGCTCCCACTAAAATTAATAAAATTGATTATGCCTATGTGGAGAGTAATAATTTTATGCATGAGACTCATGATAAGAATGCTTTATGTGATAGTTATATTGTTGAGTTTGCTCATGTTGCTACTGAAAGTTATTATGAGAGAGGAAAATATGGTTGTAGAAATTTTCATGTTACTAAAATGCCTCTCTACATGCTGAAATTTTTGAAGCTACACTTGTTCTATCTTCCTATGCTTGTTACTTTGCTCTTCATGAATTTGTTTATTTACAAGATTCCTTTTCATAGGAAGCATGTTAGGCTTAAATTTGTTTTGAATTTGCTTTTTTATGCTCTCTTTTGCTTCAACTACTATTTCTTGCGAGTGCATCATTAAAACTGCTGAGCCCATCTTAATGGCTATAAAGAAAGCACTTCTTGGGAGATAACCCATGTGTTTATTTTACTACAGCAATTTTTGTTTTATATTTGAGTCTTGGAAGTTGTTACTACTGTAGCAAACTCTCCTTATCTTTATTTTATTGCATTTTTGTGCCAAGTAAAGTCTTTGATAGTAAAGTCAATACTAGATTTGGATTACTGCGCAGAAACAGATTTCTGTCTGTCACGAATCTGGGCAGAATTCTCTGTAGGTAACTCAGAAAAATCTGCCAATTTACGTGCGTGATCCTCAGATATGTACGGAATTTTCATTCAATTTGAGCATTTTCATCTGAGCAAGTCTGGTGCCACTTTAAAATTCGTCTTTACGGACTGTTCTGTTTTGACAGATTCTGCCTTTTATTTCGCATTGCCTCTTTTGCTATGTTGGATGGATTTCTTTGTTCCATTGACTTCCAGTAGCTTTGAGCAATGTCCAGAAGTGTTAAGAATGATTGTGTTATCTCTGAACATGTGAATTTTTGATTATGCACTAACCCTCTAATGAGTTTGTTTCGAGTTTGGTGTGGAGGAAGTTTTCAAGGGTCAAGAGAGGAGGATGATATACTATGATCAAGAAGAGTGAAAAGTCTAAGCTTGGGGATGCCCCGGTGGTTCACCCCTGCATATTTTAAGAAGACTCAAGCGTCTAAGCTTGGGGATGCCCAAGGCATCCCCTTCTTCATCGACAATTTATCAGGTTTCTTCTCTTGAAACTATATTTTTATTCCATCACATCTTATGTACTTTGCTTGGAGCGTCGGTTTGTTTTTGTTTTTGTTTTGTTTTTGTTTGAATAAAATGGATCCTAGCATTCATTGTGTGGGAGAGAGACACGCTCCGCTGTTGCATATGGACAAATATGTCCTTAGGCTTTACTCATAGTATTCATGGCGAAGGTTGAATCTTCTTCGTTAAATTATTATATGGTTGGAATCGGGAAATGCTACATGTAGTAATTCTAAAATGTCTTGAATAATTTGATACTTGACAACTGTTGTGCTCATGTTTAAGCTCTTGCATCATATACTTTGCACCTATTAATGAAGAAACACATAGAGCTTGCTAAAATTTGGTTTGCATATTTGGTCTCTCTAAGGTCTAGATAATTTCTAGTATTGAGTTTTGAACAACAAGGAAGATGGTGTAGAGTCTTATAATGTTTACAATATGTCTTTTATGTAAGTTTTGCTGCACTGGTTCATCCTTGTGTTTGTTTCAAATAACCTTACTAGCCTAAACCTTGTATCGAGAGGGAATACTTCTCATGCATCCAAAATCCTTGAGCCAACCACTATGCCATTTGTGTCCACCATACCTACCTACTACATGGTATTTCTCCGCCATTCCAAAGTAAATTGCTTGAGTGCTACCTTTAAAATTTCCATTCTTTACCTTTGCAATATATAGCTCATGGGACAAATAGCTTAAAAACTATTGTGGTATTGAATATGTACTTATGCACTTTACCTCTTATTAAGTTGCTTGTTGTGCGGTAACCATGTTTCCTGGGGACGCCATCAACTACTCTTTGTTGAATATCATGTGAGTTGCTATGCATGTTCGTCTTGTCTGAAGTAAGGGCGGTTTTCACAATCAAATGGTTTGAGTATGCATACCGTTAGAGAAGAACATTGGGCCGCTAACTAAAGCCATGAATCATGGTGGAAGTTTCGAGTTTGGACATAAAACCTCAATCTCTTATGAGAATATTATCTGTTGTTGAATGCTTAAGCATTAAAAGAGGAGTCCATTATCTGTTGTCTATGTTGTCCCGGTATGGGTGTCTAAGTTGAAGAATGATCAAAAGCGAGAAATCCAATGCGAACTTTCTCCTTAGACCCTTGTACAGGGCGGCATAGAGGTACCCCTTTGTGACACTTGGTTGAAACATATGTTATGCAATGATAATCCGTGTTAACCCAAGCTAATTAGGACAAGGTGCGGGCACTATTAGTACACTATGAATGAGGCTTGCAACTTGTAACATATAATTTACATGATACATATGCTTTATTACTACCGTTGACAAAATTGTTTCATGTTTTCAAAACCAAAGCTCTAGCAAAAATATAGCAATCAATGCTTCCCTCTGCGAAGGGTCTTTCTTTTACTTTTATGTTGAGTCAGTTCACCTATCTCTCTCCACCTCAAGAAGCAAACACTTGTGTGAACTGTGCATTGATTCCTACATACTTGCATATTGCACTTGTTATATTACTTTGCATTGACAACTATCCATGAGATATACATGTTATAAGTTGAAAGCAACCGCTGAAACTTAATCTTCCTTTGTGTTGCTTCAATACCTTTTACTCTGAATTATTGCTTTATGAGTTAACTCTTATGCAAGACTTATTGATGCTTGTCTTGAAGTACTATTCATGAAAAGTCTTTGCTTTATGATTCATTTGTTTACTCATGTCATTACCATTGTTTTGATCGCTACATTCATTACATGTGTTTACAATAGTATGATCAAGGTTATGATGGCATGTCACTCCAGAAATTATCTTTGTTATCGTTTACCTGCTCGGGACGAGCAGAAACTAAGCTTGGGGATGTTGATACGTCTCCGACGTATAGATAATTTCTTATGTTCCATGCCACATTATTGATGATATCTACATGTTTTGTACACATTATATGTCATATTTATGCGTTTTCTGGAACTAGCCTATTGACGAGATGCCGAAGGGCCGGTTCCTCGTTTTTCGCTGTTTTTGGTTCCGGAAATCCTAGTAAGGAAATATTCTCGGAATCGGACGAAATCAATGCCCAGCATCCTATTTTGGACGAAGCTTCCAGAACACCCGAGAGCCGCCAGAGGGAAGCCCTGGGGGCCCCACACAACACCCTGGCGCGGCCAGAGGGGGGGCCACGCCGCCCTAGTGTGTGGGCCCACCAGGCCCCCTCCGAGGCTGCCCTTCCGCCTACTTAAGGTCTCCGTCGCGAAAACCCTATGACGTTCGACGAAACCAGAGAAAACCTTCCAGAGCCGCCGCCATCGCGAAGCCAAGATCCGGGGACAGGAGTCTCTGTTCCGGCACGCCGCCGGGACGGGGAAGTGCCCCCGGAAGGCTTCTCCATCGACACCACCGCCATCTCCATCAACGCTGCTCGTCTCCCATGAGGAGGGAGTAGTTCTCCATCGAGGCTCGGGGCTATACCGGTAGCTATGTGGTTCATCTCTCTCCTATGTGCTTCAATACAATAATCTCATGAGCTGCCTTACATGATTGAGATTCATATGATGATGCTTGTAATCTAGATGTCATTATGCTAGTCAAGTGGGTTTTACTTATGTGATCTCCGGAGACTCCTTGTCCCACGTGTGTAAAGGTGACAGTGTGTGCACCGTGTGGGTCTCTTAGGCTATATTTCACAGTAATACTTATTCACCGTTATGAATGGCATAGTGAAGTGCTTATTTATATCTCTTTATGATTGCAATGTGTTTTGTATCACAATTTATCCGTGTGCTACTCTAGTGATGTTATTAAAGTAGTTTATTCCTCCCGCACGGTGTAATGGTGACAGTGTGTGCATCGTGTAGTACTTGGCGTAGGCTATGATTGTGATCTCTTGTAGATTATGAAGTTAACTATTGCTATGATAGTATTGATGTGATCTATTCCTCCTTTCGTAGTGTGAAGGTGACGAGTGTGCATGCTATGTTAGTACTTGGTTTGGTTATGTTGATCTCGTTATGCACTCTAAGGTTATTTAAATATGAACATTGAATATTGTGGAGCTTGTTAACTCCGGCATTGAGGGTTCGTGTAATCCTACACAGTTAGTGGTGTTCATCATCCAACAAGAGGGTGTAAAGTCTAGCATCTATTTATTTATTCTGTTATGTGATCAATGTTGAGAGTGTCCACTAGTGAAAGTATGATCCCTAGGCCTTGTTCCTAAATACTGCTATCGCTGCTTGTTTACTGTTTTACTGCATCTTTACTTCCTACAATATTACTACCATCATCCGCACGCCAGCAAGCACTTTTCACGGCGCCGTTACTACCGCTCATATTCATTCATACCACTTGTATTTCACTATCTCTTCGCCGAACTAGTGCACCTATTAGGTGTGTTGGGGACACAAGAGACTTCTTGCTTTGTGGTTGCGGGGTTGCATGAGAGGGATATCTTTGACCTCTTCCTCCCTGAGTTCGATAAACCTTGGGTGATCCACTTAAGGGAAACTTGCTGCTGTTCTACAAACCTCTACTCTTGGAGGCCCAACACTGTCTACAAGAATAGAAGCACCCGTAGACATCAGTCACCTGCTGGCATATATGGGAAGCAAGGAACGATGCCAGAAATGGACGTGATCGGCTCAAAACGGCTCGTATTGTTAGCAAGATTACAGCCTATGTGGATAATATAGTGCAGTTCTGCTTCAAGAAACAACCATCTACCAGGTGTGATTCCTCTCCTCGGCCCCGATGGACTCCACCGCCTGTTGGGAGTTTCTGTGTCAATGTAGATGATGCAGTGTTCAGGGCTGAAAACCGCATGGGGATGGGCATGGTGGTGCGTGACCACTCTGGTGTGTTTAAATTTGCTTGCAGTGAGGGGATTGATGGCATTGTTAATCCAGAACTGGCAGAAGCAACAGCTGTGAGGAGGGCTCTACTGCTTGCAAGGGAGCAGGGTTTTAGAAACATCATCCTGGCATCTGACTGCCTCACGGTAATTCAGAAGATCGCCGCCCGAGTGCGGGATCGTTCCCTGGTGGGCTCTGTGGTTGGCGATATCAAATGCTTAGCTTCAGAGTTTTCTACTTGTTCGTTCATTCATGTTGGACGACAGTTAAATGGCGCGGCGCATAGGTTAGCTCGGTCTAGTGAGCCTTCTTTATGTAATTTTTACTGTGATGTTTTCCCGGAGCATATCCGGGCAGTACTCTGTATTGATGATCCTTAATCAATAAAGCGCCAAAGTTTGCTAAAAAAACGAGACGATGCAAAATCATGTAGTAGCACTAGTAGAAATATGGCCTTTTGCACCGGTTGGTATTGGCCATATGCACCGGATGGCCAACCGGTGCAAACCATCCGGTGCAAAAGGCCCCCCCCCCCCTTTTGCACCGGTTCGCTTACGAACCGGTGCTAAAGGGGTCACCACGTGGCCGGCTGTTGGGCGCTCGGCGGGGGAGCTTTTGCACCGGTTCGTAATACGAACCGGTGCAAAAGGGTTGTGCCGCGGCAGAGACTCTGCCCCATTCGAAACACGGTATAATATTAAAGCAGACAATTCAAATATATATATATAGGAAACCATTATATTACATATATCGATCAAAGTGACACACGTTCATGCATATATATATATGTCTACATCAACTTTGATATTGGATGTCGGCCACAAAGTGTTCTCCGTCTGGAGCTATGACTTGCTCAAGTAAGAATCCCGCCAGCTCTTCTTGAATTGCTCGTAGACGCTCGGTTGCTAGAAGACCGTTCCGCAACCGTTGGATCTAATAATTTGAAGAAGGTATGGTGGTCAATATATATATGTGTGTGTATGTGAATGAAACACAAGGTGATAAAATAAAGCCATGAATGTTGTTTACTTACATCAAGTTGTTCCAAAATGTCCCTCATATGGTGGGTATTCTGGCGGATGAACTCGCAAACGTAGAACCCGCATAAATTATTCCCGTCCTCTTGCCTCAAGCACTTTACGAGAACAAAGTTCAATCAAAATAATATATATATAATCAAGGATGATAATAATGGTATTGAAACTAGAATCAAAGAGATGCGCGGCCTAGCCAGTAGTACTTACCGGTACATGTTTTATTTGAAGTTCTTTATTCTTTAAACCCGGAGACTTGTTGGTGAACCGCTTCCAAGCCTTGTGGAGGATATCAGCCATGTCCCCCCACGCCTCAAGGGGTTTACTCTTCGAGTCCATGACTTCTACTATCCCGGTGTCGGGTTCAATGACTAGCAGGATATAGTGAAATCTGCGGACACACATATATATGCATAACTCATCAATTACACTTAACACATGGAGTAAGCGAAAAAGATTTAATGTGTGAAGACAAGTAACACTCACGCGAAGTTGTAAGGAAATAGTATTGCCCTTTTGTATGAGTTTTTCCTTAAGACATATACCAAGTTATTCTCCGTGTCCTTGGGAGAGTTGTCGACGGTATACCCATTCACGGTATATGGGTCAACGAACCCAAGATCATAGATTTTCCCCTTGCGGCATTCGCGGATCTTCATTCTGCATAATACAGTGAGAGTATGGTTATATGCATGCAATGGACGAGCCGCGGTAGAGACTTAATTACATAAATAATACTTACAGACAGTAGGCACTCAGCAGAGATTTGTCGAGGGCGTCTTGGTTGAATAAATGAAATAATTCACAAAATTCGATGTTCATCACGTCATTTCGCCCGTAGTGCTCATCTGTGATTGCCACCATGATCCAGTTCTTACCATCCTTACATGCATCCATGTACCAATTATGCAGTCTTCGCAGTTGTGTTGATAGATTAGGCAACTCCTCAGCTCTGACAAGAGGTTGTCCGTACTTGTACTGGTATGCTATTTGGACATCATCACCCTTGAACATGAATTCGATGCGGCTTAAGTACTCAGGAATACTCATACCGGCCGCATCTGCCTCATCTTTGTATAGTTTTACCATCGTCGGATCAAGGCACGCTAGGACATCGGGATACACTTGGAGCGGGGGGCACGAGTTTTTCTGGTTTCCAAGCTGGGGAACTGGTATCCCTTCTACCTTACTATTTTCCCACCGCTCTCTTGCTAACACATTTGACTTGCGAATAGACCGGTCATAGTTCGATGAAAGACTTGGCTCAGGTTGATGAAGGTTCTTCAGCAGTTTCAACTTCTTTTCCAGAGATATAGCTGGCTCCGGCTCAAGCTGGGGCTTTTTCAGTTTCAACATTTGTTGCTTGTGTTGTTCAGCTACGATCTTGGCATTTTCCTCAACTGTATAGTGTTGCGGTCAGAAACCCACCGGCGGGCAGCGACGGGCAACACCGTAGAGCCGGGAACAACTCAGGGCTGCGGCTGGCCCTGGTCCCTCTGAGCGATGGCCCGCAAAGCCTTCTGCGCACACGTCCGATGCTGATGCAAGGGCGTGCCACCTGACCTATACCTGGTCAGGAAGGTGTTGGATGATGCCTCGCTTAGTTTCCTGCAGGGCATACACGTAAACGCTAAATACGAGCCTCGATCGGCTCTCAGGTTATCCTGTGAATCGGCTCAAAGAGCCGATCCACCCATGATTCATACAGGGTGTATGAATATATGGTGGTCCTGCTTGATCAAGATAAAGCTAAAGCGATCTACGACGATTTAGGGTTTTCACCGCATAATCGGATCATCCTACTCACGATTGGGCCTCGCGCTCACGTACGGTGATCATGAGCCGATCCTAGACAGGGCCTAAAAACCAACACGAGGTTGATTCCCGGAACGTCCTGTCTAGGGCTAGCGAGATGACACCCTACACGCCGCTGGATCCTCCAACCCTTTGTAAGGCCTAACTATTGCAGATATTAAACTAATCCTTGAAGAACAAGGAGCAACCGTAACGGATCGGATCTACTAAACGGTGATCAAGCGGGATGCCGCCCCTACACCTAGGATAGGTGTAAGGGCGGCTAGATGTACAAGGGTTGCACTACGACAGCATGTGATATGAAGAACAATGCTAACCCTAACACATCTAAGATAACTACGTTGCTCGCCATCAAAAAGGCTTCCGCACGAGCAACGCATGAACAACATAGTAAGCTTGTGCCACCTAGATCGCAAGATGCGATCTAGGCGGCATGGTGCTTACCGGAAGAAACCCTCGAGACGAAGGAGTTGGCGATGCGCCGAGATTGGTTTGTGTTGAACGTTGGTTGTTGTTTATTCCATAAACCCTAGATACATATTTATAGTCCAAGGGACTTTCTAATTGCGGCATGCACCTAACCGTGCACGGGCTAAACTCTATCTGTTAATCTAAGATGCGATCTACTATATTACAGATACATGGGCAAACTAGCCCAACTTGGTATAGAAGGCCGATTCATGTATTTCTTCTATGTATATTCTTCAAGCCCATCTCCAATCGCGGCCCACCTCTGATCCGGTCAAATTCTGGTGATAACACATGCCCCCCTGGTTTTGGAAATGACATTTCCAAAATCATTATGTCCTATCCCCCATCGGGTCATGTCATGGCGTCTTGCCTCCTTGACTTCATCACCATTCTAAAAGATCCATCTTAAAACGAAGGAATGTCTTCTCTTAACTTTGCCGATAGCCAGAGTCAAGTACTCCCCAAAAGAGCCGATGGTACTACCTCAGCCTCTATGATAAAATAGGCGTAAGGCCAACCCAACTGCCCTTCCAAACGGTAACCTGCGCCCTCCGTCTGGGAAACTCAGATCCCCAAATCACCGCCCCGGCAGCTCCACGAATCTCAGATCTCAACCGCGCCGTCCTGATTCCTCATCACATCCAATGGCGGAATCATCCGACGCCAACGCCATGGTCTCCGGTCTGAAGGTAATCCTCAACAGCCCCCTTGTCATGCGCATCAATGTCAGGAGTAAACAGCAAACACCTGAATTAATGTTCTATTCCATTATCAATTTTAGGTTTCAGACATCCTGCTGCCCCATCCTTCTCTCGGAAATTCTATGTGCCTCAGTCCTCGTTCTTCCGAGAGTCCCGCCCTCTTAATTTCATGCGAAGCTAACAGAATCCCCTTCGTGAATCAGAACTTAGATCTGACCTCCTGGGCCGACTGCTCGCGAGCCTGGCCTAATCCTCCTGAGGGCTGGGTGGCATGGTACAACAGAGTATCCAAAACCCATTATGCCGCCTGGGAAGCCATAGGGATAGCCGATGCCTTGTCGTTATCATTTTCTCCTCTTGAAAAGAATGAAAATATTCTGAAAACCATCGGCTACTTCTGGTCTGACGCACTGAACTGCTTTATGTTTGGCCATGGCCCTATGACACCAACTCTGCTGGACGTGGCCATGATCACAGGCCTAGACATTGCGTCCCCAAGCCCTTCTGCATTCAAACTGCCAAGAGTCCCTTTCACCCTTTCTTCTAAAAAAGAGTGTACCAGCTGGGGTGCCTACCTCAAACGTTATATGAAGACCAAAGGCCCTGTGACAGAGAGAGAACACACAGCCTTCCTGAACTTCTGGTTGGAGCACTTCATATTCTGTGGTCCATCACTTGCCCCTACCAAAAATTACCTTTCCCTGGCCTACGAACTGGCCAAAGGCACCCAACTTGGCCTAGGCAAACTGTTTCTTGGAGAGGTCTATCGATCTCTTCAACTGATGTCCATCAAACTGTTCTCTCAAAAGACAGTTAAACTGGCGGCCCTCGGTGGTTCATTCGGTTATGGGCGCAGCTATACTTTCGAGAACCGGATCCCGGATTTCCCACCTTTGACCACCTGCACCTTTCCGGATGTTACCTGGAAAGGATATCCGATGCACCAGCCTATGGCCAAGCTTTGTATGGTCTCCCGAGCAGCGAGGCTGATCCCTAAGGAAGCAGCAGGGTGGTTCAAGATCTTCTTCCAAGGTTTGGACAACCCCCTGTTTTTTCCTTACACTGAACCGGAGAACTTTGAAAACCCAGTCTCCTTTCGATTGGATAACTTTGCCGATGACGTTAGCACCCAGCATCTGTATTCCATCATGATTCGTCCTTGCTTCCTCCCCGTTGGCATGAGTACCTCGAACCAGATCATCAAGCCTGGTTATGAGTGCTACCAACCGGTAGTGGTAGCCCGACAGCTCGGCCTTGGGCAGGTGCCTCCACACTTCTTCTTACACCACCTGACAGCAAGCAGAGCTGAACTGCCTGACATCCTTACTGGCCAAAGGTGCTATACCTTCTTTGATGCTCTGGCCATTCCGATTCCCCACGACCTCCGTTTCTCCTTCACTACCGATGGTTTCGAGGCTTGGTGGTCCATGTGGAAGACCCATATTTTCAGAAGGGCTTTAGGACCGCTACTGAGACAACTTGATGCCGAGTATGACGTCCCTGCAGACCAGGTACCATTACTCACACTTCTTGTATCCGCTTATGGTGATTGTCTGTGACCTGACTCTATCTTCTGGCAGCAACAAGATGGCCCAGCTCCCACGCAAGCCGATGGCTCCCCCTTCGTATTCCTTCCTCCGGCCCCAGTGGTTCTCTTCTGCCAGAGCTCGCCACCCCTGAAGAAAGTCATAATGCAGAGTCAGCCGATTTCACCGAAATCGGCTCCCAAGAGTAAAGCGTCTCCGGGGCCAGTTGCCCCCCGAGCCTCGACTCAGGCGAGGACGGCAGTGAGGAAGGTGGCGGCCAGGAAGACCCTAAAGCGCAAAGCTCCTGCCCACGAAAGCTCGCACGTAAGTGGATTCGTGTCTTGACCGAACACATTTGCCTTCCCAACCCTCGTAACATGGTTGTATCTCTTCTTTCAGACTTCCACCGAAGAGAACTCTAGTGAGGGAGCACAGTCTATCCCAAGGGACTCCTCCCCGGGCGATACAGAGAGATCCACCACACAAAGCCAGACGGACTCGCCAACGTCGGCTTCTAGGAAAAGGTCGACTCCTGAGCCTGCTGATCTTCAGGCTCCGATCAAAACGAGGTCACGCATGAAGCGTCGATGCGTCAAAAGGGCTCGCAAAGGCACACAAGTTTCCTCGCCGAGCCAGGAAGTTTCAAATGTAATTACCTCAACAGCTTGCATTCCACACCGTCCCGTTACTAACTGGAATGCCTCACCATTTTCCTTGCAGACTGATGGGACCTCTAGCGGGGATGTTGAAGAGGTACCGATGCCATCTGCTACCCTTGGCCCATCCAACTCGCCGAGCGTGACTGACCAAGTGGCTATCCTAGCTCAGACTACCGCAAAGCCGATTGTCACAACATCGGCTGCCCTTCCTTTCTTGGGAGAGGTAAGCTCCACTTTCTCGGGCCTACCCTTTTCCTTTGTCATATGCTCATGCTGCTCTTGTTCGCCTGTCAGGGGTGTAACCCTTCAAGCTTGCTGACGTTCGACCCCGACTCCATCGAGCCAGCTGTTTCCAAAGCAGGTGACGAGCCAGACCCTAGCGCGGTCCATGGCCCGCTCCAGCATCTCAAAGTTTTGCTCTCCTCCTCGGTCGAAACCCTGGTCGAGAATCCCAAGGCAATCAAGGACATCCTCGAGGACATCCAGCCCCGTCTCCCAGTGACGCTGCAGGTTAAGCTTTGGCCGGCAGTGACTTTGTCCGTTTTCAGGTCAAGGGTGCAGTCGGCTCGTCAAAGGATTACTCTTCGCCGCGCCCAACTCCCGTTGAGAGCCGATATTGCAGACAAATGTCAACGGCTCAACGAGAAGAAAGCCGCTTTGGACGCCAAGACCGCCACCTCTACCCATAGCGTTAAACTCGAGACCTTGCGCAAGGAACTGGGGGACCTTGAAAAGAGGGTCAGGGAGACCAAACAACTTATCCACGACGAGAAAACCCTCATTGCTCGCTCCCAAGAGGAAGCGAAAGGTCTCACAGCCGATCTGAAGACCGACTTGGCTGAAATTCGTGCCCTGAGCAGCCAGCTGGTGATGGGGAGAGACGAGGACGACGAGGCCGAGATCGCCGAGGTGGATCGAATCCGTGCCGATGCTCTTCACGCCCTTAACGCTTTTCTTCAGTAGGGCCTCTTCGTGTAAACTGATGCATGTAAACTTGCTTCGCTGTACTTGTCTAAAGTTGACTGCCGTGCATCGGCTTTCTTAATACTCTGAAGGCAATGTCTGTGCATCGGCTCTGGTTGAGATAGGGGTCTTTTTTTTTTTTTTACTGACCGATTTCCCTATCGGCTCCCAATTTTTTACTGCACATGTATCGCATATGTTCATCCGATTAGGTGCCCCCCGAGCCGATTCTGCCAGGTAACTGCTGATATCGGCTCTGTGGTTAGCCAAGGCACTATATGTGAACGTCGGCTCTGTTAGGACCAGTGTGGACTTCTTCCAGTTCATCAGCCGACGTAAACCTATTGCCCCTTAGATCGTCATTGAACCCGGGTAAACGTATGGTGAGGATAATTTTGGCCGATTGCTGGAATCGGCCTCCATGTTGAATTGCTCAATGAAGGTTTTGTAATGTTCCTTCATAGATTCTTGGGGCCGATCACATGGATCGGCATCACCCCGTTTGTCCATAAATGCTGTACGGATAATGCGGGCCGATCGTATGGAACAGCTTCCTCCGTGTCTTCGCTGTGGGAGTAGCTGCCCTCATCTCTGCCCTTACCGGGGTGGTGCCCGAGCCCTATCATGTTGATGTCGAACGAGAATCTTGGCTGGCACCCTCCAGGGTGAGTGAGCTTCACCATGTTAACGGCGGATGCCGATGAGTTCGGCACTTCTGGTGCTGCCAACGCGAACGGCAGCGGTGGACGGGAATGGAGTGGCATCTCTCCTTGGTACGTCCCCAGAGCCGGTCCTGACGGAGAGTACTGATGGCTCATGATTTCCTGGATCACGCGAAGAGCGACACGCTCCATAGTGTTCACCAGGCTCTCAGAATGGCGGTGCAGCGAATGAGCCACCATGAAGTTGATCTCCTGACGCAGCGACCTGGTGCGTTCTTCTGACGGGGCGGACAGGTCCACTCCATCGAGCGCGCCTTCAGGTGAGAACCCCTTCCACCTGATGCCGTGGGAGCGGGTTCTGTGGAAAGAGCCGATGAGGCCGGCTTCGAGGACTGCCTTGATCTCGTCATGCTTCTTCTTGAGCTCGTCAGTCAGATCCTCGTACTTGACCGGAGTGCCTTCCGCCATCTCCGATGTAGATGGCGATGCGGTGGATGTCGAAGATTGTCCCACCGGGCGTGCCCGAATGTGTTGCGGTCAGAAACCCACCGGCGGGCAGCGACGGGCAACACCGTAGAGCCGGGAACAACTCAGGGCTGCGGCTGGCCCTGGTCCCTGCGAGCGACGGCCCGCAAAGCCTTCTGCGCACACGTCCGATGCTGATGCAAGGGCGTGCCACCCGACCTATACCTGGTCGGGAAGGTGTTGGATGATGCCTCGCTTAGTTTCTCGCAGGGCATACACGTAAACGCTAAATACGAGCCTCGATCGGCTCTCGGGTTATCTCGTGAATCGGCTCAAAGAGCCGATCCACCCATGATTCATACGGGGTGTACGAATATATGGTGGTCCTGCTTGATCAAGATAAAGCTAAAGCGATCTACGATGATTTAGGGTTTTCACCGCATAATCGGATCATCCTACTCACGATTGGGCCTCGCGCTCGCGTACGGTGATCATGAGCCGATCCTAGACAGGGCCTAAAAACCAACACGAGGTTGATTCCCGGAACGTCCTGTCTAGGGCTAGCAGATGACACCCTACACGCCGCTGGATCCTCCAACCCTTTGTAAGGCCTAACTATTGCAGATATTAAACTAATCCTTGAAGAACAAGGAGCAACCGTAACGGATCGGATCTACTAAACGATGATCAAGCGGGGTGCCGCCCCTACACCTAGGATAGGTGTAAGGGCGGCTAGATGTACAAGGGTTGCACTACGACAGCATGTGATACGAAGAACAATGCTAACCCTAACACATCTAAGATAACTACGTTGCTCGCCATCAAAAAGGCTTCAGCACGAGCAACGCATGAACAACGTAATAAGCTTGTGCCGCCTAGATCGCAAGCGGCATGGTGCTTACCGGAAGAAACCCTCGAGACGAAGGAGTTGGCGATGCGCCGAGATTGGTTTGTGTTGAACGTTGGTTGTTGTTTATTCCATAAACCCTAGATACATATTTATAGTCCAAGGGACTTTCTAATTGCGGCATGCACCTAACCGTGCACGGGCTAAACTCTATCTGTTAATCTAAGATGCGATCTACTATATTACAGATACATGGGCAAACTAGCCCAACTTGGTATAGAAGGCCGATTCATGTATTTCTTCTATGTATATTCTTCAAGCTCATCTCCAATCGCGGCCCACCTCTGATCCGGTCAAATTCCGGTGATAACACATGCCCCCCTGGTTTTGGAAATGACATTTCCAAAATCATTATGTCCTATCCCCCATCGGGTCATGTCATGGCGTCTTGCCTCCTTGACTTCATCACCATTCTAAAAGACCCCTTTTTTCGCTGCCTTTCGTATTTTCCCGCCATTTTTTTGCGTGTTTCGCGCGGGATAGGTTCCCGCCACGACGCTGCGCGTGGTAGGTTCGCGTCAAACGATGCCGCGCGGGATATTTTCCCGCCTCGACGCGAGGGATATTTTCCCGCCACGTGACGACGCCTCGAGTGATTTTCCCGCCACAACGCAAGCGGCGCGCGGTATATTTTCCCGCCACGACGCAAACGGCGCGCGGGATATTTTCCCGCCACGGCGCCGTGCGGGATATTTTCCCGGAGGGCAGCAGAGGATGAGGTGGACCCGCAGCTTGCAGAGATAGAGGAGTGGGAGGAGGCGGCGCTAGCGGCTACCATAGAAGCATTTGAGAGGCAGAGTCTCCAGGAGCTGCATAAGCGGCCGCGTGTGGCGGATCTGGATAGTGAGGAGATGTATAAGCGTCGTCGTGAGGAGGAGCTGCGGCAGGAGGCGGCAGCCAGGAGGGTAGCAACGGATGCGCGGAAGAACTAGTAGAAGTTGTTATTATTTTAGTTTAAATTTAGTTAATGTTAAATTTCAATAAAGTCGAAGTCATTGTTTTAGTTTAAGTTTAGTTAACGTATCTTGTTAAATTTCAATAAAGTCGTTGTCTTTAGTTTATATACCCCTTTTATACCGGTTCCTGGCTTGAACCGGTGCTAAAGATGGTGGATTTGATTATATACCCCTGTTATACCGGTTCCTGGCTGGAACCGGTGCTAAAGATGGGGGGCTGATGTCTACGGATGCTTCTATTCTTGTAGACAGTGTTGGGCCTCCAAGAGCAGAGGTTTGTAGAACAGCAGCAAGTTTCCCTTAAGTGGATCATCCAAGGTTTATCGAACTCAGGGAGGAAGAGGTCAAAGATATCCCTCTCAAGCAACCCTGCAATCACGATACAAGAAGTCTCTTGTGTCCCCAACACACCTAATACACTTGTCAGATGTATAGGTGAGCTAGTTCGGCGAAGAGATAGTGAAATACAAGTGGTATGAATGAATATGAGCAGTAGTAACGACGCCAGAAAAGTGCTTGCTGGCGTGCAGTTGATGGTAGTAATATTGCAGGAAGTAAAGATGCAGTAAAACAGTAAACAAGCGATGATTGCAGTATTTGGAAACAAGGCCTAGGGATCATACTTTCACTAGTGGACACTCTCAACATTGATCACATAAATAAATAAGTTATCTTCCTTTGTGCTACATATACTCTTGTTTGATAATGAACACCATTCGTTGTGTAGGGCTACAAGAGCTCCCTCAAGCCGGAGTTAACAAGCGCCACAACATTTGACATTCATATTTAAGTAACCTTAGAGCATAATAGATCTTTGCAATTTAAACCGAGTACTAACATAGCATACACACTCGTCACCTTTACACTATGAAGGGGGAATAAATCACATCAATACTATCATAGTAATAATTAACTCCGTAACCTACAAGAGATTATGATCATAACCTACGCCAAGTACTACACGATGCGCACACTGTCACCATTACACCGTGAAGGAGGAATAGACTACTTTAATAACATCACAAGAGTAGCACATAGACTAATAGTGATACAAAACTCATATGAATCTCAATCATGTAAGGCAGCTCATGAGATCATTGTATTGAAGTACATAGGAGAGAGATTAACCACATAGCTACCGGTACGGCCCTTAGCCTCGAGGGATAACTACTCCCTCCTCATGGGAGACAGACAGCGGTGATGAAGATGGCGGTGGTGTCGATGGAGAAGCCTTCCGGGGGCACTTCCCCGTCCCGGCAGCGTGCCGGAACAGAGACTCCTGTCCCCCAGATCTTGGCTTCGCGATGGTGGCGGCTCTGGAAGGTTTCTCGTACCGTGGATTTCCCGTATCGAAGATTTAGGTCAGGGACCTTTAAATAGGCGAAGAGGCGGAGTCGGAGGGGGTACGGAGCCACCACACAATAGGGCGGCGCGGCCAGGGCCTGGGCCGCGCCGGCCACATGTGTGGGCCCCCCAGGGCTCCCCTCTGGCGGCTCTCGGGTGTTCTGGAAGCTTCGTGGAATTCTAAGATGCTGGGCGTTGATTTCGTCCAATTCCGAGAATATTTCCTTACTAGGATTTCTGAAACCAAAAACAGCAGAAAACAGGAACTGGCACTTCGGCATCTCGTCAATAGGTTAGTTCCGGAAAACACATAAAAACGATGTAAAGTGTGAACAAAACATGTAGGTATTGTCATAATACTAGCATGGAACATATGAAATTATAGATACGTTTGAGACGTATCAAGCATCCCCAAGCTTAGTTCCTACTCGCCCTCGAGTAGGTAAACGATAACAATGATAATTTCTTAAGTGACATGCTACCAACATAATCTTGATCAACATTATTGTAAAGCATATGAGATGAATGCAGCGATTCGAAGCAATGATGAAGACAATGAGTAAACAACTGAATCATATAGCAAAGACTTTTCATGAATAATACTTTCAAGACAAGCATCAATAAGACTTGCCTAAGAGTTACCCATAAGCAATAAATTCTAAGTAGAAGGCATTGAAGCAACACAAAGGATGATTAAGTTTCAGCAATTGCTTTCAACTTGTAACATGTATATCTCATGGATAGTTGTCAACATAAAGCAATATAACAAGTGCAATAGGTAAACATGTAAGAATCAATGCACACAGTTTACACAAGTGTTTGCTTCTAAGACAGCAAGAAATAGGTAAACTGACTCAACAATGAAGTAAAAGAAAGGCCCTTCGTAGAGGGAAGCATGGATTACTATTTTTGTGCTAGATCTTTTATTTTGAAAACATAGAAGCAATTTTGTCAACGATAGTAATAAAGCATATGCGTTATGTATAAGATATCCTATAAGTTGCAAGCCTCATGCATAGTACACTAATAGTGCTCGCACCTTGTCCTAATTAGCTTGGATTAACACGGATTATCATTGCATAGCATATGTTTCAACCAAGTGTCACAAAGGGGTACCTCTATGCCGCCTGTACAAGGGTCTAAGGAGAAGGTTCGCATTGGATTTCTCGCTTTTGATCATTCTCAACTTAGACACTCATACCAGGACAACATAGACAACAGATAATGGACTCCTCTTTTATGCATAAGCATTCAGCAACAGTTAATATTCACATAAGAGATTGAGGTTTTGTGTCCAAACTGAAACTTCCACCATGATTCATGGCTTTAGTTAGCGGCCCAATGTTCTTCTCTAACAATATGCATACTCAAACCATTTGATCATGAAAATCGCCCTTACTTCGGACAAGACGAACATGCATAGCAACTCACATGATATTCAACAAAGGTAAAAGTTGATGGCGTCCCAGAAACATGGATACCGCTCAACAAGCAACTTATTAAGAAATAAGATACATAAGTACATATTCTTCACCACAATAGTTTTTAAGGCTATTTTCCCATGAGCTATGTATTGTAAAGGCAAAGAATAGAATTTTAAAGGTAGCACTCAAATAATTTAATTTGGAATGGCAGAGAAATGCCATGTGGTAGGTAGGTATGGTGGACACAAATGGCATAGTTTTTTGCTCAAGGATTTGGATGCACGAGAAGAATTCCTCTCAATACAAGGCTAGGCTAGCAAGGTTGTTTGAAGCAAACTCAAGTATAAAATGGTGCAGCAAGACTCACATATGAACATATTGTAAGCATTATAAGACTTTACATCGTCTTCCTTGTTGTTCAAACACCTTAACCGAGAAAATATCTAGACTCTAGAGACCAATCATGCAAACCAAATTTTAACAAGCTCTATGTAGTTCTTCATTAATAGGTGCAAAGTACATGATGCAAGAGCTTAAACATGATCTATACGAGCACAACAATTGCCAAGTATCAAATTATTCAAGACATTATACCAATTACCACATAAAGCATTTTCCGTTTCCAACCATGTAGCAATTAACGAAGCGGTTTTCAACTCCGCCATGAACATTAAAGATAGAACTAAGAACACCAGTGTTCATACGCAACAGCGGAGCGTGTCTCTCTCCCACACAAGCATGAATTTATTCAGAGAAGGAAAATAACAAAACGAAAATAAAAAAAACAGACGCTCCAAGTAAAGTACATAAGATGTGACCGAATAAAAATATAGTTTCAAGAGAAGAAACCTGATAAGTTGTCGATGAAGAAGGGGATGCCTTGGGCATCCCCAAGCTTAGACGCTCGAGTCTTCTTAAAATATGCAGGGATGAACCACGGGGGCATCCCCAAGCTTAGACTTTTCACTCTTCTTGATCATAGTATATCATCCTCCTCTCTTGACCCTTGAAAACTTCCTCCACACCAAACTTAAAACAAACTCATTAGAGGGTTAGTGCATAATCAAAAATTTCACATGTTCAGAGGTGACACAATCATTCTTAATACTTTTGGACATTGCCCAAAGCTACTGGAAATCAATGGAACAAAGAAATCCATCCAACACAGCAAAAGAGGCAATGCGAAATAAAAGGCAGAATCTGTCAAAACAGAACAGTCCGTAAAGACGTATTTTTTAGAGGCACTGGACTTGCTCAGATGAAAATGCTCAAATTTAATGAAAGTTGCGTACATATCTGAGGATCACGCACGTAAATTGGCAAATTTTTCTGAGTTACCTACAGAAAACCCTGCCCAAATTCGTGACAGCAAGAAATCTGTTTCTGCGCAATAATCCAAATCTAGTATCAACATTACTATCAAAGATTTTACTTGGCACAACAATGCAATAAAATAAGATAAGGAGAGGTTGCTACAGTAGTAACAACTTCCAAGACACAACAAAACAGTAACAAAATAAACACATGGGTTATCTCCCAAGAAGTTCTTTCTTTATAGCCATTAAGATGGGCTCAGTAATTTTGATGATGCACTCGCAAGAAATAAGAGTTGAAGCAAAAGAGAGCATCAAGAAGCAAATTGAAAACAAATTTAAGCCTAACCCACTTCCTATGAAAAGGAATCTTGTAAATAAACAAGTCATGTAGGCATAATGCAACAAGCATAGGAAAACTAGACAAGCGCAACTTCAAGATTTTCAGCATATAGAGAGGTGTTTTAGTAACATGAAAACTTCTACAACCATATTTTCCTCTCTCATAATAACTTTCAGAGGCATCATGAACAAACTCAACAATATAAGTATCACATAAAGCATTCTTATTCACATGCATAAAAGTATCATTACTCTCCACATAAGCATAATCAATTTTATTAGTTGTAGTGGGAGCAAATTCAACAAAGTAGATATCATTATTATTCTCATCATCAAATATAGGAGGCATATTGTAATCATAATTAAACTTATCCTCCATAGTAGGCGGCACCAAAAGACCACTATCATTATAATCATCATATATGGGAGGCATATCATAATCAACATAAACTTTCTCCTCAATACCCGAAGGACTAAAGAGATCATTTTCATCAAAACCGACCTCCCCAAGCTTAGAATTTTCTATATCATTATCAACAATGGTGTTCAAAGCGTTCATACTAATATTACTACTAGCATGCAAACAAGGTTCCATAGGTTTTTTAATTTTCGCATTAAACCATTCATGTCTTGACTCGGAAATAGTTTAAAAAGCTCACAGATGTTTTCCATTATGCCTTACTAGTGTTTAACAAGAAACAAAAAGATGCAATTGCGGGATCTAAAGGAAATAGCTTCGAACACTCACACAATGGCGCCAAAAAAGTACTTAGTTACCTGGGACCGGAGTATGAGTGCCTTTTACCTTTCCTCCCCGGCAACGGCGCCAGAAAAGTGCTTGATGTCTACGGGTGCTTCTATTCTTGTAGACAGTGTTGGGCCTCCAAGAGCAGAGGTTTGTAGAACAACAGCAAGTTTCCCTTAAGTGGATCACCCAAGGTTTATCGAACTCAGGGAGGAAGAGGTCAAAGATATCCCTCTCAAGCAACCCTGCAATGACGATACAAGAAGTCTCTTGTGTCCCCAACACATCTAATACACTTGTCAGATGTATAGGTGCACTAGTTCTGCGAAGAGATAGTGAAATACAAGTGGTATGAATGAATATGAGCAGTAGTAACGGCGCCAGAAAAGTGCTTGCTGGCGTGCGATTGATGGTAGTAATATTGCGGGAAGTAAAGATGCGAGTAAAACAGTAAACAAGCGATGATTGCAGTATTTGGAAACAAGGCCTAGGGATCATACTTTCACTAGTGGACACTCTCAACATTGATCACATAAATAAATAATTTCTCTTCCTTTGTGCTACATATACTCTTGTTTGATAATGAACACCATTCGTTGTGTAGGGCTACAAGAGCTCCCTCAAGCCGGAGTTAACAAGCGCCACAACATTCGACATTCATATTTAAGTAACCTTAGAGCATAATAGATCTTTGCAATTTAAACCGAGTACTAACATAGCATACACACTGTCACCTTCACACTATGAAGGGGGAATAAATCACATCAATACTATCATAGTAATAATTAACTCCATAACCTACAAGAGATTATGATCATAACCTACGCCAAGTACTACATGATGCACACACTGTCACCATTACACCGTGAAGGAGGAATAGACTACTTTAATAACATCACAAGAGTAGCACATAGACTAATAGTGATACAAAACTCATATGAATCTCAATCATGTAAGGCAGCTCATGAGATCAGTGTATTGAAGTACATAGGAGAGAGATTAACCACATAGCTACCGGTACATCCCTTAGCCTCGAGGGATAACTACTCCCTCCTCATGGGAGACAGCAGCGGTGATGAAGATGGCGGTGGTGTCGATGGAGAAGCCTTCCGGGGGCACTTCCCCGTCCGGCGGCGTGCGGAACAGAGACTCCTGTCCCCGGATCTTGGCTTAGCGATGGCGGCGGCTCTGGAAGGTTTCTCGTACCGTGGCTTTTCTGTATCGAAGATTTAGGTCAGGGACCTTTAAATAGGCGAAGAGGCGGAGTCGGAGGGGGTACGGAGCCACCACACAATAGGGCGCCGCGGCCAGGGCCTGGGCCGCGCCGGCCACATGTGTGGGCCCCCCAGGGCTCCCCTCTGGCGGCTCTCGGGTGTTATGGAAGCTTCGTGGAATTCTAAGATGCTGGGCGTTGATTTCGTCCAATTCCGAGAATATTTCCTTACTAGGATTTCTGAAACCAAAAACAGCAGAAAACAGGAACTGGCACTTCGGCATCTCGTCAATAGGTTAGTTTCGGAAAACGCATAAAAACGATGTAAAGTGTGAACAAAACATGTAGGTATTATCATAATACTAGCATGGAACATAAGAAATTATAGATACGTTTGAGACGTATCAGGGGCTAAATCTGGGGGAGGCTTATCTGGTGTTTGCCTTATCTGGGGTGGCCTCATCAGGGGGGAGATTATCTGGAGGCACATTGCTATATATAGCCCCCTCCGGGGAGAGTAGAGAGAGCAGCCTGAGAGGAAACGACCAAGAAGGAAAGAGCCTCTCCGGCGAAGTTTCTCGAAGATGTCTTAGATGGCTGGCCATCTTAGACATCTTCGGAAGCTTCGCCCGAGTAACTCTTCCCGCAAGTCCCGCTCGGAAGCTGCTAGTATACACCCAACAACCAGTAGCTCAGGGTAAGGAGGGCTTCCGGGAGCTTTTCGAAGGAAAGAGCCTCTCCGGCGAAGCTTCTCGAAGATGTCTTAGATGGCTGGCCGTCTTAGACATCTTCGGAAGCTTTGCCCGAGTAACTCTTCCCGCAAGTCCCGCTCGGATAATTGCATTTAGTTCAAACGACCAATGTTACTGATACATATCACAACAAACGCTTCACAATATGAGCTCATCAAGGTACAAGGATAATAATTAATACATTATGATCGCTTCGACCGTAACCATGGAGTATCTTCAGCATTTAACGCGATGGTTGGATCAATGTTCACTGTGAAGGGCGGAATTTCAGCAAACTTATTATAATCTTCTGACATGTTTGTCTTGTCCTCGACTCCCACGATGGTTCTTTTCCCTGAAAGAACTATGTGACGCTTTGGCTCATCGGATGAGCTTGTTTCCTTATGTTTTCTTTTCTTCGGTCTGGAGGACATGTCCTTCACATAGAAAACCTGAGCCACATCATTGGCTAGGACGAATGGTTCGTCTCCGTAACCAAGATTGTTGAGATCCACTCGTTGTTATTCCGTACAGTCTGGTCTACCTTTACCCCTTTTCCATCAAGCTTGAACCATTTGCACCGAAACAAAGGGATCTTAAAAGAAGATCCATAGTCAAGTTCCCATATCTCCTCTATGTAACCATAATATGTGTCCTTTTCCCCATCTGTTAGTGTTTGTTGCATCAATGCGGACACCATTGTTTTGGTTGGTGCTCTTTTTATCTTGGGCGAACGTGTAGAAGGTATTTCCATTTATCTCGTACCCCTGGAAAGTCGGTATAGTCGAAGATGGTGACCCGGCCAACAAGTACAAGCTGATCTCCAATATCGTTGTTATTAATGAGATGTGTTCGGAGCCAACCGCCGAATGTCCGCATATGTTTATGTGTAATCCGAGTCTTCGAGACTGCCCGGATATTCAGAGCGTACAATATTCTTGTGATCAGTGATATACGGGGCCACCAAGGTGGAACTTTGTAGAACTGTGTAGTGTGCTTGAGTGAAAGAAATGACGTCCCTACATATCATTGATTTCCTTCCTAGCATGCCTTTTCCACTTAGACGCCCCTCATGTCGGGATTCAGGAACACCAATCGACTTAAGGTCAGGAATAAAGTCAACACAGAACTCGATGACCTCCTCTGTTCCATAGCCCTTGGAGATGCTTCCTTCTGGCCTAGCACGGTTATGAAAATATTTCTTTAAGACCCCCATGAACCTCTCGAAGGGGAACATATTGTGTAGAAAGACAGGACCGAGGATGGCAATCTCTTCGACAAGGTGAACCGGGAGATGTGTCAGAATATTGAAGAAAGATGGTGGAAACACCAACTCAAAGCTAACAAGACATTGCACCACATCCTTCACGTAACCTTGGAAGACTAGGCTGGATCGATTACCTTCCGAGATATTGCATTAAGGAATGCACATAGCTTCACAATGGGTATTCGAACATTTTCCGGCGAAGCCCCCTCGGTGCAACCGGAAGCAGTTGCGTCATAATAATGTGGCGAGTCATGCGACTTCAGGTTTTGGAATTTTTTCTCCACCATATTTATAATTCCCTTTATATTTGATGAGAATCCAGACGGCACCTTGATACTGTAAAGGACTTCAAAAAAGATTTCCTTCTCTGCTTTGGTAAGAGCGTAGCTGCCAGGACTTAAGCGACTCCCTGCATCCTTGTAATTCTGTTCTTGCTTGTTCTTTGGGACTTTCATACGATACTGGTCCTCCCTTGCTTCTGGTGTATCTTTTGTCTTCCCATACACGCCTAAGAAGCCTAGCGAGGTTCACGCAAAGATTCTTCGTCACATGCATCACGTCGATTGAAGAGCGGACCTCTAGGACTTTCCAATAGGGTAGATCCCAAAATATAGATTTTTTCTTCCACATGGGTGCATGTCCGGTAACGACGTCTTTCGGAACAGATTGGCCGCCAGGACCGTTTCCAAATATTACTTTTATGTCCTTGACCATATCAAGTAAAGCATCACCGGTACGGAGTTCAGGCTTCTCCCGGTGATCCGCCTCACCTCCGAAATGATTGCCTTTCTTTCTGACGGGGTGCCTCTTTGGAAGAAATCGACGATGCCCCAGGTACACAACCTTCTTACATTTATTCAAATAAGCACCTTCGGTCTCATCTAAGCGAGTGCGTGCATGCATTGTATCCCTTGTTTGTACGTCCCGAAAGGTTACTAAGAGCGAGGCCAATCATTGATGGTCACGAAAAGCAACGCTCGTAGGTTAAATGACTCCTGTTTGTACTCATCCCATGCATGTACACCTGGTTTGCTCCACAAGCTGTAAGAGTTCTTCAAATAATGGCTGTAGGTACACATCAATGTCGTTGCCGGATTGCTTTGGGCCTTGGATGAGCAACGGCATCATAATGAACTTCCGCTTCATGCACAACCAAGGCGGAAGGTTATAGATACATAGAGTTACGGGCCAGGTGCTATGACTGCAGCTCTGCTCCCCAAAAGGATTCATTCCATCTGTACTTAGACCAAACCTTAAGTTCCTCGCGTCATCTGCAAAGTCTGGGAACTCTCTATCGATTTTCTTCCACTGTGACCCATCAGCGGGGTGTCTCAGCATCTCGTCTTTCTTACGGTCTTCTTTGTGCCATCGCAACAACCTGGCATGCTCTTTATTTCTGAACAGATGTTTCAACCGTGGTATTATAGGAGCATACCACATAACCTTGGCAGGAACCCTCTTCCTAGGGGGCTCGCCCTCAACATCACCAGGGTCATCTCGCCTGATCTTATACCGTAGTGCAGTGCATACCGGGCATTTTTCCAAATTTTCGTACTCAGCGCGGTAGAGGATGCAGTCATTAATGCATGCATGTATCTTCAGCACCTCCAATCATAGAGGACAGAGAACCTTCTTTGCTTCGTACGTACTGTCAGGTAATTCGTTATCCTTTGGAAACCTCCTCTTCATTATTTTCAGTAACTTCTCAAATGGCTTGTCACATATACCAGCCTCTGCCTTCCATTGCAGCAATTCCAGTGTGGCACCGAGCTTTGTGTTGCCATCTTCGCAATTTATTGGGTATAACTTCTTTTTGTGATCATCTAACATGGCCTTTAACTTTCGCTTCTCGATTTCAGTTTCTGCATCTCTGTGTGCATCAGCGATGGCCCGACGAAGATCATCATCAACGGGCTCATCTGATGCCTCTTCATCTTGATCACCTCCTCCTGCCTCTTCATCTTCATCATGCCCTGTTGCAGTATCACCGTAGTTAGGGTACATATCATCATCCTCTTCTTCTTCGTCGTCGACTTCCATCATAACCCCTCTTTCTCCATGCTTGGTCCAACAATTATAGCTGGGCATGAAACCTTTCCAAAACAGGTGGGAGTGAATGACTTGCCATTCAGGGTATTGCTTCAAGTTCCGGAAATCAACACATGGACAACACATATAACCATCCGCCTGTGGGTTTTCCTCAGCCACACGGAAAAATTCTTTCAGGCCCGAAGTGAACTCGGGCAGACGTCGGTCAACGTACATCCATTGTCGCCGGTTCATCTACATCAAATAATTAAGTTTATCAAAAAACCATTACAAAACATCATAATATATATATATATAGTGGATATTAGCACCGTACAAATGAAAGGGTAAAGTTGTTTAACCTTGATCGAGGAGGGAAAGAAAGAGGAGAAAGCTTAAGTGTCGCTCCGGCACCTCATTCTTTCAGACATTTCATCGAGCACCTTCTGTGCATGCCAAAGAAATGCAAGGTAGCACTCAACACACACACCTTTCTCCTAGAAAAAATGAAGTGAGTTGGCTGGTTGGAGGTGAGCTGAGCTGAATTAGGGCTGCCGGTGCAAAAGATAGCTCATTTGCACCGGTTCGTAACACGAACCGGTGCTAAAGGTTCCTCGGCTGACACGTGCCTGGCGACGAACCTTTTGCACCGGTTTGTGTTACGAACCGGTGCAAAAGATAGCTCATTTGCACCGGTTCGTAACACGAACCGGTGCAAAACATCCCTCGGCCGGCTGCGCACCACGAACCAGTGCTAATGACCCCTTTTAGCACCGGTTCGTGCCGAATTCGGTGCAAAAGCCATTTGGGGCAAAAAACCAAAGCCCTTGTTTCTACTAGTGTAGGCACGTTTGTATATATAGGCCTTCTGAAACCCGAGGGGGTGGGCATCCACGTTCCGTTTTAGAGGCGGGCCTGGAATAGAGCCTGCTCGTGCACCCACCATGACTGGGCCGAATGATAACCCAGCCACGCGATCCGTTGGGGATTCCGACCGTTGGGTCGTCTCGGGTGCGCGGCGATCTTCTTTTTGCCAGCCGCGCTCCCTTGACCGTTGGAGCACCTCTAGGGACTTCTAGGTCGAAATCCGGCGCTAAAGAGCGCCAGATGGATGTAAATTTCGGTCTGGAGCGGTTTAGATTCCTAGCGGCGAGCCCATGGAATCCTGATGATAGGCCGAATTCGAAAAGAACATGGCGAAATTCGTTTGAACGTAGCCTAAATTTACAGATATTTAACATATATGGCATATATATGCTGAATTCATAATATATCTGAATTAACATATACATTAAACATAAAACACGGCGTTCTATATGCCGAAATGGCGGTAGAACGCCGTGTAGTCACCGCCGGTGCCTGCTGGTTGCTGCTCTGGCCGGGGGCTCCCCAACGGCTAGAACCCTGGACAGGGTCGCCGAGGCGTGGTGGGGACGGCGACGGCCGGCACCATTCATCGTCGCTGTTGTCCTCCAGCTTGATGACTGGTGCACGGCGCCCCGCGGCCGCCTCCTCCAACAGCCGCGTTGTTGCTCTGCCTCCTCCCTCTTCCACTCCTGCCAGGATAAGGCGAGACCCTCGTCCATGGGCAGTGTTTGTCGGCGGGGACGAGGTCGTTCAGCGACCTCGCAATCACCTCGCGAATCGCGGCCTCCTCAGTGGCGTGGTCGTCCACCGCTGCGGCCTCGCGCTTCGTCTTGCGCTTTCGCCTGCGTGTTGGAGACGGGGCATGCCCCTCGCGGATGACTATGGCGTCAGCGCTGCGTCCTCGGTTGCTCGGCGGAGAAGCGGGCTCGTCCTTTACGGGGTGCAGACCGCTCCTCAGCGTCGCAGGAGGAGCCGATCCAGACGACCTCGTCGCCGATCGAGACGCCGAGCCCGATGACGAGTACGAGGGAGCCATGCGCTGTGGCATCCAGGAGCTCCCATATCATCGCGACACGGAGGGCACCAGCCTCGGTGGTGGCATCTGCAGCACGGGATAGTTGTCGCCCTCGATGTGCGCGAGGATGACCTCCAGCGTGCGGCCCGACGCGCTCCACCAACGACGGCGACATGCGGCGTTGTTGCGTGCGGGAGGGGGAGGAGGGCCGTCACAGGAGGCCAACTCTCGCTCGTACCGTTGGCGGAAGTACTACGTCAACGCCGCGTAGTTATCGGGGAAGAACCGCTCCTCGGCGCGCTGCTCATCACACATGGCGGCGAGCTCCGCCTCGATCTCCGGCACCAAGGCGTCGCCTTGCGGCGGCAGCGGGATTGGCACGCGTCCCGCTCTTAGCCGCCAAACGCCAGGAGCGCGGAAGTCCGACGGCGCAGGGTACCCGGCCATGTACAGCAGCCGGCCCTTCCACTGATGGAGGGACCGGCGGCCGAAACCGTTGTTCGCTGCGTCGTCACCGGGGAACCTATCCGCGATTGATGCCGATGTTTTTTGGACGTGAGGAGAGGGGAGAGAGGTGGAACGATGGTGGTGAATGGGAGCAGGCGTGGTAGCTCTGTGATAAATAGAGGGAGCAGGCGTGAATGCAAGCAGACAACATTAATTTCGCCGCGTCGAAGCTACGCGTCGGGCGACGACTGATCAGCGGCAGGCTTTTACCGCGCGGGGAAGACGATGCGATGAGGACGATGATCTCTCTCCCGCCGACAGATCGGGGCCACTAGGCGCGCGGGAGGTTTCCTCGACGATTCCCGCGCTTTTGTTCCCTTCGGACTCCCCGAGCGCGCCCCGGGGGGGCATGGTTTACATGGGCTCGTCGGATGGATGAAAGGCCAAATCCGGGCAATAATGAGGATCCGGGGGCGCGACTGGGCCATTTTTCGCCGTCAGGATGAGAAAACATGCTCCTGGGGGCCTTCCCGGGGGTTGGCTGGAGGTGCTCTTACCACTCCCGTCGATCCCGTCCAAGAAATTCCCCTTCAAAACCACTCCGGTCTCCGCCCGAACCAGAAACACCATACCACCCAAGAAGAAAAATCCCCCACGAGACATCCTAGCCGGAGGATTTAGGGTCGAGAGACAGGCCTAGGACAAAAGCATGTGAATGAATCTTTAGCCTGTAATGACCGGGCAGCGTCGTGCACCCGCCACGACTGAGCGACTGATACCCGGCCATGTGATCCATCAAGAATCCGACCGTTGGGTCGCCTCAGGTGCGCGGCCATCTCCTTTTACCAAAGCCACGCGGACTCGTTCCCCCGATTGTTACCATGCCCATTCGTATTTGTCACGTTTTGAATCTCAAACTAAAGTACTGACACGTAATCTCAGCCGCTTGAGTACAATGCAATGTAAATTTTATGAAGCGGACTTTTTCTGGGATTCAAAACGTGACAAATAACTGCCGGCCCATTAACATAGAGGAAAATATTTATCCAGTTAATTAGGAAACAAAAGCGGACAAAACCAAGATACAAATGAGCAGGAAGCTCCAACCGATTTGCGCATTGGTGCAAACAGCAAACGCATCGCACCGCATACACACTAACGCACCTAGCAAATGGCGAGAAGAAAACCTCCATGCTTTCTTCATATGGCTCACACACTTTCCGCCGAACAAGTCAGACCCGCGTGCCCTCTCACGAGGCGGCTGGTTGAACCAGATAGCCTCACAAAAAAACATGGATCCAAGGTCCATATTAGACGCATATATGGTGTTAGTAGCGGAAACATCAGATCAACTAGAAAGCCTGTTCTGGCAAGTGAATCTGCAACACTTCTTCCGGCGAACACACCAAAGCAACAAAGCCTCCTATCGGCACCATCTATTAGGATGCTACAGAGGGCTGGTTGAAGGTAGTTTCCTGATGCCGCTCATTCCGAATTTCAAAGAAAAAAAAATAGTGCATGCATGGTACCACGTCGCAATGCAGCATCACCGTTTATGAGCTTTACTATGGTCTGTGAAGGGTGTAACGGTGAACAACAACAAGAGAGCAGAGGTGCAAGCAATTGGATCGTGTGTTCTTTAGGCTGTTTTAAATAAAACGAGGCGCTGAAAAATCATGTAGAAAGCGCCTGTGTATATATAGGCCGAGTGGAAGCCGAGAAGCGAGGAACTGTGCAACCAACTACCCTGGATTTATGGTCGAGATACGGGCCTGGAAGAAAAGCCTGCGAATTTGACTGGACAGCTTCGTGCACCCGCCACGACCGGGCCAAATGATACCCGGCCACGTGATCCGTTGAGATTCCGACCGTTGGCGCGTCGGGTGCCCTTTTGCCAAAGCCACGCGCGCTCCGCCGACCGTTACCTCTCTCCCGTCCAACAAAATTTCCCTTCAAAACCGCTCCAGTCTCCAGTCTCCTCCGCCCGAAACACCGTACACACGAAGCAAATCCGCTGCGACCGCGCGACATCCTAGCCGGAGAAGAATCCATCCATCCACCGGAATCCCAGCCCATGGCCGACGCCGCCGCGCTCGTCGCCGTCCCGCAGCAGCGGCACCCGCTGAGCCAGATCGCGGCGAGCGGCACGCACCGGCTGCTGCTCAAGCAGTGGCTCAAGGAGGAGGACCTGCTGGCCCGCCGCGTCGCGCTCAGGGAGGCGCGCCTCGACGGCGCGCGCAAGGAGATCGCCTTCCTCTACTGCGCCTTCTTCGCCTTCCACGCCGCCTCCGTCCTCGTCCTCTTCCTCTCCTCCTCCATCTCCGCCCCCTCCGACCCGCCGTCCCTCTCCTGCCGCCGGTCGTGGATCCCGTGCCTCGTCTCGCTGCTCGCCTCCCTGGCCATGCTGTGGGCGCTGCGGTACAAGGCGGACTCGGAGGCCGTGCTGGAGCGGGTGCTGGCGCGGGAGCAGGAGGACGCCGCGCTGCTCGGGCGGTGCGTCGCCGAGCTCAAGCGCAAGGGCCTCGAGTTCGACCTGCTCAAGGAGGTCGATGCGCTCCGCAGGGCCAAGAGCCTCCGGGTCGAGGCCAAGGGCGGCGCCGCTGCAGCTGATGCCCCCAGGCGCTGGCCTGCAAGGGACCTCCCCGTCTTCGCGCTCTTTGGCGCTGCCTGTGGCGTCCTCGTGCTCACCAGGTTCCTGATCTGCAACAACTAGTCAGGACCACGCCGGATCTGATTGACCCCTTCCAACTTCGATTGCTGGATCGAAGAAGTTTGCTGTTCGTTCTCCTCTGCTGCAGAACTGTTTGTTCTGCGAATTTTGATGTTTGTAATAAGGAAAAACATTTGATTCTTCAGGTTTTGTTCGTGCTGTCGTTTCTGTCTGTAACGGAGAGAAAACCACTCTCCCAAATCTCACTGTTATGCGCAACAAAATATATATAAGGTCATTTTCGTCCCTGTTTTAATACCCCAAATTGCTCATCTCACAATGTTTGCGAACGGTTGCTTGTATCTCATCAGGATTTTAAGTTGGCCTGGGTTCCAGGAACAGAAAGGATTTGGTCAAATTTGGAACACGATTGGGGAGAAAAAGTGCAACAAAAACCACCAAGTGCCAGATGATATTAGTTTTCCAATCCTGCCAGAGAATCTCTTCAGGAAACAGAGCTCAACTCTAGTTCCTGAATCTCTCTTCTCCCTCCCTGACAAACTGTAGTTTCTATTTGGAAACCAGCTTCAGATGCAAGCCTTAAACAAACTTCGGTGCTAATCACATGGTTCTTCTGAAGATGTCTATAATAAGGAAGAAAGGATGCTGTCAGTTAATTTGGTATCTGTTGATATTTGTAGTTGTACCAGAGAGCTGCTCTGCCCTCTCAAACTTCAGTGCTATGACCAGGAAGATAATATTTAAAGTCATTTTAGTCCTCGTCTTGTTAACCCCAAATTGCCTTTTATAATGTTCTTACCATGGACTGTGAGCGGTTCTATCGCACCAGGATTGAAGTTGGACGACCTTCCAGGAACAGAGTAACGCAAATCTTTCATGTTTCCAGATTAATTTGGGACAATTTGGAATACCCTGGAGAAAACGTGCAACAGGAACTACCAAGTGCCAGATGGAAGCTTTCCAGTTCAATCACAGAAGAATTCTTCAGGAAACCAGCCTTCCTTGACCAGGTTTGTAATAAGGAAAAATGTTTAATCCCGTTTTACTTGCCACAATTGATCCTGTCAGATGGTTCTTGTAAAGATTCCCCCAAAAAAAAGATGGTTCTTGTAAAGATTGATTGTTCGGTTCCTCTATCTTTGCTCTGCTACTTCTTAGCAGCAAAAGTATCAGTATGAAGTTGGCTAGTTCTGAAGGCTTGGTAATGTGCAAAGTTAGTGGCTAAGAAGTGTTCGAGAACACGTTAAAATGTTTAGTTATCCAATATCTCGTTGTGTCGATAGATGAAGTCACATTAAACTTAACACAAAAGATAAGAGGAAACATTTCTTCAAGAAACCAATTTATTTTGTATGCAGTGCCCAGCTCAGCTATAGTTACTGTCTTATGAGTATTTTCTCCTCCTGTAATCTGAATTTATTCTCCTCCTTTTGCTTCCATCATAAACACCGTTTTTCAGATGCAAGCCTATAGAAAATTTAAGCCAAGAGAACTCTACAGAAATGGTTAGCTCATTGCGACGGTCCTAGAGAAGGATTGCAATAGTTCTATCCTTCTAGCTTTGTTCCACTATTTTACTTTGTTCAACTGTTTCAAACATATCAGAACGGAACTTGGCCCATGTCAAATGGAAAGATATTATTTAAGTTGGCTGAGATTCCGGAAACACATAAGAATGTAAGGTGGCTACTTCTGTCAGTAGTTCAATTCGGGAAAAAATAGGTCATTGGGGTAAGAGCATCTCCACTCGTTGGCGCTCCCCACGGCGAAATCCGGACGAAACAACCGCCGGATTGGACGAAATTAAATCGTGGGGAGTACCGTATTTCCAGTCGTCCACCCGGAGTTCGGCGGACATAGTTTAAATTCAAACAAAGCGTCTTCCCGCGCTACAAGTACGGCCAGTTGATCGGCAAAACGAGCAAAAGGAACAGCCACAGATCGGCGATCGGAGGGAAATTACACGGAAACAGGCTCATCGGCAGTCCCGGCCGGCACGGCGGTGTCCGACGGACCAGTTTCCTCACAAGCCGTGGCCGAAGCGGCTGCGGCAGTCGACGACGAGGCTGCGGCAGTGGACGTCGAAGCAGCGGCAGTGGACGACGGTGAGGAAGCCGAGGTAGGAGCCGGCGGAGACGACGAAGGACTGGCCGGAGTGGCTCGGAGGATGTCGCTGCGGTGGCCCTGGTACCAATTCCTCGTCTCGTCGTCCATCAGTTCCATGTTGCCGCCGCCCATCAGGAACGCCAAGTCTGTGTTCCTCTTCTTCGCCGCCGCCGTCGTCTTCAGCAGGGCGATCCGGACGTCTTGGTTGGCGAACATCTCCCGCCACCTGCCGTCGAACTTGTCGTTCCTCCCGTCGGCGTGCGACCTCAAGTCGGCCCAGCACTTGTCGATCGACGCCTGCATCCTGTCGGCGGGATTGCCCGTCTTTTTGAGCTCTTTGAGCTTCTTCTGGCCTTGTTCAGGGCGTCCTTCCGCCGCGCCAGCCGCCGGAGCGTCGGGGTTGTACGGCTCGGTCTTGCTCTTCGAGAGGGTCGTGCGGGTTTCCTTCCACTTCTCGCAGTTCTCGAGGCGGGCGTAGACGTTCAGGAACTTGAACTTCAGGAACTTGAACTGCATGCCGGTGTCGTCCGAGTACATGTCCAAAACACGGCGCAGCTGGGGAAAAGAGTATGGCGATACGGGTCAGCTCACGACGATATACCTCGGTATTGCAGGGGTCGACGGAGCATACCTTCTGCTCCAAGTCGTGGCCGCTGATCGGCCGTTCTTCGACCTCCTCCTGTATGTCGTGCCATTTGCTGCACGCCGTCTGCATGATCCCCCAATGGGTGGCCATTGCCTTGTCTCCCCGGTACACGTTCATGTTCGTCTTGTTGAAGTAGGGATCGACGAGTTTGCGTTCCTCGTACGCCTGCTTCACTCGAAGCCAATATGTGTCGAACGTCTGATTGGCCCCGTTTATGCCGTTCATGGACACGGTCATCCAAGCTTCGGCGAGGCACTCCTCTTCCTTCGGCGTCCATTTGATACGCGGTTCGGCAGGCAGCGAGTCCTTCCGCCTCTTCTTCTTCCCCTTCGACAGGTTGGCGGCGGCTTGAGTTGGCTCTTCTTCTCCTTCGTCTTCTTCGACGGCTTGGCTTCCGTCGGCCACATCCTCCACATACTCGTTGCGCGCCACCACAGCTGCCGTCGCCCTCGCCTCCTCTTGCGTGAAGAACCCCGGGCTCGCGGCGGCGGCGGCCATGAAGAACCCCGGGCTCGCAGCGGCGGCCATGGAGCCGGAGGTGATCATCTCGTGGATCTCCTCTTCGTTCGGCGCCGCCATCGCACCGAACGGGAGCGGCCCTCGTCGCATGACCGGCGAGGTGCCCTCGAACCGGCCGCCGCTGCCGACGTCAAGCTCGGGCGTGAACCCGGACGGTTGGACGTAGGCGCCGTCTTGGAACATGGCGGCGGCGACAGCGAGTACATCGAAGGGGAGAAGGACGACGGGGAACTGCTTGTACCTTGCGCCGGCCATTGGCCGGGGAACATGGCGCCGCCGCCGCCGCTAAAGGCCATGCTGATCTTCCTCGCTTGTTCGTCCTGGGCCACCGCCGCCGCCCTCTTGGCGGCGGCTTTTTTCACCCTCTCCGCCCTGCCGCTTGTTTCCACCTCGCGTCGTTTCTCGTCCGCCGCCCACTGTGCGTTCGTCATGCCCTGCGGCCGCTCCTTCTTCGCCCGCGGCTTCCTCGTCGTCGCCTTCGGCGGCATTGCGGTGGACGAGAAGACGAGGAGGAAAGCGGTGGTGGACGAGAAGACGCCACCGGGAACTGGAACTGGAAGACGAGGAGAATGGGCAAATTCGGCGGGAGAGAATGGGGATATGCAAGCAAATTGGAGGGAATGGGGATAAAAGCAAGCAAATTGGAGGGAAAATCGACAGGATTTGGTTTTCCTGTCGCCGACTACGCGGGTCCACACGACGTTTCGCGCCAAAATCTTTCGTCCGGAGTCCCCGAGCGCGCCCCGGGGGACCGGGGATGGCGTGGGCTCGTCGGATGGATGAAGGGCCAAATCCGGACGAAAACGAGGAACCGGGGGCGCGACTGGGCCGATTTACGCCGTCCGGATGGAAAAAAACGTCGCTCGGGGGCCTCGTCGGGGGGACGAGTGGAGATGCTCTAAATGTTCAAATTAAATCTACCAAGTTGACTGAAGAAGTCATTGTGAACTTAGCACCAGTAATCTTTTACACGCAATGCTGGCTCCCCTCCCCCCCCCCCCCCCCCGCCATCTCTCTTTTCTTGCCTTTTAACCTAAAACTCTTCGTGCCTACAAAACCAAGATTCCAAACCATGCGGCGGCGACATGTAGGTAGATCGGCCCCGATCTAGCCGTAGATAAGCTCGGAAGGCATGCTGACGGCGACGTGTAGGTAGATCAGCCCCGATCTAGCCCTAGATAAGGTCGGAAGGGGTTGTCAAGTTGCTACACCTCCTCTCCGTAGTCGGTACCCGGGCGTTCCTGGGCTTCAACCGCAGCTTAAGAAAGTTGGGGGCTCGGCATGGCAGTGGTGGCCTCCTCCTCCGTCCGAGATGGTCGGCCGAGGCGCGGCTGCCGATGAAAACTAAGCTCCGATTCCGGTATCGTTTTTTGAGCATTTGTTTGATGGTGGAGGCAAGAGTTGGGTGGTATGCATCTACCGTGTCAACGAGGGCGAGTCTCGCTTGTGTAATGCAGCGGGGCTTGGTGAAGGACATGATGTGATGGACTCACGCAGGGAGGGGGCGATGTCTGGTGCCATGGCGGCATCGACCTCGGCAGGCATGTCAAGGGATATGCGGATCTCTATCGCGTCAACGACAGCAAGTCCCAGGGGTGATTAGGGAGACATGGATGTCTATGAAAACTAAACCCTGACTATGGTCATGATTGCGATGGCGGCGTCTATGTGCTGTTATCTTGTTGAAGGCATCGTTATTGCAGACACCGCCTACTCACTCGTGCTGCTCCGGGAAAAATCCTAGATCTGGAAATCCTAGATCGGGCAATGGTGGATCGTTCGGTGTCACTCCCTTATGAGTGCATCGTTTTTGGAGCATGGATGGTGGAAGCAAGAGGTAGAGTGGTGTGCATCTACCACATCGAAGACGGCGAGTCTCGACGACATGACGTAGTGGGGTCTTGGTGACGGACGTGACTTGATGGACTCATGCAAGTTGGGGGCTTCGGGGTTTTGACATATGATCTAGCCAGATCTTTTTGAGTAAAATTTAAATATACGCCCTATATACATATCTTTGATATAGAGGTTGGGGTCTCAACCTCCTTTTCGAAGAAAAAAAGTAGTAGCGGAAGTCGTAGATTACAATGACTACTAGCTAGCACGAATAGGGAGACTAGCACCACCTGTTATCATTTTGCTTGGAAGCGAATTGTTGAGCTGCTTTGCGTTGGGAGATGGGAGGCGTTTATATGTAGGCGAGGAGCTACAGAGACCAAAGGAGTACGGACGAACTTGGAGACTTGATGATCCTCACTTGTACCAAATGAAGCTATGGTCGATCAATCATAAGCCCTCGACTGACTACTGTGCTTCAAGTGGTTTCCTAGAATCCTGGTGAATCTCCTTGACAACCCCATCCAGCGAGCAAGCGCTTCGAACCCACTGGTGGTGTCAAGCGTCAGGCTCCGACTGCCGGCGCAAGGTGAGGAGGCGCGAGGATATTTTGACTTTGAACACCGGTTGCGAACACCACATGCGCGCCAGAACATACGAATGGTCACTAAACCTCGTACATGTACGACGGGACATGAAGCAACTCAAATATGGGCTCCCAATGCCTCCCACTTCTACTGATCTGAATGTGTGCCGGTCAACATCATCTTGCGAGTTACACCTAGCTAGCTAGCTAAGATCACCTCGCTTCCGATTCTGTAACAGACTATAGCAGCTATGCAAGAGTTGGGAGAGCTTCAATTCAGTTTCAACTTTGTTTTGTATTGATAATATCCTATGAAGGCCAAGCTATGGGGCCTATATGTAGGAGGGTGTGCAACGAGTATTCTGATAGAGCACATGGGAGGGGGAAGGATTTCGTAGGAGGGAACTGGTTGGCTGACATGTGGCACCAGTTAATGGAAGTTACACAACACCGTCTTCCTGTGGTGTCATCCTTACGGATCGGTCCCACTGCTAGTTTTATTGTCAATTGCGTTCAACTCATTTTAGCGTTTTTTGTAACAAAAATACTTATCAAAACCAGTAGAAACATAGTGGTACCAAATGGTAAATTCTGTGTGGTACCAAGTAGTACCGGATTTCTGTCCCGAACTTATGGGGATGGAGGAGCTTGGAGCAGGGCAGGACGGCGAGGCATCACAACAGCGCTTCGGCCGCTGGTGAGGAGGATGACATCAGCTTAGCTCTCGGTCACCCGAGCCGTAGGTATGGTCCTTATGTCTTATAGGCATAGCTTTTAAAACCGAACCGGCAAGTGAAACTCTTTCGTCACAAATCCAATTCTATGAGGCTTTAGGTTTGTGCCCGCAGAAGCGGTTAGATGATTGCAAGTTCGAAAGAATGCTGAAAAAAAAACAATTAATAATCACAGACCATTCAACATCCATCGGCACTTCTTATAATCAAGGAAGTCGGGTAAACTTAACAGAAGGGCAAAGAAGAAGAATCATTGTTCCAAGAAACCAACAAGCTCTACTACGACAAGTTTTGCATGGCTCCGATGATGGAGGGGCGAGACGGTGGCGCGCTTTCGGCTCATGCTAGTGTGTCGCTAGGTGGTCCAAAGACCTATTTGTATTTTTTATTAATTTTAGGTACCTTTGTACTGTTGTTGATGATTATTAATAGATCGGTAGAATTTTCGCAAAAAAAAACTCTAGTTTTCTGAATCTGTTCTCCTTTTTTCTGCTTGCCTTTTTACACCTGAAACTCTTCCATCGCAAACCAGCTTTGACTCGATCCTAGGAAACAAAATGGCAAAACCAAGAGAACCCGGCAGAAGTGGTTGCTTTGGGAGGGGGAGCTGCGTGGGGAGGGTTTTATATTATATATAGCCGAAACAAAATACAGCATCAATCATGGAAGAGGCTAATGAGTTATCCCAGGATTTGTTAGATGATGAGCGGCTGGACTCAAAGGAGACTCTTGACGTTTCCAGATCAACTAAAATAACTAAGGTCTATAAAAGAAAAGAAAATAAATTAACAAAAATTGTGCGCAGAAATGTGCGACTGAGTAACAAAAGTAATACGAATCACAATGAGAGGTAGTTTTTGGAATAGTGGTGGTTTTAGGGATATAGCGAAACATAACTTTGTTACTGAAACAATTAAGGAACACAAGCTTGATTTTTTTGCTATTCTGGAATCCGGAAGAGATAATTTCTCCGCGCCTTTTCTGAGTCATATCTCTTGAGGACTAGACTTCCAGTGGTATTGTGCACCTCCGATTGGGCGGTCTGGAGGTATTTTAGTTGGTATCAACGCTGATACCCTTTCTGTTCAAAATATAGTTACTGGAGACAGATGTGTCAAATTTTATGTTACTTCTAAGAATGACAATTTTAAATGGGTCTTGGTTGCGGTATATGGGGCTGCTCAAGATGAGCAGAAGCCGGAGTTTCTCGCTGAATTAGTACGGATCTGTGAGGATGAGCCTCTGCCTATGATTGGTGGAGGAGATTTTAATATCATTAGACGGAAGGAAGTGAAAAATAAAGATAACTTCAACATGCGCTGGCCTTTTATCTTTAATGCGATCATTGAAAGTCTAGACTTGCGAGAGTTAACACTTTCTGGACGTCAGTATACTTGGGCAAATCGAAGAGAATCTCCTACTTATGAAAAATCTTTACTATTAAATGGGAGTTGGTCGTTTGACACTCAACGCACTTTGGTGGTCGTCATTGAAAAGATCCTGACCATCCAATCTATTCTCCCTACTCCGCGTCGTCCGATCAAGTCAAACACCAAATATCCCCACGCAGAGTTAATTATGGTATAATATCATTAGTCACGGTACGTTTCCTATTTCTATTTCCATTTCCATCCTGATGGCAAGATATGTTTCCTATTCCAAACGCATGCTCTAGGAAAATACATCCTTCCAGGTAACAGTCTCAACCATTTTTGGGAAACAATCTTAAACATGGTACAAATCAATCACGGTTAAAATTGATTAGGAAAGATACCTTTCCTTGGCCAGAAAAAAATAAATGTCACAACCATCTCAGGCATCTCAGGCTCAGAAACTTAGTCGTCTCCTCTCTCAGTGAAAAAGTTAAGTCAATAAATTTCCTGTGTTGTCGGGCGTGATGAGGTATTTTGTAAGGAAGCAATTCCAGTTTCATTTCACCGATTTGATCCGATCCGATCCCACCCAGCATCTTTGTTCTCATCCCATCTCGAGAGGTTCACCCGACCTCGCTCCCCTCAGGCCACTGACACCAATAACATCAACATGGCTCCTCGTTCTCCAGCAGCGCTGCGTGTCGTTGGTGGCCGGCTCACTTGCGCAACACCCATCTGCCCCGACCGAAGGTAACACCTTCACATACATGAGTAAGTACATGACCATCTGTATCCGTAGGACCTGACCTTATTTAGGATCGTATCTAAGTGTTTGCTGCTGTTCCACACCATTGTGATTATAGGCCCGATGAGACACGCGGTTTCGTTTTCCGTGGCTCGGTAGCCATGGAAAATTGAAATGCCAATTGCGTAGACCTCTAAGGAAATGCCAACGGTGGCAAGGTTATTTCTTTCCTAGGAAGATGTCATGGCCGTGTACAATTTTTAATTACCGATGCCTCCATGTGTATAAACAATAGTAAGATGAATGACAAAAGGCACCCATGGCCACCAAGGCCGTTGGGGTACGGAGCTTCCAGAGCAGTGCGTAGTTGCGGCACATGGATAGGAGGCGGGAAAGGCACATACGGTCTCCGTTAAAACACCACACCGTTGTGATGCTTCCAAACGTTCCAACAGCAGAGGATATTGAGCGTCGACGACGCCGTGGCCATACTCATTCTCGCGGGGGTGCCATACAGGAAGAGGTGGCGCACGTCGGCGCTGGGCGGGAAGTGCCATCCAGCCGCTGCCCAGAAACTCTGAGCAAACGGGCAACTAAAGATCAGGTGCGTCGCTGTATCCCGCTCAGCGGCACAAATGGGTCACATGGAAAACACGGAGCGGTTGTTTATTTATGTTTCACGGCCACCGGTAAGTGACCAAAATATTACGCATGTCTTATCTTTCTTCCCCTCCTCTCCCGGGCATATTTCTTAACGCCCAGATTTTTTCTCGATTTGTCAATGCTCCCAGACGTAATGGATAGCACCCCCCCTTTGTTATCCCACGCGCCTCACCCAGGACGAAGTTGGTTGAGGCGGCCACAACAAGCTTCTTGCGGCAGCGGCAATGAGTTACAACTCAATTTGGGCGGCAACAAGAACGAATTGGACAAGTTTGACTCCGATGGAAGGTACGTTGATTCGTTCGCCGGCGGCCTCGATTCGGTGGCGACAAGCGTGAATCGCGTAGTGGTGAAGTCAAATCGGGAAAGAGTGTGGGCGTTGAAAAACATACCCGGGAGAGGAGGGGGAAAGATAAGACGTGCATAACGGTTTGCTCACTTATCGGTGGTAGTAGGACGTAAATAAACAGCCGCTTCGTCTTTTCCTATTCCGCGGAACCAACTCCACGTATTTATACCAAAAGCTGGAGCAGCTCCACATATAAAAAAAAAGCTGAACCAGCTCCAACTTTTCAGATCCATGGAGCTAGGGGGGACATCGAAGCACTCCTCGTAGTTAATAGAAAATATAAGAATATTCTTTCGGAATAGATTAGGACCAACTTCATGTTTGAGCTACTTCTATAGGTATAAAAAAACTGGTTGCTTGTAGTTTGCAAGTAGTATTTCCCTAAAGTTTTAGCTTTAATTCAATGCCCTAATAAATAGGTGTCACGAATGTCATGAGCCAATTAGTCGTTGATGCTTGTAATTTCAATGAACTGAAGATTCATTTGAGTCATCTTAGCTGAACGAAATAACATGTATTGTCGGACTGATGATGCATTTCATGATATAGAAAGGGGGAGCAAGTTGAGTACGATTTCGTGCTCAAAATCAGGACGTATGGTATATTATGGTTCTCTGGTAAAATTGTTCAAGGATTAATGCATTATTTTAAATTAGATGGACTTGTAATTCAGTTCAGAGTATATTTTCCTATGTTGCACTTTTGGAATTTTGTCTTTTGTACTCAACCTACTGGTGTCAAAGATATCAGATAAAAGGATTGCGCTGTGAAGGAACGTTGCTATTTTTAGTTCTACGAGGCTGCATTTCTCCAACAACATCTCATAGGAAATTTCCAACTATTGCCCTAAGTTTCTTTGTCAAGGCTACTTAATTGAACCATTTGTATATGCTTTCTGATACTCCATATTATGGTCATTGCCTACACTTGATATGTAGACATCCTTTTCCGTGACCAAAGCTTGATATTAGTTCATTTTCACTGCTATACTATTGTGCCTTTTCTCACCATGAATACAGTCATAAGGAAACAAGGAAAACTACTGAGGTGTGCCTGTCCTTGGTGATTACTCAAGAATTTGTGCTTTATTTCTGATCTGGCAAGAAAGGTATGGCAACAAACCATCCAAGGATGATTCTGCATTTCTTTTTCTGTATTATTAGGACAACATTTTGTATGCGCAACAGATATATACCTCCAACTATAGAGGCCCCTACTTTATTTACACTTCCACTTTTTGCCATTTTCAGAACGATTCCATGCTGGCTGTAGTCATGTAGTTGGAACATACATGTTCTTTAATGTCTTTTCATATTTGTCTTTCCATTGGTTGTACCACACTTCTTTCCCCCAAAAATATATTGTATGTTTCATGAATTGGTGTATCGGGTAGTTATAGTCTGATTGAAACGTCGAGGTAGAGAAATCAAAATGTTGCATGACAGAATGTAAAAAAAAGGAAGAGCAACAACATGAAGCTTGCGGTGACCTTGTTCCAATCCTTACGAATTACTTCAGTCATTTCCTTCCTGGTGCACATATAAAGAAGTTGTTACATACTTCATCAGTTTGCAACGAAAAAGAAGTTGTTGATCTGGTCAAATCAATCAAAGACCCAGCAGCAAAGTGACTATCATCCAAAGAAAACACAATGAAGAGAAAGGATGACAATGCTTGCAACCTCATTGTTTCCATTGCTGCATTCCAACCACCTATTGTTTATGAACGTATATGTGATTAGTCTTTTTACATGATGTGCAATGAGGACTTTGTTCTCTGATGTAATTCAATTTGTTATGGGAGATGTACATATTGGAACCTTGCTTGAAATTGTTGATGATCATTCTGCTTTTCCTCAAATCATTTGGAACTTTTACTTGAATTTTAAAATCAATGAATCGTTTGCGACTGCACCATAATTTTTGTTTCATTCTGTTGAATTTTTATTTTAAAATTGTTGTTACTTATGTTCTTTCCACTTATGTGTTAGTATGTGCTTTTTGTCCCTTCCACATCCCATTGCCAGATCTCCACGTGCTCCTTTAAAATCCCCTTTGGGGATTTGGTGCCTTGGGTTTTTACTGCTTTGCTTACAAACCAAGCATTGAAAATATAGCACCAAGACTTGTTGTGCAACGAACCTCGATATCCTTATCTACAACCAATAAAATTCTATGAAAGTAAATTAGCATGTAGACTAGAGGGGTGAATCTTTTATTAAACAATGGGAAGGTTCTAAAAGACCTTCATACTACATTAAAGTATTCTCTTAGGAGCGACGTCGGCAACCAAGTGAGATATCACACACGGGCTCAAGGACAAAAATCCTGAATGACATCACACGAAATGCCAAGAAGGCAATGAAAACGTCAACAGTAAACCTAGACCTACTACTACAACTATGGACAGAAGCAACCTAGCTGTCTATCCCCTCCCTACTTCGTCCGGTGAGGCCGACATAGGGGAAGGGAGAGGAGGCGGGGAGGAGGCGACCCTCAAGGGGAAAGGAGGATAGAGAAACGGCGGGGAATGTGAGAGACCTTTAAATCGGGATGGGTGAATGTTTGTTGCCATATAGTGAGAATCTATTATATACTAAAAGCACAATACGTGGTCCTAAAATAGAGGCGCCACGTCAAACCACATCATTCTAATTATTTTGTCAGTTCGATCTAAAATTTACGGCTGAGATTTCACGGTTTTATGTAACATCTACATGTCAATATTATTTTAGACGTACAAACCTGCCACGTTAGTGGACCTATATTGTTATTTGTTATTTGTTATTTGGTAGGAAAAGGAAAATTGATTTGGTGTCTTATCTTACACATGGGCTACTTTAGATCTAATTAAACCTACCATATATGTTAAAGGAATAAAAACGTGTACCTATGCTATGATAGTTGTAAAAAAAGGATGGCTGCAACGTGGTCATAACTTAGTTGTATTCCTCCGTTACATCAAAATAAAAGAAGCTTTGTCTGTTAAAAAAATTAAAGAACGTGTATGGATAAAAATAAAGAAGCTTTGTCCGTTTAAAAAAGAGATTTGAAGATCTCCATTGACACAAAAAAAATTATGGTACCTTAAAATAAAAAGAAAATTGTCATATATTGTAGTCTACCCATCATATCGAATATGTCTTAGATTTGTCTAAAATTAGATATATCATGAAATAATTTAGCATATTGATTATGGTTTTTTGTCAGGAAAAAGATACCAAGCAAGATTTGTTGAACAAATTTACTATTTTTTCAAAAAAAATGACAAAATTATTTGAAAACCGGAAAATTTCGTCCGGTATTATTTGTTTTCGATGGTAACCAGTAAAACCAATTTCCGCCGAAATATCAAAAATACCGGCTCGAAAAAAACCCTGATCTAGATACATCTAAATTTAGATAAATCTAAAACATGTTTCTGGGATGGAGGAAATACATCTCTTCTAATTTTTACAACACGGTTTATTTTCTCAATCTATTTCTGTCATTCCATTTAACTAATAATTATTGCCTCCCTTCCATTTCCACACATCGTGCACATCTTTTAAATAATAACAAATTATCTTTCATCTCACATGTTCTAAAAAAATATGATTGTAACACTTGTAGATGTGCCTGAGTTGTAGATTTACAAACTAATAAACAACTCTCAATTTGTAACAAAAGATACTTATTAAATTTCACCAAGTATACATCAAATTAACCTAGGTCATAACAAGATCTTTCTTTGGTAAACATGCCAATAAAACTAACTCATTAAATATTGATAATTTAATTGTAATTTTTAGAAATAAATATATGCATGATTAATTTAAACTTAGGACCATGATATATGGCGAACGTGAGACTTCTAGCACGGCGGCGCAACATGATCTATGGCGCTCCTTAAAATCTGCATGTCGGGTGCTTTTCCACAAATGAAAAAAAGAAGTTGTCACCTCCCACATGAAAAATACACTTTCAACTTACGCTGGCCCTTCGAATATCCCAAACTTTAATACCAACATCTTACTAAGAGGTAGAAAGATATACAAATTTGTCGATTTCTAAACTGAGATGTATTTTTGTAATTAGCTAAACAAATAAGAGGAAACAATATTTTAACTTAAATAATATGAAGGTGGCATGCATAACATTGTCTATGCAACAAGATGATGCACTCGCATTGCAAGGGCCACCTTGCTAGTTCAAGATAAAAACAAGATCAATTTTGAGATACAATAAGACAAAATACACATCACTCTCAACACATACACATATAATATAAAAATTCATCTAATCAATAATTTTAATAGATTTTCTATTATTATTCCGTAGCAACGCACGGGCATTCAACTAGTTAGATAGAATTCTCGCTAGTGTCAAATGGGAGCAAAAATTTCCGTTGGTATCCGTTAGAGATTTAACTGGATCTGGGTCCGATCACACACCACTTCTCCTAGATTCTGGAGAACAAGCGTTTATTGGTAACAAACTGAATTTTTCTTTCGAGCTCTCTTGGTTGATGATACGTCTCCGACGTATCGATAATTTCTTATGTTCCATGCCACATTATTGATGATATCTACATGTTTTATGCATACTTTATGTCATTATTATGCGTTTTCCGGAACTAACCTATTGACGAGATGCCGAAGGGCCAAGTTCTTGTTTTCTGCTGTTTTTGGTTTCAGAAATCCTAGTAAGGAAATATTCTCGGAATCGGACGAAATCAACGCCCAGGGTCCTATTTTTCCACGAAGCTTCCAGAAGTCTGAAGGGGAAACGAAGTGGGGCCACGAGGTGGGGACACAGTAGGGTGGCGCGGCCCAAGCCCTGGCCGCACCGGCCTAGTGTGTGGCCCCACCAGGACTCCACCGACCTTGCCCTTCCGCCTACTTAAAGTCTCCGTCGCGAAAACCCTACCACGTTTGACGAAACCAGAGAAAACCTTCCAGAGCCGCCGCCATCGCGAAGCCAAGATCAGGGGGACAGGAGTCTCCGTTCCGGCACGCCGCCGGGACGGGGAAGTGCCCCGGAAGGCTTCTCCATGAACACCACCGCCATCTCCATCAACGCTGCTTGTCTCCCATGAGGAGGGAGTAGTTCTCCATCGAGGCTCGGGGCTGTACCGGTAGCTATGTGGTTAATCTCTCTCCTATGTACTTCAATACAATAATCTCATGAGCTGCCTTACATGATTGAGATTCATATGATGATGCTTGTAATCTAGATGTCATTATGCTAGTCAAGTGGATTTTACTTATGTGATCTCCGGAGACTCCTTGTCCCACGTGTGTAAAGGTGACGGTGTGTGCACCGTGTGGGTCTCTTAGGCTATATTTCACGAGAATACTTATTCGTTGTTATGAATGGCATAGTGAAGTGCTTATTTATATCTCTTTATGATTGCAATGTGTTTTGTATCACAATTTATCCGTGTGCTACTCTAGTGATGTTATTAAAGTAGTTTATTCCTCCTGCACGGTGTAATGGTGACCGTGTGTGCATCGTGTAGTACTTGGCGTAGGCTATGATTGTGATCTCTTGTAGATTATGAAGTTAACTATTGCTATGATAGTATTGATGTGATCTATCCCTCCTTTCGTAGTGTGAAGGTGACAGTGTGCATGCTATGTTAGTATTTGGTTTGGTTATGTTGATCTGTTATGCACTCTAAGGTTATTTAAATATGAACATTGAATATTGTGGAGCTTGTTAACTCCGGCATTGAGGGTTCGTGTAATCCTACACAGTTAGTAGTGTTCATCATCCAACAAGAGGGTGTAGAGTCTAGCATCTATTTATTTATTCTGTTATGTGATCAATGTTGAGAGTGTCCACTAGTGAAAGTATGATCCCTAGGCCTTGTTTCCAATATTGCAATCATCGCTTGTTTACTGTTTTACTGCTTGTTTACTTCCTGCAATATTACTACCATCAATCGCACGCCGACAAGCACTTTTACGGCGCCGTTACTCTTGCTCATATTCATTCATACCACTTGTATTTCACTATCTCTTCGCCGAACTAGTGCACCTATCGGGTGTGTTGGGGACACAAGAGACTTCTTGCTTTGTGGTTGCGGGGTTGCTTGAGAGGGATATCTTTGACCTCTTCCTCCCCGAGTTCGATAAACCTTGGGTGATCCACTTAAGGGAAACTTGCTGCTGTTCTACAAACCTCTGCTCTTGGAGGCCCAACACTGTCTACAAGAATAGAAGCACCCGTAGACATCAGTTGACAAGGGAAGGTTTTTTTGAGATGGTAGCTCATCACTGGGCTTCCATTTCTCATGGGGAAAACCCAATGGAATTATGGAAAAATAAGATGCGTCACCTTAGACAATTTCTTCGCGGTTGGGCTAGAAATTTAAGTGGTCACTACAAACTCGAAAAAGAGAGACTCCAAAATATTGTGGACATTCTCGATCGTAAAGCGGAAACAAGTCCGCTTGATGAGAGAGAGAGAGAGAGAGAGAGAGAGAGAGAGAGAGACAGTCCATGCGTAAAGCAAATGACGACCTAACTAAGTTGCGTCGTGATGAGGAATCTAAATGGATTCAGCGAGCGAAAGTTAAACATGTTCAAGAAGGGGGGGGGGCAACACAAAATATTTCCATATAATTGCAATGGTAAACATCGGAGGAAGAGAATTTTCCAATTAGAACAAGAGGAAGGAACTATTGTGGGTCAGGAAAACTTAAAACACTATATCTCAGAATACTACAAAAATCTTTTTGGACTGCCATTACCTAGTTCTGTTGTTATGATAGAATCAATGAATCATGATATTAAAAAAAATTCCGAAGAGGAAAATGCGATTTTGATAGCTGACTTTACGGAGGAGGAGGTGAAGGCAGCTATTATGCAAATGGAAAAAAAAATAAGGCACCTGGACCAGATGGGTTTCCTGCTGAATTTTATCAAACATTCTGGGATATTTTAAAAACCAATTTAATGGCTATGTTTAAATGCTTTCAAAATGGAGAACTACCTCTGTTTCATTTGAATTTTGGAACAATCATCTTACTTCCTAAAAAAGAAAACGCAATCCAAATACAACAATACAGACCTATATGTTTGCTAAACGTGTGTTTTAAAGATTTTACAAAAGTGGGTATTAATCGTGTTTCAAAAATCATTGAGAGTGTGGTCCAGCCGACCCAACAGGTTCATGCCAGGTAGACACATCCTTGAGGGAGTTGTTATTCTTCATGAAACAATTCATGAACTTCATAGGAAAAAATTAAATGGGGTTTTGTTTAAGATAGATTTTGAAAAGGCCTATGACAAGGTAAATTGGTCCTTTTTGCAACAAGCGTTGCGTATGAAAGGCTTTGATCCTAAATGGTGTTTGTGGATTCAGAATTATATTGAGAAAGGTAGTGTGGGAATCAGAGTAAACAATGACATAGGTCATTTTTTTCAAACTAAAAAAGGTTTGCGTCAGGGTGACCCGTTATCCCCCATTCTTTTCAATATTGTCGCGGATATGTTAGCTATTCTAATTGCGAGGGCCAAAGAAGATGGCCAAGTGGCTGGTCTTATCCCGCATCTTGTCGATGGTGGGATATCTATTCTACAGTATGCAGACGATACAATTTTATTTATGGAGTACGATTTAGACAAAGCGTTCAATATGAAGCTTGTTCTGTGCATTTTTGAGCAATTATCGGGGTTGAAAATAAACTTTCATAAGAGCGAGCTTTTTTGTTTTGGGGAGGCAAAACAGATGGAGAATGAATACAAATCTCTATTTGGTTGTGACATAGGTTCACTACCTCTTAGATACCTAGGAATTCCAATACATTTTCGTAAACTGAGAAACGGCGAATGGAAACCGGTAGAGGAGGTTTGAGACTAAGTTAGGTAGTTGGATTGGTAAACTACTCTCCTATGGCGATCGTTTGGTGTTGATCAACTCGGTGTTAACGAGTCTCCCTATGTTTATGCTTTCATTCCTCGAGATTCCAAAAGGAGTTCGGAAGAGATTGGATTTCTTCAGGTCGCGCTTCTTCTGGCAAAGTGATGGACATAAGAGGAAATACAGGTTAACTAAATGGGACATAATTTGTAGGCTAAAGATCAAGGGGGTTAGGAGTGGAGGTTTTAGAACTAAAAAATAAAAGTTTATTATGCAAGTGGCTTTATAAACTTATACATGAAGATGGTATGTGGCAGGAGTTGATGCATAAGAAATATTTGTATTCTAAAACTTTAACTCAGGTTTCAGCAAAACCAAATGATTCTCAGTTTTGGAAGGGCTTGATGAATGTTAAAGATGAATTTTTTTTCCAGGGGTTCTTTTGTTGTGGGTAATGGGCTCAATACTAGATTTTGGGAAGATAGTTGGCTAGGGGATAAACCCTTGGGCACAGGAGTATCCATCTCTGTATAATATTGTTAATCACAGGAATGTCACTGTACATAATGTGCTAGCGTCAAACCCTCTAAACATAGGATTTAGACGGACTTTGAATGGAAATAAATGGGATCGATGGACGCATCTTTTACATAGACTCATATTGGTTTAGCTTACGATACTGAGGATTTTTTCAAATGGCGTTTAACTGCTTCGGGTGTTTTCTCTGTTAAATCTATGTATATTGATTTGATGAATGGACATATTGTTTTTCTTAAGAAACATATTTGGAAGATGAAAGTTCCACTTAAGATAAAGATCTTCATGTGGTTCCTTTATAAGAAAGTGATTCTAACAAAAGATAACTTGGTTAGACGCAATTGGCAAGGTTGTACTAAATGTTGTTTTTGTGATCAAGATGAGACAATTCAACACTTGTTTATAGCTTGTCCTTTTACCAAGATGATATGGAGGATTGTTTTTTTAGCTTTTAATTTACCCCCACCTTCGAATATTACGAATATGTTTGGCAATTGGTTAAATGGGGTTGCAAGAAAAGACAAAGTCAACATTAGAGTTGGGGTGTGTGCTTTGCTCTGGGCGGTCTGGAATGTGCGCAATGACTGTATCTTTAACAAAAAAAGCTTTCCATCATTTTTGCAGGTTATCCCGTTGGCTACTCATTGGATCCATATGTGGCCCTATATCCAGCCGCACGAGGAGCGCCAAGCGTTGGATACTGGGTGCAACCGACTAGCAACGGTTGCACGGGATTTCTACAGCCAGTGCAGCTGGTGTGCTAATCGACGATTGACATGTTGATGCAAAGGCGCGGCATGTTACTCTTTTTTAGATGGTTAATTTTTGTTGAGACACTTTATGATCCATGAACTGTAATATGGGAACCTGATACTGCTTGCTTTTGCTGGTCAAAGTTCTAATAAAAGAGGCCGTATGCATCACTTGATGCAGAGGCTGGGGGATGCCCCATTTCAAAAAAAAATACGAGCGAGGGACTTGGATGCTGCAAGGATCATTTGGAAGAAGGCAGCTAGAGCTGGAACTGTCACAATTTGAATCTAGTAAAAAAAAAAGAAACCACGCCCCTTTGTATCTATCACAATTTGAATACAAACTAAAGTACGAACACGTAATTCCAACCTCTTGAGTTGTATGCATTGCAAATTGTATCGAGCAGACTTTTTCGAGAAACACGATGAAATAACTGCTTATTAACATGGAGGAAAATACTTATCTGGTTAATTAGGAAAAACATGGGCAAAAAACAAGATAGATAGGGCATGAAGCACCAATGAATTCGCAAATTGTTGGAAACAGCAAACAAAGCGCACCCCATGCATACTAGCACACCTAGCAAATGGTGGAGAAGAAAACCTCCACGCTGAATCATATATCCCACACACTCTTCACCGAGCAGTTCTGTTTGGCGTGCCCTCGCACAGACAGGTGAGATGATCGAGAGAGCCTCTTACAGAAATACTGAGTTGTGGTCCATACTACAGGAATGAATCATCTTGCAAGCAAAAGCAACTATGCACCTTGACAGTTCTGGTTCTGGCGAGCGAATATTCGTCATGTTGTGTTGCGAACACAGCCAAGCGACAAAGCGTCTGATTGGCACCATCTATTAGGAACTATGCACCTTGACATTTCTGGCGAGCGAATATTCATCATGTTGCGAACACAGCCAAGCGACAAAGCGTCTGATTGGCATGATCTATTAGGAAGTGTATGAAGACTAGTTGAAGGTGTTTTCCTGATGCCACTCATTCCAAATTTCAAAAAATAGTGTATGCAAGGTACCACGCGCATGCAACATCGCACCTTCAGATGGCGTACGTACTCCATATGGACTGCCTATGATCTAGGAAGAGTGTGACAGGGTTAAAAACAAGAGCAGAGGTGGAGCAAGTTTGATCATGTGTGTGTGTTCTTAAGGCTGTACCAAATAAAACGAGTGATGAAAAATCATGTCGAGGGTGCGTGGGTATATATAGGAAGGATGGGCCTCCAACTTCCCTGGGTCGTGTACCCACCACAACCGGGCCGAATGATACGTGGCCACGTCCAAAAGCACAAGTAAGTTAACTGGTCCAGATAAAAACACTCAGGTCAATCTTTGAAAGTGAGTCGGAAAAGAAATTATACCCAATCCGAGGGAAGAATTGGTTGATTCCTCCTTTCTTGGTTGCATTTATTTCTTGGAGGCGGAGCTTAATTCTACTACCTCCATCCCAAGGCTTAAGGCCTATATTTTTTTCAGAAAGTTAAACAAAGTAAAGTTTAACCAAATTTTAAAAAAATTAAGAATAAATATGATATTTTGTAGGTACCATATGAGAATATATTTTATTATCTATCTAATGATACTGATTTTGTACTTTTCATGTTAATGATTTTTTATAACAACTTAGTCAAACTAAGTTTGACTTTCTGAAAAAAAATATAGGCCTTAAGCCTTGTGATGGAGGTAGTATTTCTCTAGGGCCTTGGCGGCGGTGCGAGAAGTGCTTTGAGCGCGAGGACCACGCCCACGCTTGGCACATCCACTTACTTCAGTTTCCCGCCTACGCTTCGTAGAACGGGGCTGATAAATTTCAGCATTCTTGTTGTCCTCCGCCTTAGATAGGGCGCCAGCATCGGCAGGATCCGGAAACCAAGGGCCGCATCAAGAATCCAAAATCCTTCCTCCAGGGAGTCAAGCTGAAAAGACAAAACGCTACCAGCAGCTAAAATAACAAGTATATAAGGGAATGATGGTCAAGTTGAAAGTTTTCTTATTCCCCTCAAAAAAAAAATTCTTACCAGAGGATGAGTTCCCACATGTACATATCGTATTTACACATATGAGAATGGACATCCCGAGGGACCTTGATCATTACCCGGAGCCGTTTGTCCAGGCATCTGATGATAGATTGTACTTGGTGGTGCGCATGAAATCATCGCGGCCATTGTAATCAACCTTCTCTCTCATTTAATACAATGACGCGCAGATCTCCTGCAGGTTCTCAAAAAAAAATCATCGCGGCCATTGTAGAAGTACATCCACCTGCTCCGGTGTGGGAGAGGTTAGATCCGTTTTGCAAACTAGGACAGAGTCTTTCCTCTCCTTCAGATTCTTGCCCTGTCCCGTCGCTTCGCGGCCTTAACGCATTTCTCCTCTTGTGTCAGCACCTTCTTTGGTGCCTTGGCCTTCATTTTGCGTCCGCCGGTGGCGGCATGATTTGAGCCCGCGGGAGATGCGGTCCCAATCGAGGCTAGGACGACGGCTGCGGCGGTGGCTGCAGCGCTGGATGTGGTGATTTGCTAGGATTCCATGGCAGCTGCAGCCACGAGGACATCCGTCGGAGGGTATGGTTGTTGGCGTCATCCAAATACAATTTTTTGAGACTGGCGGGAGTGTGAGTGGCTTCTGAGCCACTGGCGTGCGCGCCATACGTGCACGCCATACTGGATGAACAACGGTCATGCGGAGCGATCGCGCAGACACATTCGTGACGCATATTTGGATCGCGTATTCGTCTTGGTGGACAAGCCGGTCACTTTGCGTCAGGCCGTTTAGTTTGGGTGCAGACGCATTTCGACCGCGCGGTCGCAAACAGTCAGTCGCGTCGGGCCAGTTTACTTTATGAGCAGCAAAGGCATAATAGTCGGAGTTTGCTACGGAATTGTTCTGAACGTTGGGGAATGTGGAAAATACGTGGCTAAGAAGAGTTCGAGAATGAATCTTCATTACCAAGTAGTACCAGGTAGGGCTGCTTATTTATCCAATATCTCTTTGTATCGATAGAGGAAGTCACATTAAACTTAACACAAAAGATAGGAAGAATCATTCTTCAAGGAACCAGTTTACTTTATATGGAGTGCCTAGCTCAACTCTAGTTCCTGTCTTCTGAATCTCGTCTCTTCTTGTCTTCTGTCTTGTCTTCTGAATGTATTCTCCTCCTTTTGCCTCCCTCATAAACACTGGCTTCAGATGCAAGCCTAAGACAAGAGAACTCTACAGAAATGTTTAGCTGATCGCAATGATCCTTGTGAGGGATTGTGATAGTTCTATCCTTATAGCTTCGCTCTGCTATAGTGAATGTAAGTTGGCCCATGTCAAAAGGGGGAAAGGTATTGAAGTTGGCCGAGTTTCCGGAGAACATATAAGAATTTAAGCTTGCTAGTTCTGTCAGTTGTTCAATTTGGAAAAAAATTGTGACATCAGGGGAAATACAAAATAAATATACTAAGTTGTATACCGTACAAGTAACACAAGAGCTAAGAAGAATTATTCTTCAAGATATCAATTATATTTTACAGGCAGTGCAGGCTCAATTCTCTAGCAGGTCTTGTGAATCTAGTCTAATCATGTTTGCTTTTTTTGAAAAGGGGAGGTTATCGGCCTCCCGGGCCTCCCGGCCTCTGCATTGAAGCAATGCATGAGGCCTTGATTTCTTTCATCACAAACCACATTCTATCGAGCTTCAGATGCATGCCTACAAAAGTAATATTGCAAACCAAGACAGCCCTCTAGAAGTGATTACAAGTTGGGAAGTATACACAAACGAAACAACGATTAATCATCACAAATGATCACTTCTTATGATTGAAAAACAAACAAACTATGATTACAAACTATCACACCATGAAGGTCACCATCCACTCCCTCCAAGCAAACACAACACAAGCAACAACTCTAATCAATTTACAAGGGAACACGGTATAATCCAATTCCAAACCCAACGACACCAAGATCAACACACAATTTCTCATTTCATGCCAGCCGAGGAGCTCGATCGATCAGACGCTGCCACTGCCCCTCTTCCGTCAACGGTACTGACCGTAGGGTCCCGGAGAGTGTCCGGCCACACCCTGAGGCGGAAGCTGCGTGTCGTACGTCTGCGCGGGGCGCATCTCCTCACGGTCCTTTGCCTTGCAGTAGTAGTAGAGGAAGACGCAGATCGCAATGACGATCAGCACAGGCAGGGAGACCACCACCACTGTTATCATTATGATTGGAAGCGAATTGCTGAGTTGCTCTGCGTGTTGGGAGATGGGAGGGGTTTATATATAGGCCTAGAGCTGCAGAGCCCAAAGGTGGCTGGAGCAGGAAACTTGTGGTGTGAGCTACTGTTTCAGCAGACGGGTGGCCGTTGGGTTGGGGCAACAGGCGGTTATTATGTCAAGTGGGTGGTATTGTAGGTTTTAAGGTTGTAGAGCTTGGTGTTTTTCGTTCAAACAAAGAAAAGACATGACCTAGCAATAGCAGCAGGTTTGAACTTGTATTTTGTGGGTGGACTTTTTGTTGCCGATATTAATCGATATAGGATCTGGCAAGCAAACACTAAAAAACATGTGGGTTTGACATGGCAGTGGATGCGTTTGGGACGATGATTTTTGAGAAAATACAACTCTACATATATGTGGGTGTCCCGGGCTTATCTTGGACGTCCAGTTAGACTTTAAGATTCGTGTAAGCTGTGTTGTAAATTACAGTAAACACCCTGAATAATCCTTCCTTTTAATAGGCAAGTCCTTCCTTTTTTTTGTAGAACAATGCTCATGTATCCAGATTGTTTACCTTAGTAAAAGGAATATGCATCCAGAATTCCAGATTGTTTACCTTAGTAAAAGGAACATATATCCAGACAGTGTGCCTTAGACAAAAGGAAAATGGATCTGGAGCAGACACACAAAAAAACATGTTTCCAGATTATGTACCTGAATCCCCATGTTTCATGAACGAGAACCAACTCGAGATCTCAGGGAAGATTTCTAAACATGAATATGGAGCAAATCGAGATGGGAGAAAAATGAAACAAATCTGGATGGGGAAAAGAAGGAAATCGGATCCGGGAAAACAAATGGAAGGGGAAATCTTCTAGGCCGACGCCTCACTCCCCGTCGCCGGCAAAGGCCACTCTTCCAGTTTTCGAATATCTTGGCCAGGCGACGATGAAGCGGAGGCAGTCAACCGGGGGATGGATGCGTCTCCTTTTCATGGAGGTTGGTGTTGAGACAAGATAACAGAGAGAGGTGCGAGGGTGGGCAGAAACAAAATGTACCTGTACATCTTCGTTGCCTAGGTAGTATCAAAGTGTGCATGTACAGGGTGGAAGGTGTCAAATGCACAGCACAAATCACAAACAGAGAATGGACGTTGCAGATAAGCCCGGGACCCCAACAACTATGTAGAATCGCTGCGTCGTGATTTTTGGCGGCAAAAGGGAATTGTCAATTTGTCATTTGGTTGGCCTGGTATTGCACCTTGTTGAAAGTGGTCTTATTCATTTACCATATGTGGACAACAACGTAGTGCCCGTGAAAAATTCAGAGAAATCGATTAGCATGCTGAAGTTCTTCAAGAAACCAGAATTTTATAGGCAGTGTCTAGTTCCTGTCTTCTCAATCTATTCTCGTCCTACTGCTTGCCGTTTACACTTTCCATCGCCGAACCCGATTCTATCCTGCTAGATGTATGCCAATTGCGAACAGAAGTGGTTAGCTGATTGCAAGTTCGGAAGTACGCACAAACAAAACAACGATTATTCATCACTAACCATTTTCGGGTGAGAGGTTGGCGCGTCGTGGTCTGCCACATGCGCCCAGATGCCCGCTGTGTGACCAATCCGAGGAGACTATGGCGCATCTACTCACCGGATGCTCATTCTCCAAGACAATCTGGTTCGAGGTCCTCTCGTGGATCCGATCCACCTCAGGGCCTCCGGATTCGGAGGGGGACTTCATGGAGTGGTGGTCGCAGGCGGTGCGGACCGCTCCCCGCCAGTTGCGCAAAGGTACATCGTCGGTAATCATGCTCACGGCGTGATGGATCTGGAAGCACCGGAATGCTGCGATCTTTGACAACGCACAACCTTCGGTGCCTTCCCTGCTCAACGACATCAAGACCGAGGCGCAACAGTGGGTGAGCGCGGGGGCCCGGGGTGTCCGCCAGATTATCCCCTACACTAGGTCTCCTTTCTTGGGTCGAGTTGTAGTGCGGGGTGTTGGTCCCTTCGTGGACTTGTACATATAACCTTTTTCCTATCTATCAATGCATCGAAACGCAAGTCTTTTGCGTTTTCGCGAAAAAAAATCACTAACCATTTCACTGCGTCCATTAAAACCATTTTCAAGAAACCAGTTCTATTTTATAGGCAAATGCCATCAGCCAACTCAACTCTAGCTCCTTTCTTCTGAATCTATTCTCCTTTTTTAGTTGCTTTTCTCACCTGAAACTCTTCTATCACAAACCAGCTTCAGATTCAATCCCACGAAAGCAAAATGGCAAGAAGTGGTTACTGAATTCAAATTCAGAAGTACGCACAAGAACCAAACAACTATCAATCATCACAAACCATTCCAACCGCGCCCAATTGCACATCTTATAGTCAAGACTCAAGAACACGAACTGTGATTACAAATTATCACACCAGGTCACCATCCCCACCTCCCACTAAACATCGCACACAGCACAAACAACAAATTACTTAATGTACACATGAACACAGTTCAGTCCAACCCAACCCAGCGACACAAGATCACACAATTTTGTTTCAGCCAAGGAGTTCGATCAATCAGACGTTGGCAGGCCCCTCTTTCGTCAACGGGTACGGTCCCGGAGAGCTCCCGGCCACGCCGGGCGGCAGCAGGGGCGTGCCGTAGATCTGCGCGCGTCGGCGCGCATCTCCTCGCGGCCCCTGTGCTTGCCGAGGAAGTAGCAGCCGAAGCCGAGCAGGATGGTGAAGAAGATGAATGGGAGGGAGATCAGCAGCACAAACCCCATTCTTCTTCTTCCCTAGATGCCTTGAAACGGGCAGGGTGCTTGGAATGGCTGGGCAGAGAATGCTTGGAAGGGAATTGTTGAGGTGGTTTGCTTTGGGAGGGGGAGCTGCGTGGGGAGGGGTTTATATATACGAGCGAGAGACATGGATGCTGCAAAGATCGTTTGGAAGAAGGCAGCCATCCCTCTTGAGGCTATCGTTTCTGCAGCATGGATAGTGGAGGCAAAGGTAGAGTGGTTTGCATCTACCACATCGACGATGGCGAGTCTCCACGACATGGCGCATCGGGGTCTTGGTGAGGGACGTGACTAGATGGACTCCCGTAAGCTAGGGGCTTCGGGGTTTTGACATATAATCTAGGTAAATATTTTTTGAATAAAATTTAATAAAATCCCTATACATATATTCGATATAGAGGTTGGGGTCTCAACCTCCTTTTCGAAGAAAAAAAAGTAGTAGCGGAAGTTGTAGGTTACAATGACGACTAGCTAGCACGAACAGCCGGACTGCGCGTTCGGTTAATATGGTTAATTCGGTTCGGTTTATTTGGTTATACGGTAAATACGGTTTCAATACTTCGGTTAATACAGTTACGTATAAAAATACGATTCGGTTTCGGTAATAACCATTAAACTTCGGTTCGGTTTCGGTAATAACCAAACTAACCAAAGTTGACGCGAATTTTGGATTGAAAAGTAACTTTTATGGCCATATATTTCATTTTCTGTATTTTGTATGATCGTACTAAAGAGTTTGCAAGAGAGCAAAACAAAGAAGAAAGAAAATTCGAACAAACTAAAATATGGATGTATTTTGTATGGCCGTACGAAAGGTTTTGCCAAAGAGAGAAAGAAAAATAAATAAAAATAGGCCATCTAATATATGCGACTCGAACTAGCAACCTGTGGTTACCGGGCACTAACCAGACGGACAAACAAAAGACCTGACCCCCAAACCACCTTACGTGTAGACTTTTCAGTTTAGGTGCTATATTAAGGCTACGTTTGAAGCTGGGCTGGACGAGATTTTATGTTGCTCTGTGTTTTCGGTTTCTTTCGGTTTAACCACGTTTTTTCGGTTAAAAACTGAATTAACTGAAGTTCTTTCGGTTTGGTGTTTTACTAACTGAAACCTAACCATAAAACCATAAAAACTGAAATTTGGTTTCGGTTAGGTTTTTTTCAGTTCGGTTTTCGGTTTCAGTTCGGTTATGCACAGCTGGAACGAACAGGGAGACCAGCACCACCTGTTATCATTTTGCTTGGAAGCGAATTGTTGAGCTGCTTTGCGTTGGGAGATGGGAGGAGTTTATATGTAGGCGAGGAGGTGGGAGATCGGCTCGGGGGCCGCAGAGCGGCGCGGCTGCTCCATGGCCGGCGCTTGAGGTCTCCGGCGGGAGGCGTTGAGGAGGAGGGGTGAGGCGGAGGGGTGAGGCGTCCGTGGCGGCGCTCTGACCCGCGAGATCTGGTGGATGGCTGCTGCCCAATCCTGTGATCGTGGGGTTAGTCCGGTCCTGCACTGGATCCCTTTTTCTTTCTCTTCTGCCTTTGCTGCATCGGAGTCGATCAGCGGTGTGGGGACCTTCTAGTCTTGCGAATAATGGCGGCGGTCCTAAGACTTCTTCTCGCGTCAAGATGCTGATTTGCCAGTGCATGTCCTCATCGATCTGGCGGATGAGTCGTGTTTCGAAAGGCTCCGCCGGCGCTCCATGGGGCGAATCAAGCCTGGAAATTGCCTGATCGAGTGAAATTCGGTCGTGCGCACCCATGTTTTTCTCTGGCCGTTTGGTTTCAGAGGGAGCGCTTCGAAGCTCTACTGACGGTTATTATTGATACGTCTCCGATGTATCGATAATTTCTTATGTTCCATGCCACATTATTGATGATATCTACATGTTTTATGTATACTTTATGTCATATTTATGCATTTTCCGGCACTAACCTATTAACGAGATGCCGAAGAGCCGATTCTTGTTTTCTGCTGTTTTTGGTTTCGAAATCCTACAAAGGAAATATTCTCGGAATTGGACGAAATCAACGCCCGAGGGGCCTATTTTTACACGAAGCTTCCCGGAAGACCGGAGGGGAGACGAAGTGGGGCCACGGGCGCCGCCACACTAGGGCGGCGCGGCCCAAGGGGGCTCGCGCGGCCCTAGCGTGTGGGGCCCCCGTGACTCTCCCGACTCCGCCCTTCCGCCTACTTAAAGCCTCCGTCGCGAAACCCCCGCATGCGAGAGCCACGATACGGAAAACCTTACGAGGCGCCGCCGCCGCCAATCCCATCTCGGGGATTCAGGAGATCGCCTCCGGCACCCTCGCCGGAGAGGGGAATCATCTCCCGGAGGACTCTTCACCGCCATGGTCTCCTCCGGAGTGATGAGTGAGTAGTTCACCCCCGGACTATGGGTCCATAGCGGTAGCTAGATGGTCGTCTTCTCCTTATGTGCTTCATTGTTGGATCTTGTGAGCTGCCTAACATGATCAAGATCATCTATCTGTAATACTATATATTGTGTTTGTCGGGATCCGATGGATAGAGAATACTATGTTATGTTGATTATCAATCTATTACCTATGTGTTGTTTATGATCTTGCATGCTCTCCGTTATTAGTAGAGGCTCTGGCCAAGTTTTTGCTCTTAACTCGAAGAGGGAGTATTTATGCTCGATAGTGGGTTCATGCCTCCATTAAATCTGGGACAGTGACAGAAAGTTCTAAGGTTGTGGATGTGCTGTTGCCACTAGGGATAAAACATTGATGCTATGTCCGAGGATGTAGTTATTGATTACATTACGCATCATACTTAATGCAATTGTCTGTTGTTTGCAACTTAATACTGAAAGGGGTTCGGATGATAACCTGAAGGTGGACTTTTTAGGCATAGATGCATGCTGGATAGCGGTCTATGTACTTTGTCGTAATGCCCAATTAAATCTCACTATACTTATCATATTATGTATGTGCATTATCATGCCCTCTCTATTTGTCAATTGTCCGACTGTAATTTGTTCACCCAACATGCTATTTATCTTATGGGAGAGACACCTCTAGTGAACTGTGGACCCCGATCCATTCTTTTACATTAAATACAATCTACTGCGATACTTGTTCTACTGTTTTCTGCAAACAATCATCATCCACACTATACATCTAATCCTTTGTTACAGCAAGCCGGTGAGATTGACAACCTCACTGTTTCGTTGGGGCAAAGTACTTTGGTTGTGTTGTGCAGGTTTCACGTTGGCGCCGGAATCCCTGGTGTTGCGCCGCACTACATCCCGCCGCCATCAACCTTCGACGTGCTTCTTGACTCCTACTGGTTCGATAAACCTTGGTTTCTTACTGAGGGAAACTTGCTGTTGTACGCATCACACCTTTCACTTGGGGTTCCCAACGAGCGTGTGCTTTACGCGTCATCAAGCTAAATTTCTGGCGCCGTTGCCGGGGAGATCAAGACACGCTGCAAGGGGAGTCTCCACAATCCAATCTCTTTACTTTGTTTTTGTCTTGCTTTATTTTATTTACTTTCTTGTTTGCTGCACTTAAACAAAACACACAAAAAAAATAGTTGTTATCTTTACTTTATTTACTGTCTTGTTCTCTATATTAAAAACACAAAAAAATTAGTTACTTGCATTTACTTTATTTACCTTTTGTTTATTTCATCATGTTTCCTCCTAAGTACACTCTAAAAGACATACTGGTAGGACGAGGGTCTATAATTGGAAGAGATAATATAGAAGATTTTTTCACTCATGTTAGTAAAGCTGAAGATTTTGAAGATAGACACTTGGTAGAACTTGCTCCTACTTATGGAATTGCTGCTGCTTCTTTAGTTCGTATGTTGGAAACTAAATTTGTTAATCTCAATCCTATAATCCAACACATGTTTCTCACACTCGGTGATATGGAGGAAGGGGAAAAGAAAGATTTTGTTTTAGAAACCCTTCTTAAAGAATTTGGTGGTGTAGCAAGAGAGGCTAGAAAGGTCTTTATCAAATACAATATGCTTGGCTCTTATACCAATTTTGTTAGTATCCTTGAAAAGATGGATATGGAGAGAGTAAGTTACACTAATAATATTAATGATGTAGGGGATATTAAGACATCAATACCTTGCAAGCTCGCAGGAATGTTCGAGGCACTAGAAAAGAATTATGATTGGATTGTTCCTGAAAATTTGTTTAATGAGAATAGCAAGCCTAAGAGTAATGAAAATGGAGCCTCTGAAACTTACATAGATAAGATAACATGCATTGTTGAGGCAACTCTCAACACCCCTGGTAAGAATGTCGATGCTTCATCTCTTGATAACACTTGATATACACTTTCTGCGCCTAGCTGAAAGGCGTTAAAGAAAAGCGCTTATGGGAGACAACCCATGTTTTTACTACAGTACCTTTATTTTATATTTGAGTCTTGGAAGTTGTTTACTACTGTAGCAACCTCTCCTTATCTTAGTTTTGTGCATTGTTGTGCCAAGTAAAGTCGTTGATAGTAAGGTTCATACTAGATTTGGATTACTGCGCAGAAACAGATTTCTTTGCTGTCACGAATCTGGGCAGAATTCTCTGTAGGTAACTCAGAAAAATCTGCCAATTTACGTGCGTGATCCTCAGATATGTACGCAACTTTCATTCAATTTGGGCATTTTCATCTGAGCAAGTCTGGTGCCATTTTAAAATTCATCTTTACGGACTATTCTGTTTTGACAGATTCTGCCTTTTATTTCGCATTGCTTCTTTCGCTGGTGTTGGGTGGATTTCTTTGTTCCATTACCTTCCAGTAGCTTTGGGCAATGTCCAGAAGTGTTAAGAATGATTGTGTCACCTCTGAACATGTGAATTTTTGATTATGCACTAACCCTCTAATGAGTTTGTTTCGAGTTTGGTGTGGAGGAAGTTTTCAAGGATCAAGAGAGGGAAATGATGCAATATGATCAAGGAGAGTGAAAGCTCTAAGCTTGGGGATGCCCCGGTGGTTCACCCCTGCATATTTTAAGAAGACTCAAGCGTCTAAGCTTGGGGATGCCCAAGGCATCCCCTTCTTCATCGACAACATTATCAGGTTCCTCCCCTGAAACTATATTTTTATTCCATCACATTTTATGTGCTTTGCTTGGAGCGTCGGTTTGTTTTTGTTTTTGTTTTTGTTTGAATAAAATAGATCCTAGCATTCATTGTGTGGGAGAGAGACACGCTCCTCTGTTGCATATGGACAAATATGTCCTTAGGCTTTACTCATAGTATTCATGGCGAAGGTTGAATCTTCTTCGTTAAATTGTTATATGGTTGGAATCGGGAAATGCTACATGTAGTAATTTTAAAATGTCTTGAATAATTTGATACTTGGCAATTGTTGTGCTCATGTTTAAGCTCTTGCATCATATACTTTGCACCCATTAATGAAGAAATACATAGAGCTTGCTAAAATTTGGTTTGCATATTTGGTCTCTCTAAAGTCTAGATAATTTCTAGTATTGAGTTTTGAACAACAAGGAAGACGGTGTAGAGTCTTATAATGTTTAGAATATGTCTTTTATGTGAGTTTTGCTGCACCGGTTCATCCTTGTGTTTGTTTCAAATAACCTTGCTAGCCTAAACCTTGTATCGAGAGGGAATACTTCTCATGCATCCAAAATCCTTGAGCCAACCACTATGCCATTTGTGTCCACCATACCTACCTACTACATGGTATTTCTCCGCCATTCCAAAGTAAATTGCTTGAGTGCTACCTTTAAATTTCCATCATTCGCCTTTGCAATATATAGCTCATGGGACAAAATAGCCTTAAAAACTATTGTGGTATTGAATATGTACTTATGCACTTTATCTCTTATTAAGTTGCTTGTTGTGCGATAACCATGCTCCTGGGGACGCCATCAACACTTTGTTGAATATCATGTGAGTTGCTATGCATGTTCGTCTTGTCTGAAGTAAGGGCGGTTTTCACAATCAAATGGTTTGAGTATGCATACTGTTAGAGAAGAACATTGGGCCGCTAACTAAATCCATGAATCATGGTGGAAGTTTCAGTTTGGACATAAAACCTCAATCTCTTATGAGAATATTATCTGTTGTTGAATGCTTAAGCATTAAAAGAGGAGTCCATTATCTGTTGTCTATGTTGTCCCGGTATGGGTGTCTAAGTTGAAGAATGATCAAAAGCGAGAAATCCAATGCGAACTTTCTCCTTAGACCCTTGTACAGGCGGCATAGAGGTACCCCTTTGTGACACTTGGTTGAAACATATGTTATGCAATGATAATCCGTGTTAACCCAAACTAATTAGGACAAGGTGCGGGCACTACTAGTATACTATGCATGAGGCTTGCAACTTGTAAGATATAATTTACATGATGCATATGCTTTATTACTACCGTTGACAAAATTGTTTCATGTTTTCAAAACCAAAGCTCTAGCACAAATATAGCAATCAATGCTTCCCTCTGCGAAGGGCCTTTCTTTTACTTTTATGTTGAGTCAGTTCACCTATTTCTCTCCACCTCAAGAAGCAAACACTTGTGTGAACTGTGCATTGATTCCTACATACTTGCATATTGCACTTGTTATATTACTTTACATTGACACTATCCATGAGATATACATGTTATAAGTTGAAAGCAACCGCTGAAACTTAATCTTCCTTTGTGTTGCTTCAATACCTTTACTTTGATTTATTGCTTTATGAGTTAACTCTTATGCAAGACTTATTGATGCTTGTCTTGAAGTACTATTCATGAAAAGTCTTTGCTTTATGATTCAGTTGTTTACTCATGTCATTACCATTGTTTTGATCGCTGCATTCATTACATATGCTTACAATAGTATGATCAAGGTTATGATGGCATGTCACTCCAGAAATTATCTTTGTCATCGTTTACCTGCTCGGGACGAGCAGGAACTAAGCTTGGGGATGCTGATACGTCTCCGACGTATCGATAATTTCTTATGTTCCATGCCACATTATTGATGATATCTACATGTTTTATGTATACTTTATGTCATATTTACGCATTTTCCGGCACTAACCTATTAACGAGATGCCGAAGAGTCAGTTGCTGTTTTCTGCTGTTTTTGGTTTCAGAAATCCTACAAAGGAAATATTCTCGGAATTGGACGAAATCAACGCCCAGGGGCCTATTTTTACACGAAGCTTCCAGAAGACCGGAGGGGAGACGAAGTGGGGCCACGGGGCGCCGCCACACTAGGGCGGCGCGGCCCAGGGGGCCCGCGCGGCCCTAGCGTGTGGGGCCCCCGTGACTCTCCCGACTCCGCCCTTCCGCCTACTTAAAGCCTCCGTCGCGAAACCCCCGACGCGAGAGCCACGATACGGAAAACCTTACTGAGGCGCCGCCGCCGCCAATCCCATCTCGGGGGATTCAGGAGATCGCCTCCGGCACCCTGCCGGAGAGGGGAATCATCTCCCGGAGGACTCTTCACCGCCAAGGAAGCGCGGATACTTCAGATTACCGCCGTATCGGTATCAGATACTGCACGGATACGGGATACTGCCCGGATACGGCCCGATACGTATCCAGTACGTATCTACCGATTTTCCAATTAAAAATAATAAAACAAAAAGGGATACTTGTGGGATACCTCAACGATACATTCTGGATACGGAAACCTAGTAGACCCGCTCGATATATCCCCTCCCTCTCGCTCAGCGTGACTCAGCCGCCGCCCATCCCTAACATACGTGCCTGACCCCATCGCTAACACAGGTGGCGGCGCCGGCCACCGCCGCCGGTCTCTTGCCGCTCTACTCCTCCGATCTCTCCCGCCGGTGTCGCTGAAGCTCGGAGGAGCCAACTGCAGGTGAGCCTTCTTTTTTCCTGTCCCCTTCACGTCCATGGACAGCTCCCAAGCTACATCTCCTTTGATTAGTTACTTCTCCTTCTCAGATCTGGGCATTGCCTTGCCTCCCATCTCCTTCAGTTGCTCCTAGTCTCACATGTGACCGGGTTTTTTCTCTATAATGGTTAGTTTTAGATTTCGTAATTTCTCTCCCTGTTTCTCCCTGTTTGGTGGCTTGCTGTGTAATATTGTGTGTTCCTCACACTATTTTAGGATGTGCCGCCTGGAAATAATCAAGCCAACAGGCCTTTGTGGAATTATGTGGACATTTTAGAGTCAAGTGTAGGAGCTGGAGGAAATGTGCGATTCAGATGCAAGTTTTGTACACATGAATACAATGGAACCTATGCGCGAGTTAAATCACATTTGCTAAAGATGTCATGTAGAGGGATCAGAACGTGTCCAAGTGTGACAGATTCTACTCTTAGACAACTCAAAAATGAAGTGGCAGCCGCCGAAGAACATTAGGAGACCGTGGATTTTCAGGTTTCTATCATTGTATCAAGTTACTAGAATTCCTTGAGTTGCTGTTTTTTTATCTTATGAAAAATCATTACATTCAGTATTTTTTTATATTTAATATATATATATACAAACGTATCCCCGTATCTTTGTTTTTGAAAAATCGATGTATCGCGGTATCCCCGTATCACGTATCGGATACGTATCCAAGTATCCGTGCTTCATAGTTCACCGCCATGGTCGCCTCCGGAGTGATGAGTGAGTAGTTCACCCCTGGACTATGGGTCCATAACAGTAGCTAGATGGTCGTCTTCTCCTTATGTGCTTCATTGTTGGATCTTGTGAGCTGCCTAACATGATCAAGATCATCTATCTGTAATGCTATATGTTGTGTTTGTCGGGATCCGATGGATAGAGAATACTATGTTATGTTGATTATCAATCTATTACCTATGTGTTGTTTATGATCTTGCATGCTCTCCGTTATTAGTAGAGGCTCGGCCAAGTTTTTGCTCTTAACTCCAAGAGGGAGTATTTATGCTCGATAGTGGGTTCATGCCTCCATTAAATCTGGGACAGTGACAGAAAGTTCTAAGGTTGTGGATGTGCTGTTGCCACTAGGGATAAAACATTGATGCTATGTCCGAGGTTGTAGTTATTGATTACATTACGCGCCATACTTAATGCAATTGTCTGTTGTTTGCAACTTAATACTGGAAGGGGTTCGGATGATAACCTCGAAGGTGGACTTTTTAGGCATAGATGCATGCTTGGATAGCGGTCTATGTACTTTGTCGTAATGCCCAATTAAATCTCACTATACTTATCATATCATGTATGTGCATTGTCATGCCCTCTCTATTTGTCAATTGCCCGACTGTAATTTGTTCACCCAACATGCTATTTATCTTATGGGAGAGACACCTCTATTGAACTGTGGACCCCGGTCCATTCTTTTACATTAAATACAATCTACTGCAATACTTGTTCTACTATTTTCTGCAAACAATCATCATCCACACTATACATCTAATCCTTTGTTACAGCAAGCCGGTGAGATTGACAACCTCACTTTGTTTCGTTGGGGCAAAGTACTTTGGTTGTGTTGTGCGGGTTCCACGTTGGCGCCGGAATCCCTGGTGTTGCGCCGCACTACATCCCGCCGCCATCAACCTTCGACGTGCTTCTTGACTCCTACTGGTTCGATAAACCTTGGTTTCTTACTGAGGGAAACTTGCTGCTGTACGCATCACACCTTCCACTTGGGGTTCCCAACGAGCGTGTGCTTTACGCGTCATCAATTATCATGGAACACGTTCTCGTTTCGTGGTGCTGACGGAGAATGACATGGAAGCCGAGATCTGAGGTCTTGCAACGGTGACTCGAGTCTTGTGCCGAGGAGGATTCGGCTTGGTGATCTGTGACTTGGAGCAGCGGCATGCGAATAGGGGCGACGGTACAAGAGAAGTTCAAAGTCTTACCTTTCACGGTGAAAATCCAAGGTTTGGCTTTAATTGGTTGTGCATGGCAATGTCCTTGTTGAAGGTATTGTTTTGAGAGTGAGGACTTTATTCAGGGTGAAAACCTTAGATCTATGATCAGGCGACGACAGCGCTTGTGCCTTTGTTACCTTCTTGGAGGCGTCACTTTTGGAGAAGCTAAACTTCTAGTGTTGTTTTGGTGGTGTTTGTGTTGCTGTTTTAAAGGATTAGATCGTTGTAGCGGGACTTCTCTTTTTTTAGTAATTCTTCTTTCTTTTTTGGGTTGTGTGCATCTGTAATGCCGCTAGGGCATGCATTGTTGCAGAGGCTGGATGTAATTGGTATCTCTGTGATATTAATATATGCTCTTTGTCGAAAAATGTGTAGGCGAGGAGCTACAGAGACCAAAGGAGTACGTACAGAAGAACTTCGAGAGTGATGATCCTCACTTGTACCATCTGAAGCTATGGTCGATCAATCATAAGCCCTCTACTGACTACTGTGCTTCTAGTGGTTTCTTAGAATCCTGGTGAATCCCCTTGACAGCCCCATCCGGCGAGCAAGCGCTTGGAACCCACTGGTGGTGTCAAGCGTCAGGCTCCGACTGCCGGCGCAAGGCGAGGAGGCGCGAGGATATTTTGACTTTGAACACCGGTTGCGAACACCACATGCGCACCACGACATACGAATGGTCACTAAACCTCGTACATGTACGACGGGAGATGTAGCAACTCGAATATGAGTTCCCAATGCATCCCACTTCTACTGATCTGAATGTGTGCCGGTCAACATCATCTTGCGAGTTACACCTAGCTAGCTAGATAAGATCAGCTCGCTTCCGACTCTATAACAGACTATAGCAGCTATGCAAAAGTTGGGAAAGCTTTGATCAGTTTCAACTTTGTTTTGTATTGATATCCTGTGAAGGCCAAGCTAGCTATGGGCTCTATTTGTAGGAGCGAGGGTGTGCAACAAGTGTTCTGAGTTCAGTGGTCTGGCAAGGCGACGACGGTGGCGCGATGCAGGCTGGTAGGAGCACATGGGAGGGGGGAGGATTTCGTATGGTGGACTGGATGGCTGACAGGTGGCACCAGTTAATGGAAGTTAACAGCACCGTCTTCATGTGCCACGTCATCCTTACGGCCAGGCGGGTCCCGCTGCTAGTTTTATTGTCAATTGACGTTCAATTCCTTTTTAGCGTGTAGCTTGGAGCAAAACGGGACGGCTAGGCATCGCAGCGCATAGTTCTTAAAACCAGACCGGCGAGTGAGACTCTTTCTTCACAAATCCCATATTCTATCAGGCTTCAGGTGTGTGCCTGCAGAAGTGGTTAGATGATCGCAAGTTCGAAAGAACGCTGAAACAAAACAACAATTAATCATCACAAATCATTCAACCGCATCCATCGGCACTTCTTATAATCGAGCAAGTCAGCTGAACTTAAGACAAGGGCAAAGAAGAAGAAGAATCATTGTTCCAAGAGACCAAGTGCTATCTCAACTCTAGTTCCTGTCTTCTGAATCTGTTCTCCTTTTTTTTTTTGCTTGCCTTTTTTACACCTGAAACTCTTCCATCGCAAACCAACTTTAACTCCATCCTAGGAAAGCAAAA